>NW_026651592.1:311666-623333 GCF_030265065.1 Corythoichthys intestinalis | reverse complement strand
ATTCATTTTATGTATAAATTTATTTCCTGTTTCAATTGTCTTTGGTTTAACTTTTGTTAATTTAATGTCATTTTTATGAATCATTTTATCGCTCCTTGTGGATCTTCATGTGATGTAAAGCACTTTGAATTGCCCTGTGTTGAATTGTGCTATACAAATAAATTGCCTTAACTTGTCTATAAAATACTGTATTTATTTATTAAAAAAAAAAGAAAAAAAAAAAAGATCCACGATGGACTGAAGTTTGAAGCGTGAAGTTGCGAGGGACATCTGTATAACAAAAAAAATAACAAGTGAAATAGATGACGTTGTTCTGAGAAAAAAATAATATTTGGAAAAATCTGACATTGTAAGCACTTTCAATGTTATTCAGTACTTGAGTATTTTTTTCCACCGAATACTTTTTTACATGTACTTGATTTTTTTGGATTACAACTTTCACTTGAGTAATAAAATTTTGGGGTATGTCTACTCTTACTTAAGTAAAGGTTTGGCAACTCTACTCACCTCTGATTGTGAATGTATCCACACAAAAAAAAAATCTTAAAAGAAAAACATGCCCGAATCTTGTACAAAATCTGCTATTTTATCTTGAAGCTGACCAAAGTTATAGTTATATCTTGAACAAACATTTAATTTATATGAAATTTAGTAAACCATTTAGGGGCCGTTTACATGGTGACTCTCCGAGAATACGAAAAATGTCAAATTTGCATTTCCGTCTCCATTTGAACAATGTCGCAATTCCGCATGAAAACTATGTGCCCTAGGGGGCAGTGCAGATTTACAGGGCGGCAGAGAATGATGCACTTTGACCCCACCTAGCTCCCTCAGCCTGGAAAAAAATATGCCCGCCCACTCGAAGCAATGCCATTTTTCTTTTGTTCAAAAAGGCACAAAAATTGAAACGTTCAACATATTTAATTTAAAAATATTATTAAAACAGTAAATTAAAGCCGACATTCCGCCATATTTGCCTTTTTTTAATGTTTAGTAGCACTGCTTCGTACGCCCAATGTGACGTGTTCGAGTGCTGATGTTAATGGCGCGGGCTCGCGCCGCGGGAGCCCTTGATATGCATGTCGAGGAAGCCGCCCTCAACGCCCCGCATTCAGATTCTTCCACTTTGGAGGCAGGATTCAGAATTTTTCGTCTTCGCCGACACCATATGCACGCGAGGCAAGTCCGCTACTCAGTAGAGATGTCCCGATTGATCGGGATCGGGTCCGATCACGTCATTTTCAAAGTATCAGAATCGGCAAAAAAATGCCATTTTTTAATATATATATATTTTTTAATTAAATCGTTTTCTAATTGTATTTCACATTGAAGACATAATATGTTACACTTATCCAGAGTCTTTAGTTTAGGCTTAAGGTAGGGTTATCAAATTTATCCCAATAACGGTGGTAATTAATTTTTTTAAAAAATGTATCACGTTAAAATATTTAACGCAATTAATGCATGCGCTGCACGACCCACTCACGCATTGTCGCGCTCCATCTGTAATGGCGCCGTTTTGCCCATCTAGAGAGCTAAAAGGCAGCGTAAAATGAGTAGAGTGAATTTTGGCAGCCTTTGGAGCCTTATTTTAATTGGCTAAAGCCTTACAATCCCTCTCCCTACGATTAGAAATATCATGGGAAGCAACGTCGGGAAGCAAGGTAGAAATTGCTCTTTTTCTTAACACCTTATGTTATTTCCCAACGCAGAGAAGATATATCAATTGGTAGCACTACGCACAGTCATGGTTCCACTTCCCATCATGCATTTTGGCATGGCCTTCAGTATCATTTACTGAAAGCTCAACAAATACACTAGATGGCAATACTTAGTCACAATGTACAAAGTCACAAGTCTTTCTATCCGGGGATCCCTCTCACAGAAAGAATGTTGATAATGTAAATGCCATCTTGAGGATTTATTGTCATAATAGACAAATACAGTACTTATGTACTGTATGTTGAATGTAGATATTCGTCCGAGTTTTATTCATTTTTTTCTTAAGGCATTGCCAAAATGTATATGATCGGGAAAAATTATCGGGAATGATTGGAATTGAATCGGGAGCAAAAAAAAGCAATCAGATCGGGAAATATCGGGATCGGCAGATACTCAAACTAAAACGATCAGGATCGGATCAGGAGCAAAAAAACATGATCGGAACAACCCTACTACTCAGTCATTGCGTCTTTGTGTCGCAGAGTCGCCATGTAAACTGCCCCGTAGTCTCAACAATGAAAAACATAAAAAGTCCACCATTTTGTTTTGAGAGAGCCATTTCTCCCTCACTTTGGCCACACCTACTGGGTACTTCATAGCTGAACTCGTTCCATTGCATTATAGCGATTCATCTGTTGAATCTGGCAGTCCAAATTTCCTAATCTCATGTTTACATTCATTAACACGGCTTCTGCCTCGCTAGATGACGCTTACACTTTGGCGATAACGTGCCAAAGGCCCTCTGTGACTTCACGCTCCCTCAGCGTCCCCTTCTCTGACTTCTGTTTGATGTCAATATTTAAATCATTTTTCTTACTGAGGAGGAGGAAGAGGAAGAAGAATCCTTTTACTGTGTGGTTGGAGCAGACAGGAGGGACAGAGATAGTTCCACTTTCATGCATCCTGAAAGGAAACCCGCCGCGATTGCTCTCTTCAAACAAAATAAACCAACGGCGTGAATAATGAGCGCACCACAGCGCCGGGTTAACTCTGGCGGTAATTTTGTGCAAATACAGCTTTGGACGTATCTGTTCGCTTGTTTACAAGGAGGCGCTTAGACGGGCAAGGTCTGCTGAAGGAGAGCCAGCCTAATTAACATAAAGGCAGGTTCCTGGGGAGCGATGTAGTAGGAGGTGAATGATCTTGCCTCTGGTAAGGACATGCTGAGGGCGGGCGCTAACACGCTAGTGTTAATTGTTTCCGCTGTGTGGCATTATTTAAGAATCAAACCTATTAAAAATAGCTGTCAAGGGAGTGGCTTGTTTTAGGCAAAAACAATGGCTGACTAAAGTGCTACAGTACTGCTGAGCAGTGTTGTTTTCGTCAACAATGACTACAAGGAAAATTTTTCGTCAACGAACACTTTTTTCATGACGATAACGAGTTAAAAACGTGTGTTGGGAGACTAAAACATAACGAGCCGAATGCCAGTTTTCATCCGAAGAAAACGAGACGAAAATGCGCAATAGTTTCTGGCGCATGTTCACAATGTGTGTCACAATTTTATGTGTAGTTACCTGGCTGTGCAGTATCGGCCGATACCGATACCATACCGATACCACCCCGAATATATATATATATATATATATATATATATATATATATATATATATATATATATATATATATATATATATATATATATATATTTTTTTTTTTTTTTTTTTTCTTAATTTTTTTTTTTTTTTTCCCAAAGAGCTACATAATTGGATGTGAAATCATTGCTATCAAGGCTTTGTCAGGCTGTTGCTTACCTTTGCAAAATAGGAAAAAGTACACTAAACCCTAGTAGACAATAGTTGAATAAACCTTCCGCTCTCTCAAGGCCAAAATAGTGCTAAATTTGTGAAATTAATAAAACATGTATAATACTAGCCCAACAGTAAGAAAGTAAAAATAAATTCATAATAATAAACTCTGAATGAACTGAAGAAACTTTTTTAAACCTCTCAAAGTCCAAACAGTGCAACTTTCATGAAATTATTGTCACATTCTGCTGCTGGTTAGATTGTGTTTTGTTGCTGGGCGTGGGGGCGTGGCACTTGAATCCAATGCAGGCTCATCAACGCAGCATTTAAGCACGGGTGATCTCAGAGAAGGCTGCCGAGATATTTGCCTTGCTGATCGCTATTTGACATCTGGCACAATAATCTCGCTACATTTGCTTGTTATGCCCCTGCATTGGGTTTTTCTGTTAGTGTGCTGCTCTCGTTTGTAACCGCTGCCTATCGTCTTAGTTTGTTCGTCGACCTGCTGTCATGGACTCCTTTTGTTATTTCTACTGTCCCGCGATCGCGTGTTATTTTTTGTTTGCAATCATTAAACCCTTTTATGTATCCCCCGCTTGTTGTCTGCTTCGAGGTTCAACCTTGTTTCCGCATTTGCGGACGCTAACAATTATAAGTAATAATAATTGACCACAGCATCCCGTCTCTCCTTTTTTTCGGGAGGTGGGAGTCCCTTATTTCTATTTCTGAAAGATGGCAACAATACTTTGGAAACACTTCCCAAATTACTGCGGCATTTCTTTCAGTAAAAGACAGTAAAAGTAAAGTAGACGAAGTGAACTGACCAGAGATTGTTGCTCCGGTCCAGCGGCCTCCTTCCTCTGGATAGCAGTCCTGCTCTTGCAGGCACAAACTCGTTGTGTTCGTTCACGTTTCGTCTTCAAATGTTTTATCAAGTTCGAGGTACAGTATTGAAACTGGCCGATTTAACTCCACATCTCCAAACTTTCAGGCCGCAAATCTTGCATGCAGCCATTGATTTTAATCGACGGGATTTCTATTTGGAAATATTTCCCGACCGCCGCGGTGCCGCCATATTTCCTGGTTTGTTTTTCGTCCATATGAAAAAGCCCCCTTTTGATTGGTCAGGAGTGGCTATTGGCCCGCTCTCATTGGTCTGGAGCAGGCCAATAGCGATAGCTGCTTGGTGTTCACGTGTCATCACACAACACAGAGACAGAGTGTAGTGAGCGCCAGGAGGAGAAAAAGGCTGTGGTCAAATGTTATAATAATGGACCGGTAAATGGTATCGGCGCCGTCTTTGTTGGTACTCGCCGATACCGATACCATCATTTCGGGCTGGATCGCGCCCCCTGCCGATACTACTATCGGTATCGGTGCATCTTTAGTAGTTAGCCTGCATCTTACCAGTGTCTGGTTGTGTCACTCATGTGACGTGCTTCGCCCCCTTCATATACCAGTGTTTCCTCTCGCACACACGTTTAGATTTGTTTTCTTATTTTGGCCAGAGAGATTATGCAAAGTTGCTTTAGCCTTTAAAGGTCTGTGCTGAGTAATCACCAAACACACTAGATGTAACTCATAGCATTAGCATATAATTCACGTTTGAGTTAAATTAGGGTTAATACTAACTATCAAACAACTTTTTTTTACCTCTGAAAAAGTATCTAAGCCTTCTGGAAGTTCTCATATTTCTGCATAAAATCATCAAATGTGATCTGAACTTTGTCAAAATCACACAGATGAAAATACAGTGTCTGCTTTGTCTAAAACCACCCAAACATTTATAGGTTTTCATATTTTAATGAGGATAGCAAGTAAACAATAACATAAGTGGGAAAAATAAGTCAGTGAACCCTCTTTCTGAAGCTGAATCCCTTTTGGATTGACAGCGAAATGAGCAAATTTTAGATATTGTGATTGAAACGTCTGTGGTAGCATTTTTCATTCTGTTGTTCTGAGTTGAACTGGAGACTTTCCGAATCATCGCAGCCACACTTTCTTTGGGTATAAATGACTAGTGAAAAATCTAGCTTATTTCTGGTGGGTTTTGTTTTTTTGCTATTGTAGCTGCTTGTGTTTGGAAACTTGACTTCTGACACTCTAGTTTCTTTCCCTATCGAGCAGCGGGTGCCTCTGAGGCCCTCCACCATCACAAAGCACTCACAGGCGAACATACAGTGGGGCAAAAAGTATTTAGTCAACCACTAATTGTGTAAGTTCTCCCACTTGAAAATATTAGAGAGGCCTGTAATTGTCAACATGGGTAAACCTCAACCATGAGAGACAGAATGTGGGAAAGAAAAAAAAAAAAAACCTCACTCCTTTGTTGTCCTGGCTGTGTGTTTGGGATCATTGTCATGCTGAAAGACCCTGCCACGCCTCATCTTCAATGCCCTTGCCGATGGAAGGAGATTTTCACTCAAAATCTCTCGATACATGGCCCTATTCATTCTTTCCTTTACACAGATAAGTCGTCCTGGTCCCTTTGCAGAAAAACAGCCCCAAAGCATGATGTTTCCACCCCCATGCTTCACAGTGGGTATGGTGCAATTCAGTATTCTTTCTCCTTCAAACACGAGAATCTGTGTTTCTACCAAAAAGTTCTATTTTGGTTTCAGCTGACCATAACACATTCTCCCAGTACTCTTCTGTATCATCCAAATGCTCTCTAGCGAACCGCAGACGGGCCTGGACGTATACTTGCTTGAGCAGGGGGACACGTCTGGCAGTGCAGGATTTGAGTCCCTGGCGGCGCATTGTGTTACTGATAGTAGCCTTTGTTACTGTGGTCCCAGCTCTCTGTAGGTCATTCATTAGGTCCCCCCGTGTGGTTTTGGGATTTTTGCTCACCGTTCTTGTTATCATTTTGACGCCACGGGTTGAGATCTAGCATGGAGCCCCAGATCGAGGGAGATTATCAGTGGTCTTGTATGTCTTCCATTTCCTAATAATTGCTCCCACAGTTGATTTCTTTACACCAGGGTCCACTAAATCCAGACCTCGGTGCCACTTTTCCTGTGCTTTCCATGTCTCCCTTCTCCAACACACCTGAATCAAAATAATCAGGATCATTATCAGGCTTCTGGAGAGGTTGCTGATGACATAATCTTTTGATTCAGGTGTGTTAGGGGAGAGAGACGTGGAAAACACGACAGGAAAAGTGGCACCAAGGTCCGGATTTAGTGAACCCTGCTTTACACCAAGCGTTTTACCTATTGCATATTCAGTCTTCCCAGCCTGGGTCAGGTCTACAATTTTGTGTCTTGTGTCCTTCAACAGCTCTTTGGTCTTGGCCATAGTGGAGTATGGAGTGTGACTGAGATTGTGGACAGGTGTATTTTATGCCGATAACGAGATAAAATAGGTGCCATTAATACAGGTAACGAGTGGAGCCATGTTAGACCTCGTAAGAAGAAGTTAGACCTCTTTGACAGCCAGAAATCTTGCTTGTTTGTACGTGACCAAATACTTATTTTCCACTGTAATTTGGAAATAAATTCTTTAAAAATCAAACAATGTGATTTTCTGTTTTTTTTTCTCACAATCTGTCTCTCATGGTTTAGGTTTACCCATGTTGACAATTACAGGCCTTTTCTAATCTTTTCAAGTAGGAGAACTTGCACAATTGGTGGTTGACTAAATACTTATTTGCCCAACTGTGCGTAATCATCGCAGCCACACTTTCTTTGGGTATAAATGACTAGCAAAAAATCTAGTTTATTTCTGGTGGGGTTTTTTTCTATTGTAGCTGCTTGTGTTTGGAAACTTGACTTCTGACCAGTGTTGTTAATAACGGCACTAGAATATAACGGCGTTACTAACGACGTTATTTTTTTCAGTAATGAGTAATTACTTTTCTCATCTTGGCAACGCCGTTACCATTACTGAGGCGGGGAAAGGCGTGCGTTACTATGCGTTACCGAATTGGTTGAATAAAAAAAGTCTGAGAGAGACTGACTCACGTAGACGAGAGAGCAGAGCAGGAGTGGGGAAGACGCAGTTGCAAATGCGATGCTAGGTGGCTCCAATAATACCTGACTGCAGCCATAGCTGACAAACTACGCCCACATGATATGATAGATATCACATATTATAGAACTAGATGCAAATGACAGACACAGCTGCATTGGCAACATGTTTTAAGGACTACATGCTTTAGTAAACCTCTCAGGAAGGCTCTGATGTAGAGATCCTTCCTAGCGAACCTAAGTAACTTTTTTATTTTATTTTAGAATGCTCCTAAATCGGCAAAATATTGACTTGAATCTATCTTTAAATGATGAAACAGTTTTAAAACTTACACATGTTGAAAGTAGACAGAAGGGAACTAATGCAATAATGGGAGCAATTTTAACAACTTTAACGGTTGATTCACAACTTTAAATGACTTCCACACATAGCAAAGGTTACTATCTAGTTATCGCAATACCCTTGTGTCTAGTTAAGTGGAGGGTAAAGAATTGGGTTCAGGCCAATTGTCCCCAAAACCCTCTAAACTTCACATCGTGTGACCTGTTTTTTTTTGTTTTGTTTGTTTTTTTGTTTTTTGTTTTTTTGAGAAAAAAAAAAACATGAAAATTATCACTAGTTACTTTGCCAATCAACTAATTACTCTTACATTCAGGTAACTGAGTTACTAACGCAATTTCTTTTTGGGAGAAGTAGTTTGTAACTGTAATTAATTACTTTTTAAAAGTAAAATTAACAACACTGCTTCTGACACTCTAGTTCAGACATGTCCAAAGTCCGGCCCGGGGGCCAAATGCGGCCCGTGGTCAAATTTTATCCAGCCCCCAGCCTCTGTCATAAACTCAATAACGTCTGGCCCGCACACAGACTTATTAAATTGCTCAGCAGTACTGCTACCAGCACATGAAGTAGCTTACACGCTAAATGCTGCTCCTCATTTACCCACTAAAAGGCAGCAGCACTCTAAGCAACAGCACCCCGTGTGACCCGTTCCTCCCAATTTTCTAAAATGGCCACAATCAACAAAAAAAAAAGACTGCGACGGCCGACGCTTAAAGGATAGGTAGAAATTGGACGATTACTTCACTAAAATACGCAACAACTGTGTCTGCCTCATTTGCAAAGAGACAGTCGCTGATTTTAAAGAGTTCAATGTGAGGCGATATTAACAAACAAGACACGTTGACATGTAAGACAAGATTACAGGGAAGTTACGTAGCGAGAAATTGAAGCTAGTTTAATTTTACAGTAACAGTATTTCACAAGAGCCCGACAGTCGAAAGAGAACGCAACAAAGACTAGTTGCAAGATTGTTGAAATTATTAATAAAAAAAAAATACCGTATTGGCCCGAATATAAGACAGTGTTTTTTTTGCATTGAAATAAGACTGAAAAAGAGGGGGTCATCTTATATTTGCGGTCTAGACCCATACCCATTCACGACGCTAGATGGCGCCAGATATCATTGAAGCGATGTTCTGTCATGACAGATCTCAGCTACTCGCCCCATTCACGACGCTAGATGGCGCCAGATATCATTGAAGCGATGTTCTGTCATGATAGATCTCAGCTACTCTCAAGTTTAACCAGTTTGCATTATTTTATCTCAATGTTTTTCCTTATTCAGATTTGTTTCAAGACTACAGTTACAGTTAGACTTCACTTTGATGGTGAATGCAGTTATTGCTATTTTTTTGTTTTATCACAATAGATTGGTTTATTTCCATTTCAAAAACCAGAAGCCATTCATTTACGAATGTGATTGCACTTAAGTTGACATGTTTAAATGTTCAGATATGAAGATTGAATGAAGCAAAATAACATGCTTTTACTCTCAAATATATTGTTATAATAATCTGTTTTGGATGTACTGTAATTATTTTCTGTATAAAAATTAATTTGGTGTTCAAAAAGTCTTTTTTCAAACTTGAGTCTCTAAAAAGAGGGGGGCGTCTTATAATCCGGGCCGTCTTATATTCGGGCCAATACGGTAATAAAGCAAATGTGACACACAGAATGGCTTGCTAAAATTTGCTTAAATATATTGTTCCACGTAAATGACGTCAGCCAAGGTCGGCCCCTCACATTTTTACCACACCAAATCTGGCCCCCTTTGCAAAAAGTTTGGACACCCCTGCTCTAGTTTCTTTCCCTATCGAGCAGTGGGTGCTGCTGAGGCCCTCCACCGTCACAAAGCACTCATAGGTGGACATACTTTGAGCCTCCCCTCATTTAAAAACCAGCATCCACCACTGGTATTAACTCATGTCCATATGAGAGACGCTAGCAGGGAATGATCTTTGCCAGCTTTCTCAGTTCAAATAAATTGGACGTCTATCCCTATCAATGGCAGGAAATATTAGCAGCAGCATCAGTATATCAGTCTCTTCCAAAGGTTATCCCTGTCCCAATTGTATCGCCTGTCACAGTCAGGAGCTTTTATGCAGCGGCAGCCGCTTTATTGGGTGACATCTCTGCAGTTCTTGCGGTGAGAAACATCAGAGGGCGGCGAGCTCCGACATGTCTACGAGGAAGCGGTTAAGAGGGATCAATTGAAAGATGATCGGCCCAGCGACCGCATCAGGAAAGGTGTCAGAGGCCCATCTGAAGCCCCTCCGAACTCGCTGTCATAACCGGCGGCTTCTGTCAGCGGGGGTGTAAGGGAAATGCACACCAGGCATGAATAATAGATTGTCACTGATATTTTTAGGTGAGTTTCCATTCTCGCAGCTCATCTCTGAATTCTCGGCTTTTTACTTATTTATGGCCGCAGCTTCTGCCACTTCTTCTTTTCCCTCGTCTTTGTCCGGTGGAGAGCCAACGCTGAGTGCTTGTTGACAGCCAGGGAAAATGTCAACGAGGGGGAAATGTCACCGTGTTTCTCGTACACGAGGCGCTACACGAAAACCCTTCAGGGTGTCTGATGGAAGCGTGAATGCGGGCTTTTTAACCGCCGGCTACTGGAAATGCTGGGTAACACAAATAAGAGTAGTCATAGAAATTCTGCTGTGATGCGAAAAGACAGATAACAATGCTGAACGTTAACATAAAAGTGCAAAATTGCACACACGGGAAAAGATCAGCTGCTAGCAGCAACTTCAGCCATCAAGGTTGCCGTAATTCGTAAAGATTAAATTAAAGCAAATTGACCATTTTTTTACGATGTTCGTGAATTCAATATTTTGACAGGTGGGCACTCCCAAAAAATGGGCAGAGATATTTGCTTTTTTGATCAAAACTTGATAACCACATGATGTATTTTTGGATGATTAACTCATCTGCTCCCAAAAACGTATAAATATGTTTTGTTATTAATTGTTTCAGTGTCCCGAAGACGTATTTATACGTCTTTTATGTTTTTTTTTGTTTTTTTTTTTCTAAAAAGACATCTTTAGCTCCAAAGCGCAAAGCTGAAAATCCATTTTAAAGCAATTAGGTAATACCCGCAACCCGATACAACGGCAACAAACGGCCAAGCCACACGGCGGAAGACGACCGAATGGATGCCAGGCGGACGACCGAGCAGAACAATCGGTAAGACGCCCGGGATGCCAGGCGCTGGACGACCGAGCAGAACCACCGGGACCACTAGAGCAGTGGACAGGGGTGAAAGTGGCTAGAATTTCTTGCCGGAACTCCCCGACGTGAAGGTCAGCCATGAGGCCAGAAATTTTGTTTATTTATTTATTTATTCATTTGGGGGGGGGGGGGGGGGGAGGGGGTCAAACCTCCTTAAACTACTGAAATGCAAGGAAAACTGTTTTGGCACAGTTATTTCTATAACACATACAGAAACTTGATTTTCATTCAAAATTGTATTTTTTTCAATGATTTGCAAAATAAAAGTTCCCTCATTTTCTCACATACTAAATGTCAAATCTCAATTTTAACTACTTAAGAACATAGGATGTATATTAAAATTGAAGATAATGTAAACATTTACTTTTGCTTTCTTTTTTTTTTTGTAAATAATAATAAAGATATAAGTAACATACATTCAGAAAAATAAGTAGAAATGACTTGTATTATGCAGAGTGAAATAGAATATATTTTGAAGATTGCGCAAACATTGAAGTTTTTAAATCATAAGGAAATGAATAAGTAGCCTAACATAAATGAACAAATATAAATCCAAAGTGCACATTGACAGCTAAGATGTTCTTAACTTCCCCATCAGAGCAAATAAAACTAAATATGATAAATAAGCCTCCTCAACTCTATCCCTGCTTTGAAAGATTTGATCCATTTTCGTTTGCATTGCCCTTTTTGGTCACATCAATTCAACTTTTTTTTTTTTTTTTTGCTTTTCCGGGAAACATGCACATTTGAACCTATCAGAGCCACCTCTGCTGATCACATGTCAGTATGTCAGCCAAGTGAACGGATAAATGAGTCCAGGTGTTTTGCATTGCTGCATGCATATTCGCACATTGATGTGACTCATCATCGTCAGACTCGGATAACTGCAGCAGCTGGGGAAACCATGCCGTCCGTTGAATAAAATAAATAATAAATATCGGTGAAAATGGATTACGCTACACAAGCACTATATCATGCTTGTTGTTAACACTTGCATATGTAAATCTGAATTTGGTAGATTGTTTTCTTCTTGGAGCTGAAATGCCTGTGTCGCAGCTTAGCATTTTTTTTTTGTTTACATAGCATTTTGACAGTTGCCGTCATATTTTTGGAATCAAAGCACCGTGTACCGGAGCAGCATTCCGGCCCTGAATCTTATGCCGGAACTGCGTTCCTGACCGTTCTGGCCCACTTTCACCCCTGGCAGCGGACAATGCCTTTTGAGTCCGTGCTGCTTGCGAGCAAAGCAAAGCCCGCAGAGACTCAAAAAAAAAAAAAAAAAAAAATCATCTTTATGAGACAGACGGCGATGAGGGAAAAGTGTAACCGGCTGTCGCGGCCAGAACAGCGTCATGAGTGTCATCTTTCAGTTAGTTATGTGTAAATAAATTGTTACTTTGCTATCAAAAGCTCTATTTCTCTTGTTGTTTATCTTATTTGGTAAAAGGAAACATTATTCAGATGTTTGGGATGTAACTAAAGCAAAAAATAGCTGTGTATAGACCCTACCCACCGACGTCACAAAACCACGTGCTCGCTGTATGGTTCCGCCCACTTGTCCGTCATTTTGTCTCTGTATTAGCATTGGTTTCAATTGATCGAGGAATTTAAAATGCATTTCATGGAAGACCCGGTGCTTTCTGATGCCGTAAACTCACTGGATGTGTTGCATAAAAGGCGTTATGTGGAAAAGCTTCGTTCTATACAGTCGCCAGATCCATATTTGATGCCCAAATCGATGTTTTTCGACCCACTGTCTTCGCCCTGTCTGCCCGACATCTGCTACGCTGATATTTACAATTATCTTGTCCACACAAAATCAGCCTATTCTCACGAAAATTTGAAAAACTTCAAGAGCTTGGAGGCTTATAAATACTTCGTTGCTGGTTGGGTGAAACAGGTCCTCGTCCACGAAAATTCGGCAGGAATCTATCTTGTGCTTGGAAAGGTGAGTTACGAAATTTTCAATTCAAAATCTTTTGTTATTGCTAACATCCACTGTCAAGTCTAATGTATTTCATGTCGTTTGTCAATGGAGTTAAGGCTTTTAATGTTTATATGGTTTAGCGATAGCACTCTCACTACATACATACGTGTATGTTGTCGGCGATTAGCCTAGCAATGATCTTAATTGTGGTTATTTGTCAGCCCAAAACCCTCTAAGTATATCTTAAATGCATCTTACCGGATATAAAATGACTACTACATAGTCTGTGGTGATTTTTTGGTGCCCAGTTTTCACGTCGAATTGCAGCCGTCCATTTCGCTCTCCTCTTTGGATCCCTTGGAATACGGTAAAACTTCAAGTCTCTCCTTCCATCTTCTCTGTTAGTGCAACCAACAGCCACACACGCCTTCACCATTTTGATTATTAATGTTAAGGAGCAGAAAAACACGCCGTAAATAGGAGGAATGTACGTAGCCGTAACAGGTTAACACTATGTTTTGACGGACAATTGGGCGGTACCATTCAGGAGAGCGGAGTTGTGACGTCACGTGGGTAGGGTCTATAAGTCAAAGTTATGTTTGAAATGTATGCTTTAACAAAAAGCTCAATTTCTCTGTTTTTTCATCAGAAATTGGAAAATTGCTCAAACTGAGGTATTTTGTAACGTTTTGGTCTACAAGTGAGACCTACATCACCAAAAGTCTGTGATAATATAAAACAACACTATAAATAAATTAATTAATTGAATATATAAATGAATACAATATAAACAAAAATAACCAAAGTAAAAAAAAAAATAAAAACATAGAAAAACAGCAATGCATTCTATTTATAATATTTTAAAACCACTAAAGAATTTTGCTATTTGACAAAAAAAAACAAGCATCTCCAATGGGGAAACCATTTAGAAATTCAAATTTCAAAATGTATATCGTCCTACAGTACATTGTTAATCCAATTCACAAAATACACCTAAAAAAACACTTAAATCAAGAACAAAAGTTGTAAACAGTATTTGCCAAAAACGTACGTTTCCACCAAAATTTGACAAAAACTTCCCCATTTATTTACAATGACCTCACCAACATAAGTTAGCTTTTTGTTTGTTTGTTTTTTTCAATGCATTCGTATTTAGTTTAAAGGTATATTTAGCCTATTTTTGTGGGAATATGTGTCTGAACCATTTGTTAAGAGCGTTGTAAAAAAAAAAAATATATATATATATATATATTTTATTGCATTTAAGTTAGCGGACTTTTGCTATGTAAGTTCGCCAATTTTCTTTTGTTCTGCATCCGATTACTCAGTTATTCGAACTAATTAGTTCATCGATTAATCGACTACTAAAATAATCGATAGCTGCAGCCCTAATATGCACTGTTATATTGTTAATTTAGCTATGGGGGATGGGCAACGGTACGGTCTCTTTCCATGCTGCTCCTCTTTGGTAGGACATTTGACTACTGTATTCTAGTTTGATTCTGTAACCATTATGTATTGGGAGTTATGGCACTGAACTTTCTATGGCTCTTTGGACGTTTACGATTAGACTTCGACTTAATGGTTGGTTGTGTTGGATAACTTGGAATTAAACTTTTTTAGTTTGGGGAGGGGGGTGGTTCTGTATTTTTGATTCTGAATCGCGATTCTGAATTTGATTTCTTGCCCCGTTTCCCCTGAGCGTTTTTCTTTCCACCCTTCTCGTTCAGTGTCCCGTTCGGACTTTCTTGCCGATGACTCTTATCTTGGGTCCCATTGGGCCATCTATCAGTACCCCCCTCTCATCTGTCAAGTTTCGCGGGCAGGCAGGTGGTGTGTGGACCCAAGTGCAGGGACAGGGAAGCAAGGCAGAAAGGCAGTGCAAAAATGTTTTAATTACCAACAACAACAACAAAACAGAAAAAAAGTAACAAAACAACCAAAAACTCTTAACAAACAAAAGTCAGGCTCATAAATCAACTTACTTTCGAAGCAGGACGAGGAACTGGGGGAAAAAAACACTGACATGAACATAGACATTGACAATGCCGCGACAAGACTCAACAAAAATGGGGAGCTTATATAGACACAAAGACAGGGTAACGAGTCAACGAGTAACAGTTGGGTGACACAGGAGGATGCAGATTGGATGATACACTAGGAGCAGGCACAACAGTTGAAATCAATGGGCAATCACAGGGACAAGTCACACTAGGAGAAAACAAACACAAAACATAACAGATCCCAAAGCGTTCCCAAGCCAGCTGAGAGATAGAAGCCCCTTTCAGACTCATATCCCTGTAAATACCAGTGTAAGGTAACGTGGGATTTTCCCGTCATGGCTTTCAGACGTGGAGAGAATAACACGGGTTGGACACTTTCAGACTTATCCCGCGTTGGCGTTTTTGGTCGCATCAGGAACAAAATAAACCACAAATTCCAAATATGGACAATGGACTGTCTCTTCCTTGGCTATACGATCCTTTAGCAATTTAATTTCGTTATGTTTCCAGTTTAATCTGGCTATTTCCAGTTTGCCATGTTGATAATTGCGATGTTTGTTTACCACTTTTTGTCTTACTGGAGGATGCAGGTTGGATGATACACAAGGAGCAGGCACAAAAGTTGAAATCAATGGACAATCATAGGGACAAGTCACACTAGGAGAAAACAAACACAAAACCTAACAGGATCCCACCGCAGGAGCTGGTTGAAGTGGCTGGGGAGAGGGAAGTCTGGCCTTCCCTGCTAAAGCTGCTGCCCCCGTGACCCGACCCCAGATTAAGCAGTAGATGGATGGATGCCTGCCATTGACAACGATAGCTGTCTAACTCATTTAAACTGTGAAGACCGGCTGTGAATGTTCATCTTTCAGTGCTAATAACGACGGTAAACATCTATCACTGTCTATTGAAGCCAATGCAAAGGTGTTAATGCAAATAATATTTTTTTTAAGGCATTAAAAACCATATTTGAAAATCAAATAGCAAAATGTGTTACTCCTGTGTTTGGAAAAATGATGCTGCTTGAACTAGGACACTTATAGTATGCGATTCTTTTCATGCCAAAACACAGTCTGGCTAAGAATAGTGACGACTGAAGCCATAACCTTCACCGTGAAGAAATTATAACACGCAACAGTTTTTATTTTCCCGACATGATAAAAAAAATATGATAATCGCGAAAGCAAAAAACGTGATATTGTCAAGTTTTTTTTTCAGTTTTGATGCTTAT
Organism: Corythoichthys intestinalis; assembly: GCF_030265065.1. Taxonomy (NCBI): domain Eukaryota; kingdom Metazoa; phylum Chordata; class Actinopteri; order Syngnathiformes; family Syngnathidae; genus Corythoichthys; species Corythoichthys intestinalis. The sequence continues at coordinate 607,151 of NW_026651592.1, read as the reverse complement.
TTGTCGCAAGTGAAAACAAAAACAAACAAAAAAAACAGGCGGGTTCCAAAGTCGCATGCAAATAAGGTGACGAGAGTCGCGCGAGCGATTAAAGATGAAGCGCCTAGGAAACAAAAGCGGGTGGGGGGGGGGGGGGGGGGTTCTTGTGAGACTGACAGCCTTTCCCGTCGAATCTCAACACGCCGCCTCTGGGAGCGGGCCTCAGATGGATTACGCTAGAAGTAATCACAATACATGAATACGAGATGCCGTTCACTTGGCTTGAAGGCTTTTTTCCCTCCGTGTTTGTCCATCATCATCCGTCCGTCATCCGTCAAGCGGCGCGCAACCACCGCCGGCTGTCCATTTCACCCTCCATTACTCCATCCAGCTGCCTTCCTCCTCGCCCAAAAAAACACCCTCTGACACTTGCTTTTGCTCGTGTTATTTATAGCGCAGTTGTCTACGGCAATAAAGTGCCGAATAACTCACGGAACGCAATAACGAGCAACAAGCGGACTCCTTGCTAATCTTATTTCACAGCATTTAGTCTTTGCGGCCCCACGCTTTTACACTTAAAACAATTCATTATCGTCCTATTGGAACATATTGGAGGGCTTGTTTATTGTATGTAATTGCTTTTAGATGAATACAAGTAGTGTGTTTGCTCTTCTGTCCTAAAGATCACACACTTAAGGCAGTGCTTTTACATTATTTTCTGTCACACAGCCACTAGGAAGTTGCCTGGTATACTAGACTCACCGATGTTCCAGCGATTGAGTCTGGCGACCGTCCGGCGGATAAAATTCTGAGGGCGGAGCAAGCCACAGCAAACAGACAGCAAAGTGGACCAATCAGCGACGTTGTTAAAGCGACAAGTAGTTAGCGTGAGCGGAGAATGGAGAAGTTTATTCAACATGGCTAGCGCGAGCCATGTTGACTGTTGTCAGTGATTTTTTTCGATGTGTTTTTGTCATTTAAAACTGGTTTTACCGCTTGTTATCATTTTGATGCCACGGGGTGAGATTTGCATGGAGCCCCAGATCGAGGGAGATTATCAGTGGTCTTGTATGTCTTCCATTTTCTAATAATTGCTCCCACAGTTGATTTCTTTACACCAAGCGTTTTACCTATTGCAGATTCAGTCTTCCCAGCCTGGTGCAGGTCTACAATTTTGTCTCTGGTGTCCTTCGACAGCTCTTTGGTCTTGGCCATAGTGGAATTTGGAGTGTGACTGACTGAGTTTGTGGACAGGTGTCTTTTATACCGATAATGAGTTAAAACAGGTGCCATTAATACAGGTAAGGAGTGGAGCCTTGTTAGACCTCGTTAGAAGAAGTTAGACCTCTTTGACAGCCAGAAATCTTGCTTGTTTGTAGGTGACCAAATACTTATTTTCCACTCTAATTTGGAAATAAATTCTTTAAAAATCAAACAATGTGATTTTCCTTTTTTTTTTTACCGCATTCTGTCTCTCATGGTTGAGTTTTATCCATGTTGACAATTACAGGCCTCTCCTCGCCAAGACGTTTGAGCCAAGTCCTAGCTAGACGGTTACTTAAGCTCTGAAATGACGATGTCAAACGAACGTGGGGTTTGCCGACTTTATACAGCTGTTCATGACATCAATACTTGCTGAATAAAACTAAGATAAAATGAAATTAAATCAGTCTCATCTTCAATAACGGCAATTCAAATTTCTATTTACAAGTAGCTGCATATACAGCAATAACAAACGATTAGCATGTATCAGTTAGCGTCCGCACATAATCAAAAACAATCACATAAACTCGTCCCAAGTATTCGACCACAATTGAAAATGCATAATAACCAGTGTCAAAAGGGATTATATACCGTCGCCTCTGGATGCTTCACATACAACAAATGTGCGCGCAGGCTGTCAGCTCTGTCACTCGACTGCTCTGTGTGTGCATGTGTAGGGTGGGTGGGCGCGTGTGTACATGCGCCCACCCATGTACATAAAAGCATGCATCACAACACAAAAGTCAACATTTAAAAAACAAACAAAAAAAAAAACAAGATGCAGGCGCCGTAAAGTCGAAATAGTCGGGTCAAATGTAACCTGGGGACTACCTGTGTACAATATAATAAATACATACTTCCTGGAAATCAGGCTAAAATATCATTAAAATCCGAACTACTTCTTCCGATCTCAAGATCCAGACGGTTAGCTGTTTAGTGACAAAAATAAATAATTACAGACAACTCTTCTCTTCTCTCCTCTCTGTCCCTGACTGTCACCTTATGCTTAGCTATTATTAGCTTATAGCTTAGCTTAACAGTACTCAGTAATGGAGTGTAGACCTTTGAACGATGCGGGAGAAATGATGCAGATAGTCTGAACCTTCAATTTTCAGATCATGGGATGTTTTACAACTTGCATGACTGTGTTCATGAGTGTGTGTATCAGCCCATAGTTGAGAAGGCAGACATGTCCTTCCTGGGATATCTGCCCTTGAATGTATGTAAGAAACGCCTTCATTGACAGCATTTTTTTGTTTAACACAGCATTCTTCCCTCGTCTCCCTCCATAGTTAAAGTGAAGTCAAATGCTACATAGCCTATGCGTCGTCATATTTCTTGGTCTTGGCTTTCGATTTAGAAGGACTTTAAGGCTACACTTGATTCAAACCTGCATAGGCTATACAAATTATTTCAATTCTAAGATAACACAGATCAGAAGAATCAGCAGGGACTCACTTGGCGTCGAAGGGGCTGGGGCCACGCACCACGTGGGTGCTCTCGCGGCCCACCAGGAAGCGAACGCGATCGTAGAAGCTCTGCGACTTGCCCCGCTCACCCGCCGACAGCTGCGTCTCCTGGATGATGTCCAGGGGGTCCGGTGAGCCCACGCACAGCGAGGTACTGTGACAACTTGACTGGAGACAGCAGTCCGGATCCATGCAATCCATGAGGCCGTCTGAGGAGGTCACGGAAATAAGTATGCTACTTAAGTAGTAAAACTACAATATATTAGTAGTAGAGGCCGACCGATATGGGATTTTCAAAGGCCCATGCTGATATCACTATCTTAAAATTTTTCTTTTGCCGATTGCCAATATCAAAAGCCAATATCCAAAGCCGATATTTACCCTTGAGTTGTTTTCGGCATGTTGTAAGAAGCAATGAAGACAAAATGGATGACAATTTCCTTACGTTGGCAACTAATTTATTAATTAATTAGTTGTTGCAGCCTATTTAAGAAGCTAGTTTAGACAGTAAGATGTCCGAAAATTGGCAAAAATGTTAATTGTTGTTTTTCAAAGTAAAAGCAGATTTTTGCTCATGTCCTACTTTGACTTCACAAAAATATAATGAAGAAATCTGATAATATTTACAATTGAGAGTTATATACCGTAATTTCCGGACTATAAGCCGCTACTTTTTTAGTTTATTTTGAATCCTGCGGCTTATAGTCCAGTGCGGCTTTTTGTTGATTTATTTTGGTTAATTGGCAACACATGCCTCCTAGCATGCATTGCAGCACTACAGATGTAAGTAGCAATCAAAATTCATGTTCTGTGCTAACTATTTATTCATTTACTGTTCCAGTTTCATTAATTGCTTTTTATGGTATTTGGTAACACTTTATTTGACAGCGGCGTCATAAGACTGTCATAAGACCGTCATAGTTAGGACATGAGACTATCATGGGCATTACTGAATGCTTATGACAGATGTCATTAAGTGTCATTCAGCAAATTATGTTACCAACTCCATTTATGTTCAGCTTGGGTCTTTTACATCCATTCAAAGTGAGATAATTTGCCGAATTAAACTAAATGATAACTGTTATAAGCATTTCTTAATGCTCATGACAGTGTCATGTCATAATTATGTCTAATTGTCTAATGACAGTCTTATGGCGCCAATGTCAAATAAAATGTTACCAAATACCATAACTAGCAATTAATTAAACAACAGGAACAGTAAATGAAAAGTAATAAGTACAGAACATTTAAGAACGTATTTTGATTGGTATTTACATCTGTTGCGCTGCAATGCATGCTAGGAGGCATGTTGGACAACAACAGTGTTGACAGCTGGTGACATAAAAGATTGACTGTCTCCCCCAAGGGAGCAATGATGGCCAAATGAAGCTTTGCAGCCAATTGGTTCAAAGCTTCATGGTGGTTCATTTGGTCTTCTGACCGTCGTATGATGCCGCTATCTAATGAAGTGTTACCAGTTATTATCTTTTGGTGTAAATATCCCATAATACAGTGAGGACAGCTGCGGCTTATAGTCCAGTGCGGCTTATCTGTGAACAAATGCCGTTTTCCTGTCACATTTGGTGGATGGCGGCTTATAATCAGGTGTGCCTTGTAGTGCGCAAATTACGGTATATGTCATGATTTCAAGAATTTAGACAAGTGTAAAGTGAAGAACGTCCTAAACGATTAATCGGTTACCAAAATAGTTGTCGAATAATTTGCTAACTGATTCGTTGTAGATTAATCGATTGTTGCACCTTTACACTTAGATTATGGAAGGCAATTTAACTGCTGCTACTTCACTTCTATTCACACATATTCTATGTGCAATATTAACGTGCAATATTCTCTGTCAAACTGCTGCTACTTCACTTTGATTATTTGCACTGCCTGAACATAGGACATAGATCTCATACACATTTTATATTTATATTTACTTAGATTTTATACTTTTATACTCGCAAGTCACTTTTGAGATTTTAACTTATCGTGCATTGTAAAGGGAAATGCTCCACAATTTCATTGTACAACTGTATAATGACAATAAAGGGCTATTATATTCTATTATATTCTATCAAAAAATTGCTTGGTGTAAAAAAGTCCTACACCATAGTGACAAGAATGCCAACTGTGGGTGTGCACTTACTAGGGCTGTCTTAAACAATTATTTTCTCCCGACTAAGCTATCGAATAGCTTAACGATTAGTCGATTAGTCTAAACGATGAATATTTTTTAAGAATGTAGTGCTTAATTTTTGGTTTTGCTATTATAATTTACAATACATTTCTGAACATTTATTTAAATTGAGTGAGAGTTTAAGAAGACCCTCACCATGTTAAAGCTAACGCTAACATGAATGCTACGCTAATGCTAGGAGTTACATTTAGAGTGCAAGGATCACTCAGGAAACACCTGAAAAGGCTAAACTGACATTGCATATTCTCTCACGCAAGATAGAAAAAAATCTTATAATATTTATATAAAAAGTAAGCCTAAAGCTTCCCTGGAGCAGCCTGATTTCAAACAGCTGCGGGGTCCTTCTGGGGTCCGAAAGTCCGTATATCGGCCCGATATATCGGCCGGCCAATATGTCGGTCGACCTCTACTATATAGTAATAAAAATCATAAAATAACCACAAGTAAAACATGAAACAAGTGATTAATTGCATGAATTTAATGATAAATTGTGAGTACTAATTGAGATTAACTCATTGTCTGCCCGTGATAGATGTCCAATCCATTTTAACTGGAAGGATTGGCAACGACCATTCTGCAGACAATGAGTTAAAATTCAGTAGAATAGTTGATGGAAATACAGTATTCATTAAAAATAACTTTTAATCCAGAAGTTGGAAATTTGTAAAAGATTACAAAAAATAAAGTTGACGAGACAATTTTCAAATGATACTTAAAAAAAATTTAAATTCTTGTAAGGAAAAAAAATATGTGTGCAAAAGTATGGATGTTGTAGGAAATGAATTCCATAGTGACATTGTTTTATTTACACTGCAAAAAATATATGTTTAAAATTCGTTATATTTCTTAAATTTTTTTAATCCCGCGCCATGAAAATGAGTGACTACCTGGATTGAGGAGGAATGCGAATGTGACGTCGACCGGGGCAGCATCTCACAATACAGCATTGCTTTACAGAATACAGAAAGACTGCGGATTCAGCCGATTTTGTGGATTAATTTGTTTATTTTTTACATCACACCAGCCAAATGTGCTGCAGGGTTTTGTTGCCGCACCAGGGAGAGGCGTGTGAGCCTTTTTCGGTTTCAAAAAGTTCTTGTTCACCCCGAGATTGGCCCAAAAAAAGTGAATAAATACCGCGTTTTGTATTATGTCAAATAATGGGATCATGTCACACGTTTTAATACAGAGGTGGCTTGCATTTTGTGGCTGACAATGCTCCTTGTCCACCAAGAATGCCACTCGGCCGAAGACCGGCGGCTTATCGCACCCCCCCTTGGTCCTCATGGTGTGCCCGCCAGGAGATTGCTATACTCGGCTTACGCTCGTGCGGTTCTCCATATCTTCCAGACTTCCAGCTCCCTCTGCCCTTTTTTGTGTGCCCGGCAATAGACCACTATCCTCGGGTTGGGCTCAGGCAGCTACACCCTCCTCCGACGTCAGCCGGTTTTCCGGCGGTCATTCTCAAGCTGCTTCCCCGGCAACGAGCTCTCCTGCCCGCAGCAGAGGAATGACAAGCTGTAACTTGCTCGCACCCGGGGTGGGGGGTTGGCAAGCAGTGAAGACAATCGACAACCCCGCGGCCGGGTGATATGACTCGGGGTAGTTTTGTGTGATTTTTTGCTTCGAAAGGTGAGAAAAAGACTTGAAGCCGGGTGAGGGAAATGACAAAAAACGGACTAACTCCGGTGGCATAAAATATCGTTCGGGAGGTGCAGGAAGTCGACAGTTTTGACCATTATGGGGTAATTTCGCCATCTCGTACTGAATAAATGCCTTTTGAATATTTCATATTCCATCTAGCACAAGACTTATTTGTCATGACCATACCATTTATTTAGCAATTGGGGAAAAAAATACTTCGATAAAAAGAATATCCTGTAAAAATTTTGGAGTAGAGAGATTAAAACGGGCTGTCAAACGATTACAATTTTTAATCGAGTTAATTACAGCTTAAAAAATAATTAATCGTAATTAATCGCAATTCAAACCATCTATAAAATATGCCATATTTGTCTGTAAATTATTATTGGAATGGAAAGATAAGACACAAGACGGAGATATACATTCAACATACGGTACATAAGTACTGTATTAGTTTATTATAACAATAAATCAACAAGATGGCATTAACATTATTAACATTCCCGTGACGCCATCCATGGATAGAAAGACTTGTAGTTCTTAAAAGATAAATGTTAGTACAAGTTATAGAAATTTTATATTAAAACCTCTCTTAATGTTTTCGTTTTATTAAAATTTGTAAAATTTTCAATCAAAAAATAAACTTATAGCTCGCCATTGTTGATGTCAATAATTACACCATGCTCACTCATGGTGCTGAAAGCCATAAAATCAGTTGGAGCCAAGCACCAGCAGAGGGCGCCAAACACCAAAAAACAAGTAACAAGCGGACATTACACTCCGCTGTCATTTTAATGTGTTTGAGCGGGGCATGTGCGCTAAATGAGTCAAATATTTTAACGTGATTAATTATAAAAATTGATTACCGCCAGTTAACGTGATAATTTTGACAGCCCTAATTAAAACAATGACATTTTGCTGCTCTCTTCGTCGCATTTTCCTCGTTCTGAATAATTCCTCCTCAATGGGCTGAATTCTAAATCAGATGAAATAGTGACCCTGCCGACGTCACCATCGAGCTGAGGACGCTAGAGCGCTATAATGACAGGCAGGGCTAAACGGCAGATTAAAAGAGTAATTCCTTGTCATCTGCGCTTCGCCAAATTGTTGTTTGAAGTCGAATTGTCTCAAAATATGATTCTAATTCACATAATAATGCTATTTATGATATTTTTAATACTGTCACAGGCACGTGTAACTCATTGTTTGAAGCTAAACACTTCCATTTTATCATTTTTGATGAGGATTGATTAAAAAAAAAAAATCTTTAAAGGCTGCTGTCTATCAGTCTCACATGAATAAAAGGATGCTTACAAAGAGCTTGATTTCGCAATGAGTTGCACAGCGGAGGAAGGCACGTCCTCGCCCTCCTGGACCGAGACGTGACTTCCTCCTTTGTGTACTCTGCAGCGCTCTGGGCTGCTTAAAGCTGCAATTCTCTTCCCGGGAGTCCACTAGCCGTGACTTGGGGGACTGTATAAACGTTTGCACGGTAACGGTCTTACCTCCATCGTTGTCCTTGACGTCGCCGCACGCCGTCTCCATGGAGGTGTCGCAACCGCTGCCCCTCCAGCCCAGCTGGCAAACGCAGTACCAGCCGCCGGAACCCAGGGTACATCTGCCGTTACCGTTGCACAGGCCAGGACAACCCTCTGTTCGGTGGAAGAAATGTAGATGAGGATATGAAAGACATCTCTGATAAAGTACAGCCATCAAGCTTGTATTCACTATTCACAAATTTACTAATGGTAATTTCTTGTGTACACAGTTTAATTAACCTTTACATGCATGAATTATGATTTTTTTTTTTTTTTTTTATCTTTAAAGCCATAACTAGGCACTCATTGACGTCATTGGCTGCCTTGATGGCGCTAGACGTCCAATCTTTGTGACTGGGAGTTCGCATTTGCCCCTCCCAGCCAAAATCAGAGGTGGGTAGTAACTAGGAATGTGACAAAATATCAAAATGGTGATATATCGTATACTTTATATTCCAAAAGGTTAACGATATGCTCCCGTCAAGAATCGAAACATCGTTTTAAAAAGGTTTCACTGTTTAAAAAAACAAAAAAGGAACCATCAAGTTGCTACCAAAATCTTACACTATAATAATGTCTCAGTTAACTCTAAGGGGCCGTTTACAAGGTGACTCTCTGAGAATACGAAAAATTGCAAATTTGCATTTGCGTCTCCATTCGAACAATGTCGCGATTCCGCATGAAAACGATGTAGTATTCATGCCAGGCCCTAGGGGGCAGTGCAGATTTACAGGGCGACAGCGAATGCTGCACTTTGACCCCACCAAGCTCCCTCAGCCCAGAAAAAAAAATGCCCGCCCACTCGAAACAATGGCATTTTTCTTTTGTTCAAAAAGACACGAAAATTGAAACATTCAACATATTTAATTTAAAAATATTATTTAAACAGTAAATTAAAGCCGACATTCCACCATATTTGCTGTTTTTAATGTTTAGTAGCACCACTGCGCATGCCCAACGTGACGTGTACGAGTGCTGACGTTAACGGCGCGGTCTTGCGCTGTGGGAGCCTTTGATATGCATGCCGAGGAAGCCCCCTTCAATCCCCTGCACTCGGATTCTTCCACTTTGGAGGCAGGATTCAAAATTTTTCGTCTTTGCCGACACTATATGCACGCAAGGCGAGTCCGCTACTCAGTCATTGCGTCTTTGTGTTGCAGAGTCGTCATGTAAACTGCCCCTAAGGCAGCCATTGACGGTGCTTAACGCCCAATCCATTTAGATTGGGAACAGTCGTTCATTCAAAACCAGAGCATTCACAGTCATTCGGTCCGATTTTCCGGGCATTTACAGGTCACTTGCTGTTCATTTTAGGGCATTTACAGGTCGTTTCCTGTTGAGTTTGAGTCACTGCCTATTAGTGCTGCAACGATTAATCAAATAACTTGAGTATTCGATTAGAAAAAAAAAGATTCGAATTAAATTTTGCTGCTTCGAGTATTCGTTTAATTAAAGTGGCGTTGTAATGGTAAATTTTAAAGAAAGCCGAGAAAATAAATATACTTTTTTTTTTTTTAAATCAGACATTGTAAGCCGTTAGTCACAATGTTACGCATTACTTGAGTATCCTTTACATCAAATATTTTTTTACTTATACTTGAGTACATTTTTGGATGACTATTTTTTAGGGCTGTGAAAATTATCGCGTTAACGCGCGGTAATTAATTTTTTTAATTAATCACGTTAAAATATTTGACGCAATTAACGCACATGTCCCGCTCAGACAGTATTCTGCCTTATGGTAAGTTTTACAGCAAGACTTTTTGTGCTGTCTAACAGCGAACTCTTGTGGTCGCTTTGCGACATGGTTTATTTTTTTCTTGCCAGTTCAATATGGCTGCACGACGTCTCGGGCTGACGCCTACGTTGTAATGTTGTGCTTATATGATCGTTGGACAAGATTTGTCCGTAAGTATGGTTGTTGTAAAGAATGTACATATTATGTTAGTAAGCGAAATGTTCTATTTTTTGTATGAGACGCTTTTTGTTTATGTTTAGTGAACCTGTACAGCGTGCTAAGCTAACGTTGTTGCTAATGCAATGCTTGTGTACTTTTTTTTGTAGTTTCACTACGGTCTAAAGAGGACAGTGGTTTGAGGCCATTTTATTAATAAATCAGATGAAAAAGGAAGAAGTCTGATTATTAAGGTGTCGTTCACTAGCTGTCTAGCTCTGGAAAAAGTAGACGCTTCCGAGTGAGGACAGCATAGACAGATTTAAATGACAGTAGAGTGAAATGCCCACTACAGTCCTTATGTACCGTATGTTGAATGTACAGTGGGGAGAACAAGTATTTGATACACTGCCAATTGGAAAACCCATTGGCAGTGTATCAAATATTTGTTCTCCCCACTGTATATATCCATCTTGTGTCTTATCTTTCCATTCCAACAATTTATTTTACAGAATATATATATAATTTACAGAAAAATATGGCATAATCTTCCCAGCTTAAGCCCATGAGGCCTGAAATTACATTTAACAAGTATATGTAAAACACTGGAAGAAGACGTAGGTTTATTATACGAGGATTGATACAAAACTTAAATAAAATATCTAGAAAAAAGAAGAAAGTTAGAAAAGGAGGAATAAATGTCTCCTTTCAATATATTTGAATTTTTATATCAATTTCTCATAATTTTTAAATTAATTTTTTCTTCATTTTTGGCAATTTTTTTAAGAGTAAACTAAAAAAAACCTTGAGAGAAAAAAAAACCCAGACTAAATTCTCCCTTCCAAATTATTATTCAACATCAATTTAAGTATCCTATTGGACCACTCTGGCGCCCCGTAACCTCAGATTGAGAACCATTGTATTCATGTTTATTTATACACTTTTCTGTTCTTCACACACATACACGAAAACACACACATCTGTGATTGTTCTACGCCGTTTGCCCGCGAGGGCAAACGTAATGACCCTCTGCTTGAAGTTGATCAATGCAATCCACCTTCAGCGAAGCCACTAATATCCCCTCGCCATCCACTCGCATGCGTCCCATCCTCGCAGTCGATATTGGAGTCATTACCCGCCTTCACGCTGCATAATGACACCGGTTATTCCGCCCACACTCTCTTAACTATCATGCAAACACACGCACACGCATTGTGGTGAAGCTATGTCATTAGTCACCTGTGACGGTGACGCAGATTGTAAATGAAACAAAAGTTCATTCAACACGAAAAACGATTTCTAATTTAAATGATTGAATCCCAAGTTAAATTACAAAATTGATATCCATGTAAAATGTGTATTCGTGTGTAAAAGTACGCATATGCTGCTATTGACGGCATCAGATATCCAATCCATTTTAAGTGGGAGAGTGAGCAGCGAATGGGTTAAAAAGTACTGAAATGAAAATTCTTGGCCGAAAGAAAAAAACAAATATGACGAACCGGAGGCCCGAAAAACGAAACCAATAACTTTAAAAAATACATAGTTTTTAAAATACCATATTGGCCCGAATATAAAACGGTGTTTTTTGCATTGAAATAAGATTGAAAAAAAAGCGGGTCGTTTTATACTTGCGGTCTAGACATTATACCCATTGACGACGCTAGATGACGCCAGATATCATTGAAGCGATGTTCTGTGATGACAGATCTCAGCTACTCTCCCCAATCACGACGCTAGATGGCGCCAGATATCATTGAAGTGATGTTCTGTCATGACAGATCTCAGCTACTCTCAAGTTTAACCAGTTTGCATTATTTTATTGCAATGTTTTTCCTTATTCAGATTTGTTTCAAGACTACAGTTACAGTTAAGACACTGATGGTTAATGCAGTTATTGCAATTTTGTTGTTTTATCACAATATATTGGTTTATTTACATTTCCAAAATCAGAAGCCGTTCATTTACGAATGTGATTCCACTTTAGTTTACATATTTAAACGTTCAGATATTAAGATTTGAATGAGGCAAATAACATGCTTTTTCTCTCAAATATATTGTTTTAATCATTCGTTTCGGATGTACTGTAATTATTTTCTGTATAAAAATTAATTAGGTGTTCAAAAAGTCTTTTCAAACTTGAGTCTTGAAAAAGAGGGGGCCGTCTTATATTCGGGCCGATACGGTATATACAGAATATTATTTTTTATTAGGGATGAATGTTTTTGCACCCGAGTCACCTGATTTTGAGAATCTACTGATACCAAGTCCTGATCCGATACCGAAAAAAAAGTTGTTTTTTTGTTTGTTTTTTTTTTTAAACAAAAGTTCCAAACATGTTACTGTCGCACCGTGCCGTTACTGTGAATTATTTTTTAAACAAGAATAACGTAGAAAAATGCTTGTCTTTATTAAATGGAACCTCAGACTTAAAGGCTTATAGGCTCTAATAAGCCACAATTGTTTTCTTTTGCTAAAATACAGTGGCACAAATAAGTAGTCAACCACTAATTGTGCAAGTTCTCCCACTTGAAAATATTAGAGAGGCCTGTAATTGTCAACATGGGTAAACCTCAACCATGAGAGACAATGTGGAAAAAAAAAAAAAACAGAAAATCACATTGTTTGATTTTTAAAGAATTTATTTGCAAATCACGGTGGAAAATAAGTATTTGGTCAATACCAAAAGTTCATTTCAATACTTTGTTAAGTACCCAGTGTTGGCAATAACGGAGGCCAAACATTTTCTGTAACTCTTCAAAAGCTTTTCACACACTGTGGCTGGTATTTTGGCCCATTCCTTTATGCAGATCTCCTCTAGAGCAGTGGTGTTTTGGGGCTGTCGTTGGCCAACACGGACTTTCAACTCCCTCCACAGATTTTCTATGGGGTTGAGATCTGGAGACTGGCTAGGCCACTCCAGGACCTTGAAAAGCTTCTTACGAAGCCACACCTTTGTTGCCCTGGCTGTGTGTTTGGGATCATTGTCATGCTGAAAGACCCAGCCACGTCTCATCTTCAATGCCCTTGCCTTGATTTTCACTCAAAATCTCTCGATACATGACCCCATTCAATCTTTCCTTTACACAGATCAGTCGTCCTGGTCCCTTTGCAGAAAAACAGCCCCAAAGAATGATGTTTCCACCCCCATGCTTCACAGTGGGTATGGTGTTCTTCAGATGCAATTCAGTATTCTTTCTCCTCCAAACACCAGAACCCGTGTTTCTACCAAAAAGTTCTATTTTGGTTTCATCTGACCATAACACATTCTCCAAGTCCTCTTCTGGATCATCCAAATGCTCTCTAGCGAACCGCAGACGGGCCTGGATGTGTACTTTCTTCAGCAGGGGGACACGTCTGACAATGCAGGATTTGAGTCCCTGATGGCACATTGTGTAACTGATAGTAGCCTTTGTTACTGCGGTCCCAGCTCTCTGTAGGTCATTCACCAGGTCCCGCCGTGTGGTTCTGGGATTTTTGCTCACCGTTCTTGTTATCATTTTGACGCCACGGGGGGAGATCTTGCACGGAGCCCCAGATCGAGGGAGATTATGAGTGGTCTTGTATGTCTTCCATTTTCTAATAATTGCTCCCTACAGTTGATTTCTTTCCACCAAGCGTTTTACTTATTGCAGATTCAATCTTCCCAGCCTGGTGCAGGTCAACAATTTTGTCTCTGGTGTCCTTCGACAGCTCTTTGGTCTTGGCCATAGTGGAGTTTGGATTGTGACTGACTGAGATTGTGAACAGCGACGTCTGCCCGTCGCTGATTGGTCCACTCCACTGTCTGTTTGCTTTGGCCTGCTCCGCCCTGGGAATTTGATCCGCCGGACGGTCGCCAGACTCAATCGCTGGAACAGCCGTGAGTCTGGTATACTAGGCAAGCTTATTTGAGCCTACAAGTCTTTAGGTCCGAGGTTCCCTCTAAGACCCCCTAAAATTGTGAAAGTGCCTAAAAACGTTGAACCTCACACCTTTTTTCAACATTTGTTTCCTAAAAAGTAAAGATTGTTTTTGCTTTTTTTCATGTTAAATTACTAAATTATTCATGTTGAACATTCATAGATGTTTTTTGTAAGTGGTAATACCTTGTGAAATTTTCAAAACTAAACCTTGATTTTTTTGGGACATATCATTAAACTGAAAATATTAATTTTGTTATTTTGCTCAATCGTGATGCTAGCCTCTCCCAGTCAAAATTGGTTGGACATCTGTCACCATCAATGCTAGTGAATGAGTTAAAAGGGTTCGGCCCACCATTAAGAGGCGCCAAACACAACAGAAACACCAGTGAGGACATTTAGTCAGCATGTGAAAATAAGGGGGATGTTTCAATGCGATGCAAAGCGGGCGGCTAACCACATTGGTGTTTATTCAGGAGAATCTCTCCGCATAAAAGCCTGCGTGGCTCCTCGTTTGCCGATTATCTGGCGATTGCGACGTCTCGGGGGTATCAAACGCGCACGTCTGTCACGCTCGTTGTTGTCAGCGAGGTGCCTTGCTGAGCTGACCCATTTTATCTAGTGCGGGGAGTCGGGTTGATGCTCCCTCTTGGAGCTTACATCAAATGAGGGAAATTGTTCGGGGAGGATGAGAGATAGAGAAAAAAGCGACAGGTGGGATGAATGTGAAAGGGAATATTTATGGAAATAATGGCGGGTACGATACAAAGCTGTTGTTAAAGCCAAAGACGGCACCAAAGCTAGCATTAATAACAATCCATAATTTGCCAATATTACAAAGTATGCTATGATTCCAGTCGAGTCCAGGAACAATCAATTAGATACACTATATGGTCACATTTCACTCAGTAAAACCTAGAAAAACCTTTGACTTGGTGACAGAAAATTTTTCGACTCTGACGGAAAAATGTTTGACTTGGTAACAGAAAAAAATTCAACTCTGTGAAACCTAGAAACAATCGGAGAAACCTAGAAAAAATTTTGACATTGTGAAACTTAGAAAAAAATTTGACACAGTGAAACCTAGAAAATTTTTTGACTCTGTGACAGAAAACTGTTCGACTCTGTGAAACATAGAAAGTTTTTTGATTCGGAGAAACATAGAAACATTTTTGACATTGTGAAACTTAGAAAAAAATTTGACTCGGTGAAACCTAGAAGATTTTTTGACTCGGTAACAGAAAAAATTCCGACTCGGTAAAACCTAGAAAAAAGTTTGACTCTGTAAAACCTAGAAAAATTTGACTCGGTGACAAAAATTTTTGAACCGGTGAAACCTAGAAAATTTTTGACTCGGTGACCAAAAACTTTTTAATTCGGTGAAACCTAGATTTTTTTGACACTGTGCAACCTGGAAATTTTTTTAAACTCTGTGACAGAAAAAATTTCAACTGTGAAACCTAGAAAAAATTTTTTGACTTGGTGACAGAAAAATGTTTGACTCTGTGAAACCTAGAAAAAATTTTGACTCGGTGTAACCTAGAAAAAATTTTGACTCGGTGACAGAAACATTTTCAACTGTGAAACCCAGAAAAAAATTTGACTCGGTGACGGAAAAATTGTCGACTCGGTGAAACCTCGAAAATATTTTGATTCGGTGACAGCAAAATTTTCAACTCCGTGAAACCTAGAAAAAAATTTTGATTCGGAGAAACCTCGAAAAAAGTTTGACTCACTGAAACCTAGAACATTTTTTTGACTGACTGAAACCTAGAAAAAAATTTTGACGCGGTGACAGAAAAATGTTTCGACTCCGTGACAGAAAAATTTTCAACTGTGAAACCTAGAAAAAAAATTTGACTGGATGACAGGAAAATTTTCAACTCAGTGACACCTAGAAAAATTTTTGACTCGGTGACAAAAATTTTTTGAACTCTGTGAAACCTAGAAAAAAATTGGACTCTGTGAAACCTGGATGAAAAATTTGGACTCGGTGACAGAAAAAAAAATCAACTGTGAAACCTAGAAAAAATTTGGACTCGGTGACAGAAAAATTTTTGACTCTGTGAATCCTAGAAAAAATTTCACTTGGTGACAGAAACATTTTTGACTCTGTGAAACCTAGAAAAAATTTGGTATCGGTGACAGAAAAATTTTCAACTGTGAAACCTAGCAAAAAATTTGACTGGATGACAGAAAAAAATGTGACTCAGTGACACAAAAATGTCAACTGTGAAACCGAGAAAAAATTCGATTTGGTGAAACCTAGAAAAGTTTTTGACTCGGTGAAACCTAGAAAAAATTTGACTCAGTGAAACCTAGAAAAAATTTGACTCTGTGAACCTAGAAAAAATATTGACATGTAGACAGAAAAAAAATTCGATTTGGTGAAACCTAGAAAAATTTTGGACTCGGTGAAACCTAGAAAAAATTTGACTCGATGAAACCTAGAAAAAATTTTGACCCGGAGAGAGAGAAAAAAAAAATTTCGACTCGGTGAAACCTAGAAAAAATTTGACTCGGTGAAACCTAGAAAAATTTTTGACGCGGAGACAGAAAAAAAATTCGATTAGGTGAAACCTATTCAAAATTTTTACTCTGTGACAAAAACATTTTCAACTGTGAAACCTAGAAAAAAATTTGACTCAGTGAAAGAAAATTTTCGACTCGGTGACAGAAAAATTTTCAACTGTGAAACCTAGAAAAAAATTTGACTGGATGACAGAAAAATTTTCGACTCGGTGAAACCTAGAAAAGTTTTTGACTCGGTGAAACCTAAAAAAAATTTTGACTCTGTGACAAAAACATTTTCAACTGTGAAACCTAAAAAAAATTTGACTCGGTGAAACCCAGAAAAAATTTGACTTGGTGAAACATAGAAAAAATTTTGACACGGAGACAGAAAATGTTTTCAACTCGGTGAAACCTAGAAAAAATTTTGACTTGGTGACAGAAAATTTTTCCGACTCAATGACAGAAAAATTTTCAACTGTGAAACCTAGAAAAAATTTTGACCCGGTGAAACCTGGAAAAAAATTTAACTCGGTGACAGAAAAAAATTTCGACACGGTGAAACCTAGAAATTTTTTTGACTCGGTGAAACCTAGAAAAAAATTTGACTCGGTGACAGAAAAATGTTTTGACACGGTGACAGAAAAATGTTCAACTGTGAAACTGAGAAAAAAATTTGACTCTGTGAAACCTGGAAAAAATTTTAACTCGGTGACAGAAAAAAATTTCGACACGGTGAAACCTAGAAAAAATTTTGACTCTGTGAAACCTAGAACATTTTTTGACTCGATGACTGAAAAATGTTTCGACTCAGTGACAGAAAATTTTTCAACTGTGAAACCTAGAAAAAAAATTGATTCGGTGAAACGTGGACAATTTTTTAACTCGGTGACAGAAAAAAATTTTGATACGGTCAAACCTAGAAATTTTTTTGACTCGGTGAAACCGAGTAAATTTTTTGACTCGGTGACAGAAAAATTTTTTGACTCGGTGACAAAAAAAATTTCAACTGTTAAACCTAGAAAAAATTCTGACTGTGAAACCTGGAAAAAATTTAACTCGGTGACAGAAAAAATTTTCGAAGCTGTGAAACCTGGAAATTTTTTTGACTCTGTGAAATCTAGAAAAAATTTTGACTCGGTGACAGAAAAATTTTCTGTACCATATTGTTCAAGTTGGGCTTTTGATTTTTCTTCAGAAAATGATTCCATCAAAATGAAATAAGAATTTAAATGATGATAGCCTGGCAGCCAATTTGTTAAAAAGTAAGCGATGTTAGCTTCGTTCCCATAACCATAGATGTAAGCTTAATATTGAACTGCATTGATTGGACAGCGCACTTCCTACCGGGAGTGTATATGTGCCATTGTTCTGCATGTTTGATAATCGAATACAGGCAAGCTTTTAAGCACGTCGTCTGTCCTCCCAAGAAAATCAATGAAGCTTGGGCAATCGCTGATTTAAAAAGGCCTCCGCTAAACGATGAAGGGCTCCTTAAAAATCAATTTCAATAAAAGGCAGAATAAATAATGCGCTGCGGTCAGAGCAAAACAAAACCCGATGCTATTTTCTCTTCATTCCCCTGAAGAAAGCCAGTTGTCGAAAGGGTTGCATAACTCGTGGGTGCGGAGTGGAAATGGCGAATTGACAATGGTGCAAAAATGTGGTTAATGGCGGTGTTTGTCAGCGCCAAGGCGACAAATTCCACACGACAATGTAAGTGGGGCGACGTGGGAAAGCAAAAAAGGAGGATGCCGTACCTTTCACTACCCTATCCAGATAGTGAGCTTGGGAGATAAAAGACAAGGACAATAGAATAAGGGAAGGTAGAGACAGCAAGGCAGAGTGTTAGTGCAACCACAAAAACAAAACAAAGCATGCGTCACGAGCAAGACGACAAACATGAGCCAACGCCAGGATGAAAACGAACCATGCAGGCGATGGATGCGGCGTCTCGAGGGAGCGTTTTCAAGTCCGATTGACGCGCGAGCGGGTCGGGTTGTTTTTCCACGTTTTCATCTTCAAACGAGCTTCGGCAGATTGCGGGCTTAAAACGAGCTGCCTTGATTGTGACAATTGATTTTAAATGCTGATCCTTGGCTTCTTAATGAATGCCACGGAGGGATTTTCTTTGAGAGAGTTCAAAATGGTTCGTCAATAATGGAGGAACCGCCAATTACACATTAACAGATCTGGTTTCGGATGCATTAAAAACGAGGTTCTCCAGCTTTATTGAAAAAGAGCTTTCACCTGAAAAGCTTGGATAAGTATCTTCAATTATTCAATGTGATTGGCTGAATGTTTACACCCCCCAAAATGCAATGTTTAACCTAGTGTTTTTCAACCGGTGTGTTCCAATATAGCAATTTTTTTTTTTTAAACGTCGTCGGGTGGAGTTGCAGTTGGAGGGAAGGAATAGGTTGCGGTCGTGTGCAGATGAGCGAGGTATTGCTCGCGTTGCATTCAAAAACTGCTCAGATTTCTAGCCATCAGCCACCTTGCTGTCCGCGGCCATGTGGACCCCAGCACGTCTGAGGTACATCATTTGATAGAATCGTCAAGTAGAGATATTCCGATCCGATATTTTGATCGGATCAAACGCCGATATGGGTATAAAAATGCGCATCGGTATCGGATCGGCCGACACGGAAAAAGTCCGATCCAGACTTCCGATCCCGTTTTTTTGAAGGTCCGGTCCAGGTTTTCCAGCGCACTGATTGACATAATCCATTCCAGTTTTTGCTTCGGTTTCCATAAAATCCGGTCCGCATTTTACGGCACACCTTCAACAAACTACATTACCCTTCCCGATTTACCGAGAGACTATCGGTAAAAATGTCAGCTGTGTGGGATCATTTTACCTTAAAGGACGACAAAGACGAAAAGGCAGAGTGCAACATATGCCACAATAAAGTCAAGCGTGGTGGTAAAGCTGTAAGAAGTTTTAATACAACCAACCTAATCAAGCATTGAGCAAAATACCACCACAAACAATATAATGACTATGTTAAGAAAACCGAAGACAAAAAGAAAGGTCCTACGCAACTAACACTGGCAGAAACTTTTGCTATGCGTGACAAACTGGCACTTGACAGTCCCAAAGCCCAGGGAATAACAAGAGTCATTGCCGAAGAATTCATTCTGGATGACGAGCCATTACCTCTCGTGAGTAAAGACGCACCATTCAACCACGGTACAACATGCTCAGCCGCCATTACATCCTTGAGCGATTCGGCCGTGGAAGATTCGAGAACGATTCACAAACATCCAAATTCCGATTATTGAAATATGTCAAGTAAAGCGGAACTAATACACAGCTCGGTCTTCGGGTCGCAATGAGAAACGGACCACATTGCGTCCCGAGAGTAAACATCATGCTTGTCATAGACCCGGGTAATGCCAATGCTCAACTCACGGCTTTAGCTCAACTCATGCCACTGGATAAAAAACACAAGAATACCTGACTGCTGCTGACAGCCGATACAAACTACGTCAACGTAGTTTTACTGTCGATAATAGATATCATATGTATATAGAACCAGATGCTACACGACAGACTCGACTGTGTTAGCAGCATCGAAGTATTGAAAACTAGATGCATTAGTAAACAGCCGCCATCTTAAAGCAGACGACTTCCCTAGTAGGCTGTTGTGAACCTTCCAAGCGAACCTAATTAGCTTTTCATCTAAAATACTCCTAAATCGGCAAAATCTTGACTTGAATCTATCTACAAAACAGTTTTAAAACTTTCACATGTCGAAAGTAGACAGAAGGGAAATTATGGAATAACGGGAGCAATTTTAACAACTTTAACAGTTGATTCGCAAAATTAAATGAATTGAATGTAGTTTAAAGCTGCTGATACAGAATGAGGACTTGAGTATTTTATTTACTGTTTTAAAATGTTAACTTGATACTGAAATAGTCGTTTATTTAAACCTGAGAGGCTTTTTATACAATTATTGTAACTAATGCACGAAACATTAAAAGCATCTAATAGCTTGGGGGGTTTGTGGGATTTTCCACTGAGGTTGTTTCTGTGTTTTGCTTTTTTAAGATAGTTTACAATATTATTTGCACATTTTACTGACTGACTATGCCATTTCTGTTTGTTATTTATAATGTTTTGTGTTTGTCACTGAATAAACAGGTCAGTTTTTTGTTACCAACCGTTGTGTGTTATTCAAACTCACCAAATTCAGCTGGCTAGTTGTTATCAAGAGTACTAAAACCCTTTTCAAAATTAGTCTGACAACTAAGTAAGGAGGCTAAATAACTTTAAACTTTAATACATGCTCAGATAGGCCGGTATCGGTATCGGCCAGTATCGGTATCGGATCGGAAGTGCAAAACAATATCGGTATCGGATCAGAAGTGCAAAAACCTTGATCGGGACATCCCTATCGTCAAGTGTCGATATACACGGAAATGTCCTTTCGGTTTTATCCATATGTGACGGACATCAATCCTCGCCGTGTTTTATTCTAAGGCACTGTCGAGGACAGCAATGTTGCTGATGGCTAGAAATCCGAGCAGTTCTTGTACGCGACACGAGCAGCTACCAAAAGCGCCATGATGCCAAGCAAGCTTATACGTCATTTCCGAACGAAAGACCCGTCGCTTCAAAACAAGTCGATGGACTATTTTGTTCGCCTTCGTGAAAACACAGAGAAGGTCGCAGCAGAACGACGAGACGTACCTTGCTCGCTGCCGGGGGCTGGCCGATCGGTGAAGACAATCAACCCCGCCGTCGTGTGTGACATGAGTCGGGGTAGTTTTGCGTGATTTTTCGTTTTCGAAAGGCGAGAAAAAGACTTGGATAAGCTGCTCGGTTAGGGTTAGCATGTCGGCTAGCTGACTCGCCTCCTGATTTGTTTACGCTCTTTCCTCCGTCTCCGAAGCCGGGGCAGGGATATGACAAAAGCTGGACCAACTCCGGTGGCATAAAATACCGTTCGGGAGGTGCAAGAAGTCAGCAGTTTGACCATTATGCAGTAATTTTGCCCTGTCGGACTGAATAAATGCATTTTTAATATTTCATATTCCGTTTAGCACAAGATTGTTATTTGTCATAACCATACCATTTTGTTAGCAATTGGGGAAAAATATTTACATAAAAAGAATATCCTGTAAAAATATTGGAGTAGAGAGACTGAAACAATGATGACAGTTTGCTGCTCTCTGTCGCATTTTTCTTGTTCTGAATCTTCCCCCTCAATGGGCTGAAGTCTAAATCAGCTGAGATTGCTACCCTGCTGATGTCATCCTCCAGTTGGGGATGCTAGAGCGCTATAATAACAGGCGGGGCCAAACGACAGATTAAAAGACTAATTTCTCGTCATTTGCGCATTGCCAAATTGTTGTATGTAGTTAAATCGTCTCAAAATATGATTTTAATTCACATAATAATGCTATCTAAGATTTTTATGCTGTCAGGCACTTTAAGACAAAGAAAAAAAAAAAAATAATAATAATTGAATTCCGGGAAGAGAAAAAACTGACAGAAATGAAGCATTATTCGTCCAAAGAGCATGAGTGCCCTCTAGTGGAGAAAAAAGTTCCAAGTTTGAATAGTAAATAGTTCCTTAATAGTTCTTGTTATGAAAATAAAAGGATCATATCTCCGGTTTTCTGTGACCTATCGGTGCCAAATAAAGACTGGGAGAGAGGATAAAATCCACACTTTAGAGTCATGTTGAGGGCAAATACTTCATTTTTTACAGTGCTTTAAAGACGCCACGTGATTGAACAGGCTGGCGTGATCATAGAATGAAAGCTTGCGCCTGATTGGTATAATAATATAGTCAAAGTAAAAAGTATGGCTTAGTAAAACTACTCTTAGAAGTACATTTTTCTCAAAAAGTTACTCAAGTAAATGTAATGGAGTACATGTAACGCGCTACTACCCACCTTTCGCCATGTTGCCGGCTGTCAGTTAACTCAGCAGACTGATGCTGCATTTGAGGAAGGCAGGAAGTTAGAGTTTCCAAACTCCAATATGGAAAAATATCATTGGAACCCCTCCACTATTTGATCTTTTACGAGAAGGCAGGTTTGTTTGAGGTCAAAAGGTTTTTTGATGCCCAAAATTAAAAAAACAAAACAAAAAAAAAACGGCACGTTCAGCTATCTTTGCTGTTTACAGTCGCTTGGAACACTTCGAGGTTGCAACAGGTACCCTCCAAGTGGGATAAGTCTGACTTCCGACCTTTCATCAAATGCAGCGTGAGCACAAGTGGCCAAGCACTCCTCTCTATTGTGGTCGTATTTAGAGCTGAAACGAATACTCAAGCAGCTCGAGTAACTCCAGTTTAAAAACTGATCCGAGTAATTTTATTCACCTCGAGGAATCGTTTCATTTTGCCAGCTGTAAGCATCACGTTTTGCCCGGACTACTTTTAATACAGGACAACGCGCTGACATCACGTGCATTGAGGCAGAAGCAATAAAAATAAAAATAAAAAACTTACTGCAGCTGACAGCCGCTACAAACAACGCCGACGTTGCTAAAAACTACGCCCGCATGATGCTAGCGTGGTAGCAGGTAGTGGCCGATGCGTCTCATAGATATCGCATGCATTTAGGACTAGGTGCGAAATGGGCAGCGTTAGTAAACAGCCGCCATGTTTAAGCAGTAGACTTCTCAGCGCTAATAAATATAACGTTACTGTCACTTGCTCACGTAATGTTAGCCCATCGGAGGGCTAGGTTTCTATTGATTATGACCACTGTCGATGCGTGGCTAACGTGTCTTACATACAGGCTTTATTTAATCTGTAAAAACACAGCGCGGTTGAGTGATGAGGGTGTAAAATTAAAACATAATAAAGCTAACTGTCAGTTTTAGCTCAGTAGTCATTGCTGAATAAAACACCAAGTAGCACTGGTCCCTAATGTGCTCCAATACAGCAGGTATCATACATTTATTTTGAACACTGCAAAAACTCAAAATCCTATCAGTACTTACAGTTTAGACTAACTTAAAACTTAACTAGAACTTAAAAATAGCTTGACGCAAATGGAAATTCAATTGAAACACGTGGGAAAAACACGTTAACTTTCAAGTGATGTGTGTTATCAAGCATAATTACATTTTTAGGTAAGAAATATGTTTTTTTTTTTTTTATAAGATCTTGAAGTTTTTTGAATGAAAGCAGTGAATTTTTTTTCTACTCACATCTGAGATGCAATTGTTAGCTGTTTTCAACAATGTTCATCAAAAATAAAGATACTGATTGACTGAAAATAGTTCAATATTGGATTAAATGTCTTTTTTTCTCATGTATATTTATATAATTGCTATATACCTGGGAAAAAAAAAAGTTTTATCCGATTACTCGATTAATCGATACAATTTTCAGTCAATTACTCGATTACTAAAATATTCAATAGCTGCAGCTCTGGTCGTATTATGCATCTTAAAAAAATAGTCCTGCAGAATGAAATGAATTACGATCTGCGTTTTGAATTAATTTGACTATGTTGG
Source organism: Corythoichthys intestinalis (assembly GCF_030265065.1). Lineage (NCBI taxonomy): Eukaryota > Metazoa > Chordata > Actinopteri > Syngnathiformes > Syngnathidae > Corythoichthys > Corythoichthys intestinalis. The sequence goes on along the minus strand of NW_026651592.1, from coordinate 583,265 downwards.
ATCTGTTTGTAGCTCTGTGTCGTTTTTTATTGGCATGCTAAGTGTACCCCATTGACTCGCGCTAGCTTAGCCACTCCGGAGCCCTGAAACTAAAAAATAACTTGCAAACTGCATGGAATTTGTTGAAATCAACTCCACCGACTAATTAAACCCCCACTAACTCGAAGACCCCTAATGTAAAAAATTACGTACTACCGCTTTTACAAGACAATTTGACCTACCATTCAACAAGACAAAAATAATGCTTAAATGTCTGAAAGTTTTAGTTTTTTTTTAGTTTAGTTTTCCTGAACTAAAGTGCACGCTTCTTCCTAAGAGTTGTTGTTGTTCGAGAGCAAACAAGGAAATGAGAAAAGCGGCAACAAGTCTGCAGAATTGACTGAGGCGATCGAAAGGTTAGCGGATCCCTCTCGGCGGGGGCACACATGCCACTGAATGTCTTCCAAAACACTTAGGAAAGTATCTTTATCACAAAAACAAGTGAGACATCCCATGATAAACTTGTGGATTCACATCAAGGATTATCTAATTTGAAAAATGATTAATTGCGCATCATTTTGTGGATCCCCAAAGTTTCCTGGAGGAGCCCCGTATGAGGACCGGCGACTTGGACAGCGCGACCTTCGGATGGCCCGGTGCTTGACGTTGAGCGGGCGTGACAGGCTTGACATTAAATAGCGGGGCGCTAACTTAATAAAAAGGCACCTGTCCTGCTGAGCGCCAATCACACTTCACGAGCTGTCAATCCTCACAACATCCATCATCATCATCGTAACCCAAATACTAAAATTATATTTAACAAAAGGACCTTTGCTGTCAGGCGTGAAAATGTGACTCAGACAAAACGGCAAATATAATCAGGCCCATGAGACACTGCGAACGTCAAAATCGAGGTAAGTGAGTCTTTGTCTGGGTGGGGAGAGGAGTGGAAGCCAGTAGTGTTATCATGCAAGTGGAGACTCTGGAGTGTATATTGTTCATATTGAAGATAACAATTTTACTCGGGAGAACACTGTGGGCATCAGGAGAATGGTGAACTACATACAAGAGGAGATAATGGAGTGTATTTCTGGGTGGTACTTGTTTTTTTTTTAGGGTTGGGAATCTCTGGCATGAAGCCGATTCGATATGTATCTAGATACACAGGTTACGATTCGATTAAAAAACGATACATTTTTAAGGCCGAGCGATTCGATACGATTCGATACAGTTTAAGAACGATATGGTTCGATATAGATTGAAAACGATACGATAGTAAACATTTGTTGTGTGTGTTCGTACAGTATTTCAAACATATAAAAAAGACCCCATTTCTAATAGCAAAATTAAAAAACAAAATTTAATACCAATGTTATGTTTTATTTTTTATGAAAAAAAATAAAAAATAAATAAGGTTTACTAGATGACCGTCATTTTGTTGGATGGGATTGATAATAAAATAAAACTCCAGTGACAGACAACAACAAAGTGCAGTAATTCAATTACTGTATTTCCTAGTATTTTGAACAAAAGAGGTAAGTAATTTAAGTGCAAACTTTCAACGTAAACATCTTAAAACAAAAAATATTAATTATATGCAGCAGCTCCAGAAAAAAAGAAATAAACCTGCTAGTGTTATCATGAATAAATAATAAATTATGCTTTACCACTGGTATAATTGGGGGAATAAAAACATGGCATTTTAGACAAACAGGTCAATAATCATTACTTTGACCTTATACACAGCAAAGTCATTCACTTATGCCTGTCCTTCTACATTTTTTATTCCTCATCACTGTCCATATCTTTTTTGAAGGGCAGATTTTTCTGGCGGAAGATCAACTAATCCACATGTTCATGTTTAAGTAGACTGGGTTTTGTGGAAACAAAATCTCCAGAGGGTCGCGCTGCCCTTTCCACCATTGTAGTGGGTTATTTTTCAGGGTTAAAAACTCACGATCTCTGTACCCCTCCACACTTCACACCAGCTCTGTCCCATGCGAACAGATCTGGCTCCCTTCATCACTTCAAAGTCCGACTTTTGTCGTTGAAAATCAATCGCTGCACGTCGCTGCCGTCGGTGCTCAAACTGTTCATTGTTTTAGCAAGTTGCTTCGTTGCCACTATTAGTTTCGTTTTGGGCTGTGAAGAAAATGCTACGGAGCGTGCGCTACAGTGGTTTTGTTAGCTCTCGTGTTGTTATGACACGCCCGTGACGATCGGGTAATGACGGCGACTAGTAGCGGTACTGCCGAAATGCATGGGAAGTTGAGGCAACCACGACTGTGAGTGGTGCTTGTCCATATTATATGCGTGCGGTCTCAAGCTAAGTGCGCTGTGTGATGAATGACACAAGCACAGCATGTGAAGTAAAAGCTAAATTATTATCATATAAGCAATGCATTGAACTAGGCATTAGAAGCCGATTCTTGTGCTCGCGATAGCCGAATTCTATCTCTACTATCGGTTCATTGAATATTTAATGGCTAATTACTGTCGAATGTTAAGTTTACTATCGATACAGCTGTATCTCTCACCTGTAAAACCGGATATCGTATCGGTTTATCGTTCTCAAGCTTAGTTTTTTTTGCATGTGACTATTTATGGTAAAAATAACAATTTTACTTGGAAGGAGACAGCAGGCACCAGGAAAATGGAGCACTACATCCAAGTGGAGACTAAGGACTGTATATTGTAGTCATCATTGCGTCTATACTGTATGTTACTTTTTGACATGCGACTGTTGGGATGACGCCACTTTTATTAGAGAGTACACTGTGGGGACTAGAACATTGGGAATGTCACATCCAAGTTGAGACAAAGGAGTGTATATTTTGGTGGTTACTCATCATGTATCCTCATCGTTACTTTCTAGATTAACTGAGCATGTTGGGGGATTCTGCCAGCACCCGGGAAAATGTAGTGTCGTATCCATGTGGAGACTACCGAGCTTCTTTAATCGTATTTTTGTTATCATCATTCCTATCATTGTTACCAATTTTACTTAAAGCAACACCAGTGGCCTATACTACGAAGCCGGTTTTCTGGCTTAGCAGGGTAACTTCGAGAGTAACTTTATCACGTGCGACGTAAGTTCGCGGCTATGCGAGACTACGAAAGGTGGATATGTTGGAACCGAGAAGTGTTGCCATGGCAACACACGCCACACGCCAAACCTGGTCGTGTCAGAGTTAGATCTTGCTTAACATCAGGATTCCAATTAACCACGCTCTATTTAAACAGCACTCCTCCGCGGACGTGTCCTCCTGACAATGACAGCGTACTTGGACGACCCATACGACATTGGCGCGCGGATTGTGAGGGGCTCTCTCCGGAGGGCACGGGTATTTCGGGACCGCCAGAATCCGCTGGCGTACCCGGAAGATGTTCTCCATGAAAGATAGAGATTTTCAGCTGAGGGAATTCTTTACCTGTGCCAACTGATCTAGGCAAACGTCACTAATGTAACCCGCCGAGTCAGGCCCTCACAACCAAGCAGATTGTGTGTTCCTGTCCGTGCGCTATTTCGCCAGGGACAATATATGTATTCCATCGGTGATGCTGAATATCTGCGTAAGAACACTGTATGCCGTGCGATTCGGAGTGGGGTATGGAAACGCTTCAAATTGATGCATTTATAATAATTATAGAAATATGTAGACTATTTAAACATTGAGAAAACTTGCGTTTTTTTCTGCCAACTCGAGGAGATTAAATTAAATGTCAAATCCACTGATAGGACAGACGCACAAATATAAAAGATATAAATGTTTATTGAATATGCATCTTACAGTCTTGTTTAACTGTGAAAAATCGTTACAAAAGACGGGCTTTTATTTACGCAACAACGCATGGCATCCCCGCATTTCCTTCTTCTCCTGAGTCCTCACAAATATAACATAATTTTTTTTTTTTGGGGGGGGGGGGGGGGGGGGTTGTCAGGCTCGGGCCTGCAAATCAAGTTTATTGATCGGACTCGGGTCGGGTCGGGCTGGATTTTTTAGGCCCAAACTAAAAAAAAGAACATACGTATTCGTATAGTCAAGGGGACTAAACATACAATCATCCTGTTTCGTGTGGTGATGCGTGACAATTATTTCTTACTGTTAATGTACCAAATCTTATTTTATTGTCCTGACAGCAGGCTTTATTTCTTTTCATGGACATAAGTAAACTGGCATATTGATGCATTCACAAATCACACGATCTGTAAATTCGCTGTCAACAGACCCGTTGCGCTCTACTCGCCGAAGCGGTGTTGGATTTCGCGGTGAGGGTGGATTTTAATTCCTCATAATTCCGCATGATCATCGCGCATTCCTCCTCCGTGAAGTAAGGTGCCCGTGCCATCGTCACAAGTAGTGTTTGACTCTGGTCACCGCCCCCTTTTATGTGAACGCGCAGTAACTCTGACTGGGTTGACACAGGTTCGACTAATCAACCTCATAATCAGCGTCGTAGCACCGATTGACCACAAACTAGACAACCAGGTTTTGTCAACTCCGGTTACCCGATGGTAAACTGGATTACTTCTGGGGAGGTTGAACTCGGTTCGTAGTATAGGCCACAGGACTGGCGCTAGCTTAGCCATTCCAGAGCCCTGAAACTAAAAAAAATAACGACCAAACTACACAGAATTTGTAGAAATCAACTCCGCCGATTAATTAAACCCTCCCTGTTAAAATGCCTCTTAGCTCTTTGGCTAGTGTAGTGACTGACTACTGAAATACACACACAGTAGTTAAAAAAAAGTTACTTGGCAAATTAACTGGTGTTACCTTTCATTTTTTCAAAAAACAAAAACATAGTAACCTTTGCTATGTTTGGAGGTCATTTAATGTTGTGAATCAACCGTTAAAGTTGATAAAATTGCTCCCGTTTTTGCAATAGTTCCCTTCTGTCTAGGGATGGGAATTGATAGGATTTTTACGATTCCAATTCCATTATCGATATTGCTTAACGATTTGATTCTTTATCGATTCTCTTATCGATTCTAATTTGGGGAAAAAGAAGAACAAACATTTTGATTGGCATTGAGTTTGTTTAATCAGAAGTCACAACCTTAAAAACTCTCAACATGGTCAAAAGAGGCCCAAAGCCTCAATATTAACTGTGGCAATAAGTGGCAAATGCACAAGAATGTAACATTTTACTGAAACATTTTTCTAATAGAAATAAAAAATATTGGTATATATTGGCATATAGGTCATTGGTCTGCCGTTAGCAATATGTGTTAAACTTGCAGGGGTCCCCAAAGTTTTTCCAGTGAGGGCCGCATAACTTTTCCCTTCTCTGATGAGGGGCCGGGGTCAGTTTGTAACAGAAAAAGTGTGACGATTGCAGGAGTGCCTAAATGTAAAAAAATATTGTTTTTCAGAAAGCCACAATCAAATAACCCTTTCTGGATATTTCACGGAACAAAAGTAAATAAAATAAAAATAATAATATAATATAATAATGATTAATAATACTAACACTATTAATCAAATAGATAATAACCAAATAACCCTCTCTGAGTTCTTCACAGAAAAAGGCCAGAAAATAACACTATTGAGAAAAAAAAAATAAAATTTAAAACGCTGTCTGGTATTGTTCAGGGGGCCGGACCAAATGTCGGGGCGGGCCGTATTCGGCCCGCGGGCCGTCGTTTGGGAACCCCTGTTAAAGTATTATTTACCAGTATATTGAAATGCATGCCTTTTAGTTTTTATGGCGCTTTCACGCTCAAGTGGGGGCGCCCTTGCGCTTCCTCACACGAAGAAGAACGCGCTCACGTGAAGAAGAGCGCTCTTACACGCGAAGAAGAAGAAATGCCGCATCCAAGCAAGTGAGCGAGTTAGTGAGAGAGGGAAGCACTGCTACAACCCTACGTTCTTTGTTAATGCTTGTAAAATATCTACAGAGGCAACACCTGTATGTATCATCTTTTGTGTTGTTGTTGTGTGTTTCCACTCGCGATCGGACACTTAAATCCAGTTGTGTAGTGGTTTGAACGATGTGCTAATGCTAGCGAACGCATTCAAACTTTTGTTATTACTGAATTAGCAGCTAATCATTGCTGATTTACGTTGATGCAAACCTGTTTGTTATTGGGGACGAAATTGATTTGTTTCATTTCTATTTTTATTTTCACTCTTCAAGTGATGGTTGAATAAAGTCAGCAAATTATACCAACGTCTTCTGTATCGTAATTTCGGAGTTTAGCTAGCTGTATAGCTGTCTCGGTGAGGACAGTGCAGTCTATTCCCTCCCTATGCAGTTATCTCCACCTTGCAATGATTGCAAGTCGTTTTGTTGTATTTTTTTCTCGTGAAGTGAAGACACACTTTCGAGCGTTTGAACCTATGTGCTGTCATTGTTATGTTTACGGCTGCAATGCTTGTGCTAAACCATCGTAACCTTTCATTTTCACCCTCTTTCCTGGTGAAGTGTAGCCAAAATTTGGTGCGGGTGGTTCTTGGCGCCATGCTAGTTTGATGTGTTTGGACAACAACACAGTCACGACGCAATATGCGTCTTCAGGACTCGTTAAAGGGATCGTTAAGGCTTCTTCATTGTGATGTCGAGGCCTCGAAACACTAGGAGCCGGTTCCGAATTGGAATCGGATTTCGATTCCAATCCCTACTTCTGTCTACTTTTGACATGTGAAAATTTTACTGTTTCATCCTTTAAAGATAGACTCAAGTCAAGATTTTGCCGATTTAGGAGTATTTTAGATAAAAAGTTACTTAGGTTCGCTAGGAAGGTTCACTACAACAGAGCCTTTCTGAGAAGTTTACTGCTCTAAAATGCGGCTGTTTACTAACGCTACCGAGTCTGTCATTTTGCATGTAGTTCTATATGCATGAATTATCTAGGCGTAGATAGTAAGCTGTCGGCTACAGTCAGGAAATATTGGAGCCACCTAGCCTAGCATCGTGTTTGCTACAGCGTAACAACACTCTTCCCTCTCCGTGTCTCTGACTTTTCTCGCGTAATTCAACCAACGTATTACACATTGTCTCGTTGCCCAAACGGTGACAAAATCCGAACGGAGGAAAAAAAAACGGAATGCACGAAAAACGTACAGATTTTGAGCGTAACGTACGGCGTACACATTTAAAAATCAGTGCTCACTTGTGCAAATTACGCCGAGACCGTACAGCTTGACAGGTATGAATTATAGTGGACTGTCACAGTTAGGTAGTAGCACTCTGTAGCACGGGACGTCCAACTATCAGTGGTCAGGGCGAAACTATGTGCTTTAGCGAAATCATCTTCGATGGCTTTGCGTGCCATTTCATAAATTTCGGTGATTACGTTGTTGGAGAAATATGTCCGCGAGGGAACAATGTAATGCGGGTCAAGAGTTGCAAATAAATTAACAAAGCTCGCCGTGTGTTTTCACTGGTGTCATCTTCGGGGTTGTCCTGCTCTGAGAAAGTGATATCTGTGGGTGAAAGCCGGAGTCATGTTATAAGTGTTGCTATTAGCATAGGGAACAAGCGCTGAGCAATGCTTGCAAATTGTTTTCATTATTTTTCAATATTTTCATTCCCTACGCACTGCAGTTCACGGGGAAACTGAAATGTTGCCACACCGCAAATTTGAAAGAAGCCGGTGCTTCCTCAAAATTCGATCTCTCCACTCCTCCGCTGGCCATAGCTTTTTGTTTTCTTTCTTGTTTCACTTTCACTTCGCTCGTAAGCGAGAGAAGGCGTTAGTCGGCTTCTATTACACAGGTACTTGAAAGCGATCAGACATTTACTTGCGGGGCGGGAATTTCTCCATAGCAGTGCTTCACGTCACACACAGGCACACAGAGCTCGACCAATTCATGCCATAAGCGTTCGGAATAAATCAATTGCAAAACCAAAAAGGCACGGTTCATAAAGGCGTATTGAACCGTACAGGGCGAACCGTACGGTTTGGCTTTGGACCGCAAACCGTTGCACTGCTAGCAGCTATAGGAGTGAAAAACAAACTACAGACAGGGGAATTGAAGAGCAAACAACTGCGGTAAGAGTGGGATATGGAAATGATTCAAATTGATTGTTGAAGGTGCTATACGGAAACCTGTGTCGGCTTCGCTAAATGTGAACGAATGTGGCGCTTTGATCTCATAAGAGAAATACACTCACCGGCCAATTTATTAGGTACACCATGCTAGTAACGGGTCGGACCCCCTTTTGCCTTCAGAACTTCCTCAATTCTTTGTGGCATTGATTCAACAAGGTGCTGGAAGCATTCCTCAGAGAGTTTGGTCCATATTGACATTGATGGCATCGCACAGTTGGTGCAGATTTGTTGGCTGCACATCCATGATGCGAATCTCCCGTTCCACCACATCCCAAAGATGCTCTATTGGATTGAGATCTGGTGACTGTGGAGGCCATTTGAATATAGTGAACTCATTGTCATGTTCGAGAAACCAGTCTGAGATGATTCCAGCTTTATGACATGGCGCATTATCAGAAGTTGGTTACATTGTGGTCATAAAGGATGGACATGGTCAGCAACAATACTCAGGTAGGCTGTGGCGTTCCAACGATGCTCAATTGGTACCAAGGGACCCAAAGAGTGCCAAGAAAATATTCCCCACACCATTACACCACCCCCACCAGCCTGAACCGTTGATACAAGGCAGGATGGATCCATGGTTTCATATCATTGACGCCAAATTCTGACTCTACCATCCGAACGTCGCAACAGAAATCGAGACTCATCAGACCAGGCAACGTTTTTCCAATCTTCTATTGTCCAATTTCGATGAGCTTGTGAAAATTGTAGCCTCAGTTTCTGGTTCTTAGCTGAAAGGAGTGGCACCCGGCGTGGTCTTCAGCTGCTGCAGCCCATCTGCCTCAAAGTTGGACGTACTGTGCGTTCAGAGATGCTCTTCTGCCTACCTTGGTTGTAACAGGTGGTTATTTGAGTCACTGTTGCCTTTCTATCAGCTCGAACCAGTCTGGCCATTCTCCTCTGACCTCTGGCATCAACAAGGCATTTCCGCCCACAGAACTGCCGCTCACTGGACATTTTTTCTTTTTCGGACCATTCTCTGTAAACCCTAGAGATGGTTGTGCGTGAAAACCCCACTAGATCAGTAGTTTCTGAAATACTCCGCGTCTCCCTGTACCGGGTGCCGGGGAGGTGCCCTCTGGTGTCATGCCGCGCGCCCCTCATGGCCCGGGGGTGGGTTGTGGGGGGCACGCTTCCGTCCCCTTGGTCTGCTTCCGGCCCTGTCCGCCTCCCTGGGCCGCGGCGGCCGCTGCTGCCCCCCGGCCGGCGGGGTCGTTGGCGGGGCCTCTTGGGGCCCGCGGGGCCTTGGGTGAGGCTTGCTGTCCCTTGCCGGTGGGGTGGACCTCCCCTGGTCGCCGGCGCTTGGTGTGGCGCCTGCTCGGAGTGCGGGGTGGGTGCTCGGTGGGTGGGAGGGGGGTGGGCGGTCACGGAGGCGCCGTGGGTGGTCTGGGGCGGAGATTGATCGGGGCCCTGACGCCTCTTCCGCCCTGCGGCCGGTGGTTCTGGTGGACGGGGCCACGCCCGCGGGAGCCTGCCTCTTAACTCACGCACTTCTCACTTCGGCACTGTAAATATTTTTCACCCTGGCACTTACATGCTCATACATTTCTCCGGGGAGAGTTGGGACGGGGCTTTACAGTCCCGGCCAGGCTCCCCCCTGTTTTTAATGCACCACACACCAAGGTTGTGGGATGGTTGGGACCTGTTGGGGGTGGGGGCACCTCACGGCTGCCTCCTCACCACAGGCCCCGCCATCTCTGCACCTTTTTTAAATGCACCACACATCATACTCCACAGGAGGGCTCTGGCAAAGGGCGGTGGGACGGGCGGCTGGGCAGAAGCTCCATGCTGCGGTCCCACTGCCCCAAGCCAAGCTCTCCTATTTTAATGCATACATTGCACTACCCTCCCCTCACACCCCCATCACGGTGCTGGGTGATGGCTGCCAGTCGGGAACCTGGCAGCCACAGTAATAGGGTGGTAGTTGGGTCCCACACTTTTTCTATATGGCGTGGCTCCTGGGGTGTGGCCTCCCCTCTGCCTCGGCTGCCGGCCGCGGGAGTAGGTTGGGGGGTCGGGTCTCCGATCTTGCATCGCCCCGTGGCAGTTCCTGGGCGTTCTCCTGCCTCCGCCTTCCCCTCTCTTCTCTGGCTGGACATCCGCCCTGCGCTCCGTCACGGGTCGCTGGCTGGGCGCCGGTGTATCAGCGGGGTGTCGCCTGCACCGGCGGGGGACCCTGCCTTGCCTGGGGCTTGGTGGGCCGCTGGGGGTCCCGTGGCGTGTCGTGCCGGTTGGGGGGCTGCGGCTGTGGCTCGTGGCCCGGGTGGGTGTAGGCGTGGGGTTGGTGATGCGTCCCCTCCTGCCATCCCTGAAGGCCGGTTGATGGGTGCGCGGGTGGCCCGGGGGACCACCCTGGGTCCCGGGGGGGGGACGATGACTCCTTTGCTGGGCTGCGGGAGGAGGGATGGGCTGCGCATGGACCCCCCGCCCCCCCGCCCGCCCTCCCTCCCCGGGCTGGCTGGGTGGGGGCCGTGGCCCTGGGTTGGCGCCCGCGCGGCTTCTCCGCCCGTCTGCGTGGCTGTCGCGCGCCCGGTGGGGCCTGCGTGCTGCTGGATGTGGTAGGGCATGCTCTGGTTGGGGGTCCCGGTGCCGGGATTGGCGATGCGGCGGCGTAGGGTTGGTCGCCAACGGGCTTACACTCATAAGAGATTCACACGATTACTGGGTTCTAGATCACAGAACTGATTTGTGTACACTCTATCCCTTTCAATCACTTAGCTTATAGACACCCCCACCCCCATTCTCCTCTTTCACTGGCCAATAGGCCCCCACATGGTGTAAACCGGAAATACATCTCGCTGACGATAGCACCAGCATATTAGTAACTAGTTTAGATGTTCAATGTATTTCTAGTTGTTGTTTGTGTATGTGTTTCTTTTCCTTCTTCTCTTGTTTTTCTTTTCTTCTGTCCCCCCATAATCCCTTCCTGTTCGCTGCTTTGTCATAATAAAAAGGTATTTTGAATGATCACAATGGGAGTATGTCAGACTCTCAATGTGAAACATTAAAACTGTTCAGAATCCGGGCACTTAGACTTCCATTCTCTGTGTCAAACAGCTGAACAGGACAGGTTTAAAAAAAAAAAAAAAAAAAAGCAGTTTATGAAATACTCAGACCAGCCCTTCTGGCACCAACAATGCCACGTTCAAAGTCACTCAAATCAGCTTTCTTCCCCATACTGATGCTCGGTTTGAACTGCAGGAGATTGTCTTAAACCATGTCTACATGCCTAAATGCACTGAGTTGCCGCCATGTGATTGGCTGATTAGAAATTAAGTGTTAACGAGCAGTTGGACAGGTGTACCTAATAAATTGGCCGGTGAGTGTATATTCAACACGTTTTTCCAGCGTTATTTCGTTGTGTAAATGCATTTATAATGATCATGACAATATGTAGACTATTTAAATATTGAGAAAACTTTTTTTTCTGCCAACTCGAGGACATTAAAATAAATGTCAAATCCACTGTTTCACAGCCTGTTAGAACAGACACACAAATATAAAAGATATAAATGTTTATAGAATATCCATCTTGAAGTCTTGTTTAACTGGGAGAAGGCAAAAGACAGGCTTAAATTTGTTATCATGATGCATATATGCACTTCATCATCACAAACGTGACACAAAATGCAACCACGCATCGCATCCCCATATTTCCTCCTTCTTCTGAGTAAAAAAACATAAAATTTCGGGGGGGGGGGGGGGGGGTTCGTGCTCATGCCTACAAATAAAACATAAAATTTTGGGGTTTTTTTCGGGCAAGCAAATCAAGTTAATTGTTCGGGCTCGGTCCGCGTCGGGCTTTAATACCCGCGGGCCAGGCTGGATTTTTTTTAGGCCCGATCTAACTTGTAGCGTCATGTAATGTTAGCATTCCGTACCCCAATTCAGCCTGTTGTTCTCTACTGTACTTTAAATTGCCTTTCAAGATGACATGTCTGTTCTTGGTGCTGGATTCTATCAATTAAATTTCCCCCCAAAAATGCGACTTATACTCCTGTGCGACTTATATGTTTTTTTTTTTCCTTTTCATTGTGCATTTTTTTGGCTGGTGCGACTTATACTCAGGTGCGACGTATAGTCCAAAAAATACTGTAAGTACTGTTTTTTTCAAGAAACAATGCAGGCACCTCAAAATGGTACCCTGCAGCCAAGTAGAGACTAAGGATTCTATTTTGTGTTAAAATTTAGTCTGTCTTTTTGTTCAAACGAGTGCACACATACACAGGCAACAATTGTGACGTAGTTCCAAGGCAAAACGTCGGAAAAATGTGATGTTTTCAAGACAGCTGCGGCTTATTACACAAAACCTTAAGAAGCAGTGCAAAGAAAAGCGCAAACACACACAGAGCGGGCCGAACCGGCCGAGCGGGCGGAAATGAGGAGCACAGAGGGAGAGGATGAGTCAACTCAAAGGACACCTTAGCACATTCCCACATTAAAATGCATGAAGGCAAGCCTCGGATCCTTGAGTAAACCCGTTCATGCTTTAGTGAGTTGCACAAATTCAATTAAGCATGCTTCCTCTCCACCCACCCGACGGCCCTCCCGTCCCCCGCCTTCCCGTTTCATCTCCGAACGGCCCCTCCCCTGTCACGCCCGGTCGCGATAGCAACGTAGACGCGTCTTACCGATGGTGCAGTGTTCTCCGTTCCAGCCGGGACTGCATTCGCATTTGCCGTCCTTGCAGGTGCCGTGCTCGTTGCAACGCGGGTGACACGCCCTCTGCTCGCACCCGGCGCCCGTCCAGCCATCGTCGCAGCGACAGGTGCCCGACGCGCAGACACCGTGGCCGCCGCAGTCGGCCGCGCAAATCTCTGTGGGAGACAAAGACGGACGGGGGGTTGATGGGAGTGAAAAAGGAGACAAATTCAGGAGTTTTTGTGGAGAAAAGCCTGACACGCTTCGCTAACTTGTCTCACGGACGCTGAAAGGAAATTCAACTGCCTTTTCCCAACAATACAAATCTAATAAGATGGTACAAAAAGCACAGATGCGACCTGTGTCGGCCGTATGGCGGAAGATTTATAAGGCTAGGTTCATTTTTTTAATGGGAGCAAATACAACATGAATGAATAGTCTGTATTTTTAAAAGACTTCATGTCAGATTACTGCTAGATTTTTAGTTCAAGGTCCTGAAAAAAAGACAAAACATGAAAACTAATTAGGCTAGGTTCATACTGCAGGTCTTAATGCACGAATCTGATTTTTTTGTGTTTTTCCGACTCGAGTGGCGCATGACGGTGGGGCAAATAAGTATTTAGTCAACCACCAATTGTGCAAATTCTCCTACTTGAAAAGATTAGAGAAGCCTGTAATTGTCAACATGGGTAAACCTCAACCATGAGAGACAGAATGTGGAAAAAAAACAGAAAATCACATTGTGTGGTTTTTAAAGAATTTATTTCCAAATTAGAGTGGAAAATAAGTATTTGGTCACCTACAAACAAGCAAGATTTCTGGCTGTCAAATAGGTCTAACTTCTTCTAACGAGGTCTAACCAGGCTCCACTCGTTACCTGTATTAATGGCATCTGTTTTAACTGATTATCGGTGTAAAAGACACCTGTCCACAACCTCAGTCAGTCACACTCCAAACTCCACTATGGCCAAGACCAAAGAGCTGTCGAAGGACCCCAGAGACAAAATTGTAGACCTGCACCAGGCTGGGAAGACTGAATCTGCAATAGGTAAAACGCTTGGTGTAAAGAAATCAACTGTGGGAGCAATTACTAGAAAATGGAAGACATACAAGACCACTGATAAACTCCCTCGATCTGGGGCTCCATGCAAGATCTCACCCCGTGGCATCAAAATGATAACAAGAACGGTGAGCAAAAATCCCAGAACCACACGGGGGGACCTAGTGAATGACCTACAGAGAGCTGGGACCACAGTAACAAAGGCTACTATAAGGCTACGTTCATACTACAGGTCTTAATGCACGAATCCGATTTTTTCGTGTTTTTCCGACTCGAGTGAGGCATTAATTTGACGGTCTGAACGTGACACGTCGCATAGAACGGGACCATTTCAAATCCGATCTGGGCCACATTTTTCCAGACTGTCGCGGCGGTCTGTACTGTCCAGTCCCGCAAATCGGATTTCATGCAGCAATTACGTCATCAAATAGCGAGAGAGTCGTTACCGTAGCGATGCACCTGTGCGTTATTAGCGCCTAGCTTGCAGTGAACACGGCTTTCGGGGAAGGGCTGGGCTTCACAACAGTCATAAAAAATAAAAATGGGTTGAGGATAAGCCTGAGAATGCTCAGTTTTCTCTGTTACAAGTGAGCAATATTTCAACATTGCTTACACGGCCGAGAGAGAGTCGGGGCAAACTGCCCATATGTGTGTGACGTGCACGGACAGTGCGTGCATGCTATCGATCCATATAAACTTTGAATATAAGCCTAAACGGGGATTATTTATGTCTGTTATTTGTGTCCTCCTTTTGAATATCCCTGGAATGACGGATGACGTGTGTCATTTGTTTTGATGCTTCTGCGCATGCGGGTCTTCTTGCTTAGCGCGTGTCGGACTGCGAATTAGTGCGCATGCGTAATACTTGAACGGTCTCAATGGATAAAAGCAGTCTGAACGGGCACGCCAAAAAAATGGATATGACAAAAAATCGGATTCGTGCATTAAGACCTGTAGTATGAACGTAGCCTAAGTAACACAATGCGCCACCAGGGACTCAAATCCCTCACTGCCAGACGTGTCCCCCTGCTGAAGGAAGTACACGTCCGGGCCCGTCTGCGGTTCGCTAAAAAGCATTTGGATGATCCAGAAGAGGACTGGGAGAATGTGTTATGCTCAGATGAAACCAAAATAGAACTTTTTGGTAGAAACACAGGTTCTTGTGTTTGGAGGAAAAAGAATACTGAATTGCATCCGAAGAACACCATACCCACTGTGAAGCATGGGGGTGGAAACATCATGCTTTGGGGCTGTTTTACTGCAAAGGGACCAGGACGACTGATCTGCGTAAAGGAAAGAATGAATGGGGCCATGTATCCAGAGATTTTGAGTGAAAATCTCCTTCCATCAGCAAGGGCATTGAAGATGAGACGTGGCTGGGTCTTTCAGCATGACAATGATCCCAAACACACAGCCAGGGCAACAAAGGAGTGGCTTCGTAAGAAGCATTTCAAGGTCCTGGAGTGGCCTAGCCAGTCTCTAGATCTCAACCCCATAAAAAATCTGTGGAGGGAGTTGAAAGTCCGTGTTTCCCAACGACAGCCCCAAAACATCACTGCTCTAGAGGAGATCTGCATGGTAGAGCATGGGCCAAAATACCAGCAACAGTGTGTGAAAAGCTTGTGAAGAGTTACAGAAAACGTTTGGCCTCCGTTATTGCCAACAAAGGGTACATAACAAAGTATTGAGATGAACTTTTGGTATTGACCAAATACTTATTTTCCACCACGATTTGCAAATAAATTCGTTTAAAATCAAACAATGGGATTTTCAGAGTTTTCTTTTTTTTTCCACATTCTGTCTCTCATGGTTGAGGTATACCCATGTTGACAATGACAGGCCTCTCTAATATTTTCAAGTGGGAGAACTTGCACAATTAGTGGATGACTAAATACTTATTGGCCCCACTGTACACACACAACGATACATATTCGGCATACACGAGAGGTGTCGAGCGGGAAAGTGAACAACTTGCACGAGCTCATTAGCACAAATGGTGAAACGAGCAGCCACTCAGAGCCTCGCTCGGTGTACATATTAAGACGATGTTCTTTTGGTGGCAATGTAAAGACACAGGCTGACGGCTCTCTCAATGTTTTCTCAAGTGCTTCTCCTTAACCTTTTAAAGGCCACTCATTTAACTCATTGGCTGGTGATAGAAATGAAATAATTTATAAAAAACTTTTAAAAACTAAAAGCCGTTAGAACAAATGTTACACTAATAATAGAATTGGAAGGGGCCTCAATACCGTGTTCTAACATATAAGGATTCCCATCATATGAGCATACCTCTCATTACGGTACATGCGCACGTATGCTTAGAAGGAATTATGAATTAGCTTTAAATTCATCGTGGTGGCATACCTGAGACAGCAGGGAAGCAAAATAATGATTTTAAGTTGGTTTCATGCTCCATTTTATTGTTTACATGTTTTTTTATTTACATATATTAACACCCAAAAAAAGCTAAGGCTTTTTTTTGTTTTTGAACTGTTTTCGGATTGTAAATTCTGCTATCACCTTTTGGCGTGGGTCACGTTCTGCGTTCCTACATTGGGTATTCACATTTACAGTATTATTCACTACATCGTTAAATTTAAACTATTTGATTATGGTCGTTGTAGCAGCTATACAGTACGTCAGCTGTAACATGATGCAGAAATGTTCTATGTATATGTTCTATAATCTCACTGGAACAGCACCGAACAAAAGTTCCAGCATCATCACCTTGTCAAGAGTCAAGAGTCTGCATTGGACAAGGTGATGATGCTGGAACTTTTGTTTGGTGCCGTTCCAGTGAGACCTTAAATGGCCCAAAATTACCTAATTGCCTGGCATTGACTGCTACTGACAGCCATAGACTTTCAATCCATTTGAAGTGGGAGGGATGGCAGCGAATGAACTAGAGCTGGAACGAATACTCGAGCAACTCGAGTTTAAAAACTGATTCGAGTAATTTTATTCACCTCGAGTAATCGTTTATTCTGATAAGCATCACGTTTTGCTCGGACTACTTTTAATTCGGGACAACGTGCTGATGTCACGTGCGTAGAGGAAGAAGCAAAAAAAAAAAAAAAAAAAAAAACTTACTGCAGCCGACAACCGCTACAAACAACGCTGTCGTTGCTAAATACTAGCCCGCACGATGCTACGTTGGTAACAGGTAGCGTCTGATGAGTCTCATAGAGATCACATTTATGTTGAACTAGATGCGAAATGACAGACTCGGCCGCGTCTGGGCAGCGTTAGTAAACAGCCGCCATCTTAAAGCAGTAGAGCGCTAAGCGCTAATAAATAAGATTAACATTACTGTTACTAGCCCCCGTAACGTTAGCCCTGCGGAGGGCTAGGTTTCTATTAAGTATGACCACTTTCGATGCGTGGCTAACGTGTCTTACATCCAGGCTTTAACATAACATAGCGTTGTGGAGTGATGACGGTGTAAAATAAAAACTCAATAATGCTAACTATCAATTTTAGCTCAGTAGTCATTGCTGGATAAAACACCAAGTAGCACTGGTCCCTAATGTGCTCCAATACAGCCTGTATCATACATTTATTTTGAACACTGCAAAAACTCAAAATCCTATCAAGACTTACAGTTTAGACGAACTTAAAACTTAACTAGAACTTAAAAATGGCTTGACACAAATAGAAATTCAATTGAAACATGAGGGAAGAAAACCCTAACTTTAAAGTGATGTGTGTAATCAAGCGTAACGTTATTTTTAGGTGTATATATATATATATATATATTTAATAAGATCTAAAGGTTTTTTGAGTGAAAGCACTGAATTAGTCTTTTTTTTTTCATTTTAGTTACATCTGAGATGCAATTGTTGGCTGTTTTCAACAATATACATCGGAAATAAAGACATTGATTGACTGAAAATGGTTCAAGATTAGATGAAATGTCTTGTTTTCTCATGTATATTTATAATTGCTCTTCACCTAAAAATATATGTTTTATCCGATTACTCGATTAATCGATAGAATTTTCAGTCGATTACTCGATTACTAAAATATTCGATAGCTGCAGCCCTATTTAGTTTGTAGGTATATTTAGCCGTTTTTTTGTGGGAATATGTGTCAGAACCACTTGTTAAGAGCATTGTAAAAAAAAAAAAAACTTTAGCATTTTATAGCATTTAAGCTAGCAGACATTTTCTATCCAAGTTAGCCAATTGTTCTTTTGTTGTACACAGATCCTCATTTTTTAAAAAAATTATATCGTTTGAGGTTCAGCTCAGGTGTTTTCATTTTTCATGTTCCTTATCCGATTACTCGATTATTCGAACTAACTAGTCCATCGATTAATCGACTACTAAAATATTTGATAGCTGCAGCCCTATAATAAAGCAAATGTGACACACAGAACGGCTAAAATTTGCTTGAATATATTTTTCTACGTAAAGGACGTCAGCCAAGGTCTGCCACCCACATTTTTGCCACACCAAATCTGCCCCCCTTTGCAAAAACTTTGGACACCCCTGATCATGATGAAACGAGCAAGTTATACAGCAGCCTTTAAAAGAAAAGTCACATGTTTTGTTTTCTCCTAGATTCTGGTAAGTTGGAGAAGTTGTCAAATCATATTATTACCGTAAATATTGTCAGTTTATGGTAATGTTTTGAACTACCAATGCGCTATGCTTGTGCTGTGTTTCACCAATCAGTAAAATGACATTTCTGTATCTGTACACGAGCTCTGTTTTCTTGTATTCTTCTATTTATTGGTGCTAAAATTAGGGTGCGCGTTATAAACGGGTACAATAATTTCCCCTAGATTTTACAAGTAAATTTGCGGTGCGCATGATACACGAGTGCGCCTTATATTCGGGAAATTACGGGAATACGTTTTTTTGGGAAGCCTAGGAATGTGATGCCATACAAAAAAAACAACAAAACGAACTGACATTCAACGATCATTTTCCAAACCTATTCCATTTTTTTCTACCATGACTCTACAATAAAACCTCCACTCATGAGATTGGTTTGCCAATTGAATCCCCCAATGTTGTGTCCATCGAATGTAAACAAGCACGCATTCCGTGGCTCTCGCTTAAGGCCGCGCCAAAGCCATACACCAACACCGCCTAATCCTCAAAAGTATTACGGCATCGAGCGCTGATGTTAGAATTTATTGAGACGCTTCCTTGCAGATTGTTTGCCATCCTGTACGGCTGTAAGCTTAGCGTTGTATTACAGGAACACTCCACAATAAACAGGATAAAGCGCAAACTCATCATCATTTCCAGAGCTCAATACCTTCTCCATCCCCCCCAAACAAATAACCCACCGGATTACCTCTTTAAGGCACCGCTCGGAATATCCGAGGAGTCTTCCATTGGAGGGCTGAGATTGTCATCTCGGGGAAAAACAAATTGATGTCTGAGTGGAAGCAATCGGAGGCCGGTGTACTGATTATCAGTGCATCAGAGCGAGGATTTAATCCAATGGGGAATCATTGTTAAAACGGAAAAAGTGTCTTGTATGGGTGGATTTGTGGGTGAAATGGATGTGCTATTAAAATGAAATGCTTGTTTTCTTCCAAAAACATTTGGAAATCAGACAGCTCCATCAATTTACCACTGATGTGGGAATGCTTTCTAGGTACTTTTCATGCAGTGAAAAGCTTCCAGAAGTCAAATAAACTGAGAACTGTCTGGCATCTGCTAGCTGTTTTCTTTTCAGCAAAACTGGCAATTACTTTCCAAATATATCGAATCAAGACGTCTTTTGGCAGAACACAAGAGTGTTAATGTGAGCTGCCAGACATGTCAAGGTTGTTGTCGGCCGAGGTATTAAAAAACGTCTGTCACAAAACTGACGCTCCATTATTATTAAGTCTCATTCCTTCCCTTTCTCGCCTGCAGATTTAACGGATGATCACCGCAGAGGCTTGTCGTTTTTCAGACGGGCCGCTACCGTTGGTGAGTGTTATTTCCGCTCGGCCGTCGAGGAATTATTTACCGCCGCTAATTAAGACGGAACATCATCGGCCCAAAACGTTCATGGTTTATTACCCTTCTGAAGCCGTCGGCTAATTGGACACACGCTTTATGCTCGCGGTACGTACGGGAGCAGATGTAAATCCCAGCGTAAATGTCACTCACCTGTAGAGCAGTCGTGGCCGGTCCAGTTGGCGTCGCAGCTGCACGAGCCCGTGTCGGCGAGGAAGGCGCCGTGACCGGAGCACTGGTCCGTGCAAGAGGCCCGCGGGCTCTCGCAGCCTTGGCCGCCCCAGCCCACGAAGCAGTGGCACTCGCCCTGGACGCAAACCCCACGGCCAGAACACGTGGGGTCCAGGCAGTCCACTGAAAACAAAGATTCTCATTTAGGTGTGCTAAAGTGGCGACTGATCTAAGACTGCAAGGGAAGCCCCCAAAATTTAAAGAAATACAGTTGGGTTAATAAGTATTTAGTCAACCAACAATTATGCAAATTCTCCTACTTGAAAAGATTAAAGAGGCCTGTAATTGTCAGCATGGGTAAACCTCAACCATGAGAGACAGAATGTGGAAAAAAAAAACAGAACATAGCATTGTTTGATATTTAAAGAATTAATTTCCGAATTAGAGTGGAAAGTAAGTATTTGGTCACCTACAAACAAGCAAGATTTCTAGCTGTCAAAGAGGTCTAACTTCTTCTAACGAGATCTAACCAGGCTCCCCTTGTTACCTGTATTACTGGCACCTGTTTTAACTCATTATCGGTATAAAAGACACCTGTCCACAAGCTCAGTCAGTCACACTCCAAACTCCACTATGGCCAAGACCAAAGAGCTGACGAAAGACACCATAGACAAAATAGTAGACCTGCACCAGGCTGGGAATACTGAATCTGCAATAGGTAAAACACTTGGTCTAAAGAAATCAACTGTGGGAGCAATTATTAAAAAATGGAACACATACAAGACCACTGATAATCTACCTCGATCTGGGGCTCCATGCAAGATTTCACCCCGTGGCATCAAAATTATGACAAGAACAGTGAGCAAAAATCTCAGAACCACACAGGGGGACCTAGTGAATGACTTACAGAGAGCTGGGACCACAGTAACAAAGGCTACTATCAGTAACACAATGCGCCGCCAGGGACTCAAATCCTGCACTGCCAGATGTGTCCCCCTGCTGAAGAAAGCACACGCCCAGGCACGTCTGCGGTTCGCTAGAGAGCATTTGGATGATCCAGAAGAGGACTGGGAGAATGTGTTATGGTCAGATGAAACCAAAATAGAACTTTTTGGTAGAAACACAGGTTCTCGTGTTTGGAGGAGAAAGAATACTGAATTGCATCCGAAGAACACCATACCCACTGTGAAGCATGGGGGTGGAAACATCATGCTTTGGGGCTGTTTTTCTGCAAAGGGACCAGGACAACTGATCTGTGTAAAGGAGAGAATGAATGGGGCCATGTATCGAGAGATTTTGAGTGAAAATCTCCTTCCATCAGCAAGGGCATTGAAGATGAGACGTGGCTGGGTCTTTCAGCATGGCAATGATCCCAAACACAAAGCCAGGGCAACAAAGGAGTGGCTTCGCAAGAAGCATTTCAAGGTCCTGGAGTGGCCTAGCCAGTCTCCAGACCTCAACCCCATAGAAAATCTGTGGAGGGAGTTGAAAGTCCGTGTTGCCCAACGACAGCCCCAAAACATCACTGCTCTAGAAGAGATCTGCATGGAGGAATGGGCCAAAATACCAGCAACGGTGTGTAAAAAGCTTGTGAAGAGTTACAGAAAACGTTTGGCCTCCGTTATTGCCAACAAAGGGTACATAACAAAGTATTGAGATGAACTTTTGGTATTGAGCAAATACTTATTTTCCACCATGATTTGCAAATAAATTCTTTAAAAATCAAACAATGTGATTTTCTGTTTTTTTTTCCACATTCTGTCTCTCATGGTTGAGGTTTACCCTTGTTGACAATTACAGGCCTCTCTAATATTTTTCAAGTGGGAGAACTTGTACAATTAGTGGTTGACTAAATACTTATTTGCCCTACAGTAAGTGATCAAATTTATACTTTTATGTGTACATGTCATTGACCAGATATGTACTGCAACACGCTTTTCATTTATTCGCGCAACTTTACAGTCCTTCAAACAGTGTGGGCGCTGTGCGTCTCCAGAGTACATAGTACATTGTTCCACTATAGCGAAACGAGACGAGTCATTAGCTAAAGGCTGGGTTTATCCCGCCTATTGGGCGCTGTGCATCTCTGCGGTCTATGGGCAGTGGGCGGAGCTCGGCTGGCCGGACGCTCTGCTTCTCTGCCTGATGATTGGTGATTATCTGTCTGAGGCTGATACCCTTCTGATGGACAGCTGAATGAACGAATCAGAGATCTTGTCGTGTTAACATCCACGGGAAGAATTTTTCAATTTTCATTCCGTTGTTCTGAGTTGAATCGGAGACTTTCATAATCATTCTAGCGCCACTTGCTTTGTGAAGTCTGAGTTATGCTTCTGCGTTGCGGTGACGGCATAAGGATGACGGCGTCAATGAGCATTTGATAGTTCTCCGGCAAGGAAACGCATTGCTCTGTAATTCACCGCTATGCCACTAGAGGGGTGCGGCATTGTGTTTGTGCGGTTTTGGGGGACTCATGTCGACTTCTTCTAGTTTTGTTCCGGTTCCCAATGCCATTTGGCAATCTTTATGATGTCTTGACAAGACATTGTAGAGGTTGTAGTACTCGCGGACCTCTTCGATTATACTCTCGTCGGCTTGGTCCACTTTTGCGTGTAGCACAACAATGTTTGAAAATGGTGATTTCGCGCTGAACTGGAAACAACAGTCTGAGTGGACCAATCACAGTCCATTTGCGTCGTGTTCACGTGATGCGAAGTCACAAAATTGTGGAAATGCACGTCAGGCTACGGCGAGGGGTCATAGATCAGGTCTGCCTTTAGAATCAACTAGCAAAAGATTGAGCTTCTATTTCTGGTGTTTGATTTTTTTTTTTTTTTTAATTGTAGCTGCTTGTGTTTGGGGACTTGACTTCTGGCAATGTAGTTTCTTTCCCTACCGAGCAGCGTGTGCCACTGAGCCCCTCCATCGTCACAAAGCACTCAGAGGCGGACACACCAGCATCTGCCACTTGTGTGCTTCTATTCCAAAATATACATATTTTTAAATAATCATATAAAAAGTTTATATATTTATTTACTTAAGGAATACAACTAATTCAAATTGGAATTATATTGTAAAATTCTAATTTTGGGGGAAAGAGTTTATCAATAGTAGACGTCCAATCCATTTGAACTGCAAGTGTGGCATGTTCATTCGTTACCAACCCTCCCATTTCAAATGGGCTGGACATCTATTGCCATCAATGGCAGCCAATATTTGGGGATTGGGGGTTGCGGTGGTGGCTCCGGGCCTGGGTGGGTGGTGGGGGCGGGCGTAAGCACCATGGTGCGTACCCTTATCCTTTCCCTGAGGGGTGGTTAATGGGGTCCGGGGGACCGCTCTGGGTCCCGGAGGAATGACGGTGGCCCCTTACCCAGAGCTGCAGGAGGAGGAATGGGCTGTGCGCCCCCCCACCCACCTAATTGGCTAGGGCGGTGCTGGGGCCCTGGGGCAGCCCCTATGAAGCATTTCCACTTTTCTGCAGGACTATCACACGTCTGAGTGGGTTCTCGCATGACTGGGTGCAATTAGATACACTCAGTTAGAGAGACTGTCAGTGCCAGAATTAGTGATCAGGTAGCATAGAATAAGATGCCAAAATATCTACACTTACAAGTGACTTACATTGCTGAATTGTGTACGCTCCACCCACCTAATCGCATCCCTCCTCTTTCTCCTTCATCTTGCCCCCCACAGGGTGTCCAAGGGTAAATATAATTGGCTAACGTTAGCACCACTATGTTCATCGACGTGTTATAATATTGTCGTAGTTTGTTATTCTACTGTTCTGTCAGCTTCCTTGCTTTCTGTAACCCCATAAACTCTTCCTGTTTGCTGCTTTCGCCTTATAAATAAACTCGGGCTGTCAAACGATTAAAATTTTTAATCGAGTTTATTACAGCTTAAAAATTAATTAATCGTAATTAATCGCAATTAATCGTAATTCAAACCATCTATAAAATATGCCATATTTTTCTGTAAACTATTGTTGGAATGAAAAGATAAGACACAAGACGGATATATACATTCAACATACGGTACATAAGTACTGTATTTGTTTATTATAACCATAAATCAACAAGATGGCATTAACATTATTAACATTCTCTTAAAGCGATCCATGAATAGAAAGACTTGTAGTTCTTAAATGATAAATGTTATGTTATAGAAATTTTATATTAAAACCCCTCTTAATGTTTTCGTTTTTTTTAAATTTGTAAAAATTTCAATCAAAAAATAAACTAGTAGCTCGCCATTGTTGATGTCATTACACCATGCTCACTCCCCAAACCCATAAACTCATTTGGACCCAAGCGCCAGCAGAGGGCGCCAAATGACAAAAAACAAGTAACAAGCGGACATTACACTTCTGTCATTTTAATCTGAGCAGGCCATGTGCGTTAATTGCGTCAAATATTTTAACGTGATTAATTAAAAAAATGAATTACCGCCCGTTAACGCGATAATTTTGACAGCCCTAAAATAAACATAATAAACAACTGTAAAGGGGATAAATCAAACTACCATGTGATACATGAAAACTGTTCAGACCATAAGATTCCTATTCTACGTGTCTAAGAAGCTGAATAGGACGGGAAAAAAATGGCAGCCAATGTGTTAACAACAAAAGAGTTTCTTGTGTCGAAAGCCGGACACGGCGTCCGATGCGAATCCGTCGGGAGCTCGACGACGGCCATTGTGTTTGTCAGCTCTCATTTCAAAGATGAAAAATAGCAGCGGGGATTTTGATGAATGGGGGTCCGCGACATCCACAGGCGCCCCATTCTATTTCAGGTTGGCGTGTCAGCGGTTAGCAGCGGAGGGGAATGCGGACGAGAGCGGCCTTTCCCATTTTTACCTTTCTTCGCCGCGACCTTCAGTCGCTCGTGATTAATTGCCAGGAGAGAGTTTCTTGTCAGATAGTCCTCTGATCCTCATGCCTGCTGCACAAACCATCTGGCTAGAGGCGAGAAATGCCGTTTGTCGTGCCGCTGCGGCCTTTATGTCCGGTTTGTGTCATTCTAAATGGGGGCGCCGCTGACGTCGCCCCGGCGCCGTTGACCGGTCGCCATCTGTGTGCGGTATTCAGGTATTGTTCGAAACAGACAAGCTCCTAATAAGAGGTGGTTGTTAATTTGTTGCAAGGAATTGCAGAAGAAGAAATATGGTATTTGTTTTTTTGTTTTTTTTTGAGGGGTGGGGGATTGTTAAAGCCTTTGAATACACTCCCACACAAAAACACTTTTTTAAAACTGAGTCACCAACACTTTTTGAAACAAAGGCTTCTAATTAATGTAAATGGCTACCAGTTTGTAAAATTATGAAAGAGAATATGGCTCAATTTAACATAAAAGCTACCCCCAAATTAACCAGATGTCAACAGGAGTGACCCTCATATGTTCCCAAATTAACTAGAAAGGACCAGATATCAATAGGAAGTGACCCTGAAATGCCCCAAAATCAACGGGAAGGGACCCCGAAATGGCCCAAATTGATGTTGCTCACAGTGGTCCGCAATGTGCTCAGGGAGCTTGTGTGTCTGCTCAAAAACATGACAAATTAGAGGGAACATTTCATGGGGCATGGCCATCTTTGGTCAAAATAGCAGCATCGCGTCATGCCAAACGCGCGTCGCCGATTGCGAGGCCGCATGTTGCCCTTTAACCCTTGATTACATTGACTTTGTAAGCAGGGTACCCGCGGGTTATTAAAAGTATTAAAAAAGCGTTGAATTTAGTTTTCAATTATTAAAGTTATTAAAAGTATTAAATTAGCTGTCGTAAGTCTGGAATTTTTTCACTGTGGTTTTAATTTTGAAGAACATCTCAGTGCAACCTAAATTATATCCGTGACGAAGTTTTTTTTTTTTTTTTAATCCATAACAAAGATGACGCGTAGAATTTTTACGATGCATTGCACTACAAATCATAGCACCTCGTGCGTGCGCGCTGTTAGCATCATTAGCATCAACATCACAACAGCAGGCAATCGCACAGTACTGTGTGCTAATGTAAGGAACTGCTCAGATGCCTTAGTTGTTATGTTCGACGAAAGCCTCAACAAGACAACCAAGTCCAAACGGTTGGACCAGCATGTGAGGTATTGGATCGGCGACCAAGTCGCATCCAGATACTTTGGGTCGCAGTTTATGGGTCATGCGAAGGCAAGTGGACCTGCTTAACATTTCAAAGTAAGTTGCCAATTTCTCCAATTAAAATGTGTTAGATGCAATAATGTATTTCTGCACGGTTTGCCTTTCGAATGAATGTGGATTTCGTAGTTTTAACTCAAGAGTTAGCCATGTTCAATGGGGTATTGGCAGGTGCACTAGCCTTAGCATGGATAAACCGGAATCGTAGATAACAACTGCTGTGCCGAAAAACAGCCGCCCCGCGTGAAATGTCCCCCCTGACGGGAACGCTTATTTATAACGCTTTATTGAGCGTTTATTTTATTTATTTGCTTATTTATTTTATGATTGAGCGCCCACACGTCACTCGTACAAACAGCTTTTTCTTACCAAACGACGGACATGGAAACGATTTTCTTGTTCCGTGAATATGTATTATTTTACTCTGCTTGAACTAATAAATGTCATACCTTTGTGATTGTCATTGGGATATGGTCGTGAAAACCTGTAGACTAATACATTTCTGTTCAAAGATGGTTATGTGGCCCAGTCCACGATTTGTTACTAAAATACAGTACTACTACTTTGTGTAATTTATTTATTTAAAACTGATTTTACAGTCGTAAATCCATTCCTGAAAACCTTCCATGAAAACATTTGATGTTTTCACCTCAATAAAGCGTTATAAATAAGTGTTTCTGTCAGGGGGGACATTTCACGCGGGGGGCATTTTTCGGCACAACACCACCATCACCCTCAGATACACAACACTGTTGACACTATTATTGGAACGAGTGCGGGGTAACGTTGATCTGAATAACATGGCATGGTGATAGGCAAATTATAATGTAGGTGATAGTAAAACACCTCCTGGTATATTTAAATGTTTTTCTTGATTGAATAAGAGTATGGATTTTCTCTATCTGATTAAAAGAAATGTCTTCAATAGCTAACAAAGGATTAACATGTGTTTTGTATGCTTGTAATGTGATTAGCAAAAAACAATTACCAAGGGAAATGGTCATGTGTAGCTTTTTTATTTTGTGGTAATTAATGGTAAACTACTGCCATTTAGTGGCTGTTTTTTTAAACTTTCACTGCCAATTGCAAGATTTTCCCAAGCACTTTACTGTTAAGGTGACCAACTTGACAATCACCAGTTAAGGTGACCAACTTGACAATCACGAACCTACCACCTTGACTAGGTCCTCTTAAAAGGGAAACCTGTTGTATTGCAAATGTAATTTCTGAAGTTGCTTTACAAAAATAGTGTAATTTTTATCCTGGGGGGAAAAAATCTGAAAGACCTTATATTTAAATTTGTTTTAATTGTATCTTCAGTAAATGTGCATTCTTTTGTCAAACACACTTAGTAATTGAGGTTAAATTTGATGTTCAGTGCTTTATTTTTTTTAATATGATTCAATATTATCTAAATAATGGGTGCGAGAAAAGTATTAATTTTCAGTTGAAATGGCATTAAAAAAGGTCTTAAAAGTCTTGAATTTAGATTTATCAATCCTGGGGGGACCCTGGTAAGGGAACCTGTCGTGTGACAACGGCCGGTGTAAACCCAGCGGAAGATTTACCCCCTGAGGTGACAGTGGGACTTTAATGTCCATTACCTTCCTCGCAGTTCTCCCCTTTGTAACCTGGATTACAGATGCAGGTGCCAACGATGCAGGTGCCGTGGTGGCTGCACGTGACGTCAACACACTGGTTGGTGGGGACGTCACACTCCGAACCCTTCCAGCCACTGTGACACATGCAGCGACCTTTCAGGTATTGACCGTTGCCGCTGCACAGCACCGGACACGCGGCTGCGAGAGAAAACAGACAGTCCATTCCAATGTGTTAGCGTCAAATAATGTCTTGGGGCTTTTAAAGAGTCATGAGAATACAACAGACATTGGCAGTTTGTTGATGGTTCTGGGTTAAAAATGAAAAATGACATCCAAAATTATTTCATGTAATAGTTTCATGATCAGAAAGTGAGACAACTTCCTGATTTGACCACGCTGCAGGCTATTGGATCTTTGTGGGGATGCTTTGCAAAGCAAAGGAAGCTACCCATTGAGGAGCAAAGCATCCCCACGTAATTTCTCTAGAAGTTGCATTTTCCAGGTTTATGTAATATTAGTCAATTCAAATAACATTTAACAAATTTCTTTTCCCATTATACATAGGTTTTGTGCATATTATATCAATCTTTGCTTTAAAAAATAATATACGTAGTCGAACTTACCTCGCCCGCAATCGGGGCCTTTAAATCCTAGGAAGCAGTGGCACGTTCCCGCCACGCAGTCGCCGTTCCCGAAGCAGCTGCTGGGGCACTCGTCGACGGAATCTTAACAGGCGGAAAGACAAAAGCATGATCAAGGAGGTATTTTTTACAGTAATGGCCGGACAACATTCCTCCCACTCTTTCTCTCTCAGGCTTGAGTCTTATCTTCACCACTAATGATGTGATGGCCTGACTATTTTTCCAGTACTGTAGTATGCTTTTCAGGAGTGAACACATACCAAAATGTAGGTATTTTTGTCTTTCCCCTTCGGCAGAGAATTTAAATGAGTTTATCACTAGTTGGTCACGAGTAGATGTCCAATCCATTTGAATTTGGGAGGGCTGGCAGCAAATGAACTTTCCCAATTCAAATGTATTGGATGTCTATTGTTGTCAATGACAGCCGATGAGTTAAAATTGAGAAGATAAATTATTATTATTTAAAATAAGGAATAACAGATTGTTTATTTTAATCTGGTTATGTATTTATTAGGGCTGCAACTATCGAATACTTTAGTAATCGACTGAAAATTCTATCGATTAATCGAGTAATCGAATAAAACATTTTTTTTAGGTGGAGAGCAATTATAAATATACATGAGAAAACAAGACATTTCATCTAATATTGAACCATTTTCAGTCAATCAATGTCTTTATTTTCGATGTGCATTGTTGAAAACAGCCAACAATTGCATCTCAGAAGTAACTAGAATAAAAAAGGACTAATTCACTGCTTTCACTAAAAAGACTTTTAGATCTTATAAAAAAAAATATATATATATATATCAGTGACGTGTGGTCAGGGGAGGCAGGTCAAAAAAATAATTATAGCATCAAATTTATATTAATATTTGTCCATTGCGCTTTATGTATGACTCATTTCAAACATTTTTTATAGTCAAAATCGCTGAATTTGCCCATTTCCTGTTCAAATAACGAAATGAAACGAGAGGTGCGGCAGCAACGAGTAAAGCCTCATCTCTGATTGCGCAATCCATAACAAACTGGGTTGATACATGGAATTGGAGCGTGCTGGTTGCCGTACATCTGCATGTCGCCATTATAATGTTTCCAGATACGTTTATTTGACCTGATTTTCCACAGTCTGGCTAATGTCTTTAACCCTTAAAGTTTAATTTTTGTTAGCGACATATTTAGTTTTGCTGATGGGAAATAAAACCGCAGTGAAAAGGCACAGCTTGCGGCAGATAGTACTCTGCCGCACTGAAAGGGGGCGTACGTGAAACTGGACTTTACGTCAAAAGTGGACGCGATTAATAACACCGGAGCTAAAAGGTGTGCTTCAAACTACGGGACAGAAGATAACTCACGCTTTTCAAACGGACTGGTACACCCGAAAAGACTGGCTATGTGGCTGTCCTTCGAAAAAATCGGCTTTGCTGCTTTCCCTGCCTTTTTTTCTCAACTTGTGCCAATGTCTGGACTAACACGAGATATTGTGACATTAAAAAACTACCACGAAGCCTCAGCAAACACGAGAGCTCGACCACTCACATTCAAAGCCTGATTGCTTTAAAAACTTTTGGAAGCTCAAGGATCGATTTGGCTTTGACGAACAGCGGAAGCTCAACGGTAGCATCCAGAACCCTAAGGTAAAGAGTTTGAAATACCTCATTAATGCAACCTGCATCCTAGCTAAACAGGAGTTAACATTTCGTGGTAACGATGAGCGTGTAAGCTCTTCTAAACGTGGCATATATGTAGAACGATTACATGGTTTTGCTAAGAAAGATGAAAGGTTAGCTAGACATTTGGACACATCCACTGTGTGTTCTTGCTTGTCAAATAGAACACATCGATCTAATTGAAGCAATCCTCTCCATTGAGGCGGAGAGATTTTTTTAAGGTAAAGGAAAATAAGGAGGACTTTTACAAAAAGGGGGTAGGTTTGCATAGGGATGGTAGGGACATAACACTACCAACTTTTCAGGATGCTAAAATTGTCCCCACCAACGTTTAAGCAACCTTACCTTTTTTGCATGATATAATGTTCAGTTATATAGAGAATTTAGATCTTTCAATAGTTCCATATGTTGTAAGGATAGAATTGACCCTACCATTATTAAGTAAATTATTTTCATTATGTTTATGCTAATAAAAACCAGACATTTATTCAGGAAGTTTTCAAAATGTTTCTTTAGTATTTTTTGAAAACAAAGGTTTGAATCGAACAGTGTATCATCTGAACCAATGCACATAAAAGTTATTATCAGTAGATAAGGATTTATTTTGCATTGATCATTTTGTCTATTAATTAACTAGGTTCATATACATGAGAAATGTGGCCCTTTGCCCCCTTCATCCAATCTGTTTGGTCTTATTAATGTCCTAACTAAATTTTGGCCTTAAATAAAATATTCTTTGTTTTTCTTTTCACACTTCTTGTTTAGCAATCTGTAATAAATTGATTAAAGTATCAGAATTACAAGTTTAAAAAAAAAACTGAATATTTCACTAAAGGTCAGAATTGAATTCTGTGGTTTTGTACACCACTCTTTACTCTCATTTATGTTGCAAATGCATGTTATTTTCTTACTTTTACGTATCGATAATATGTACTGTGTGTGCGTGTTTTGTGAAGAATGCTGATGAGATATGAAATAACCAGTAGCCAATTGAATAAGCTACCCTTTTTGGTTTATATATTTGGAAATCTGACACTAAATGAGTCAGTGCCTCACCAACCATGAACCTCACCGCACGTCACTGATATATATATATATATATTTCTTACCTAAAAATGGCATTACGCTTGATAACACACATCACTTAAAAATTAGATGTTTTTCCCACGTGTTTCAATTGAATTTCTATTTGTGTCAAGCTATTTTTAAGTTCTAGTTAAGTTTTAAGTTAGTCTAAACCAGTGGTCCTCAAACTTTTTCCTGTGAGGGCCACATAACTTTTCCCTTCTCTGAGTAGGAGCCGGGGTCAGTTTGTAACAGAAAAGGTGTGACGATTGCAGGAGTGCCAAAATGTAAATATTTATTGTTTTTCAGAAAGCCACAATCAAATAATCCTTTCTGGATTCTTCACGGAACAAAAGTAAATAAAATAATAATATAATATAATATAATAATAAATAATGATAACACTATTAATTAAATAGATAATAACCAAATAACCCTCTCTGGGGTCTTCGCAGAAAAAAAAAGCCAGGAAATAAATAACACTACTGAAAAAAAATTATTATTAAAAAAAAATATATATATATATATATATTTTTTTTTTTTTGTTCAGGGGGCCAGACGAAATGTGGAGGCGGGCCGAATCCGGCCCGTGGGCCGTAGTTTGGGGACCACTGGTCTAAACTGTAAGTCCTGATAGGATTTTGAGCTTTTGCAGTGTTCAAAATAAATGTATGCTACATGCTGTGTTGGAGCACATTACAGACCAGTGCTACTTGGTGTTTTATCCAGTAATGACTACTGAGCTAAAATTGACAGTTAGCATTATTAAGTTTTTATTTTACACCCTCATCACTCAACAGCGCTGTGTTTTTACAGATTAAATAAAGCCTGTATGTAAGACACGTTAGCCACGCATCGACAGTGGTCACAATTAATAGAAACCTAGCCCTCCGCAGGGATAACGTTACGTGAGCGAGTGACAGTAATGTTAATCCTATTTATTAGCGCTTAGAAGTCTACTGCTTTAGATGGCGGCAGTTCGCTAACGCAGCTGACACTGTCATTTCGCATCTAGTTCAACATACATTTGATCTCTATGAGACACATCAGACGCTACCTGCTACCACCGTAGCATCATGCGAGCTAGTTTTTAGCAACGTCGGCGTCGTTTGTAGCGGCTGTCGGCTGCGGTAAGTTTTTTTTTTTTTTCTTAAATTGCTTCTTCCTCCACGTACGTGACATCAGTGCGTTGTCCCGCATTAAAAGTAGTCCGAGAAAAACGTGATGCTTAGAGCTGTCAAAATTAAACGATTACCCGAGGTGAATAAAGTTACTCGGATCAGTTTTTTAACTCGAGTTACTCAAGTTGCTCGAGTATTCGTTTCAGCTCTAGTATTTATTTCCATGTTGATAGCAATAATCATCTAAGACTCTAAGTCAACGGATTTCTAAGACCTTATTATTGAACAAAAAACCTTTAAATATTGTTATTGATATACAGTGGCGAGTCAATTACTGTATATCTTGATGATTCACTTTTTTGATAGTGTCACTTTTAAACCTTTGACTTTTCACTGAATTATTTACAGTAAAATGACAATGACATCATCCAAAATTGTTTGTAAGGGTTTGTATTTTTTGTTAGGCTGTGTGTGTCTTCTTGTGATTGCTCAATAATTTCATTTGTTCTGCCTCCTCCTTCATTGTGTAACCATCAATCAGCTTTCTCTCTTGTCACCCACCTGTTCCTCATTGTCTCTTTACCCCATGCCTGTATTTAAGATCACCATGTGCAGAGCTTTCTGTTGCGTCATCATCAATGTCAGCCTCTGTTCCTGTGCCATGGTCTTGTCTTATTCTCGAGTGATTTGATTTGTGCTTTGGTTTTTGTTATACTGTACTTTGAAACCTTTTTGTTTATACTTTACCTTTGGACACATTCATTAAACATTTTCACACCTACGCCCGTCTGCCTTGCTGCCCTGTCCAAATGTGTTTGGATCCACTCTCCTTAGTTCCTTGCGTGCTTGCACCAGTTACCTGACACTTCTCTGAAAGTGCTAGGGTAGGTTCAAGGCCCTGTGATTATGCATGTGTGCATGCGTAGTTAAATAAAAAATCATTTCCGAGATTAATGTGCATTCATCCTGACAATGTTTATAGTCAACAATAAATAATTCTGTCGAGCGTTTGCATCTCTTTATGTTCACGTCATGTTTGACTAATTTAATGCAGTTATAAAATATGCAAATGGACATTTGGACAAATGCCTGACATGTCTTTTTTTTTTTCTTTAACGACATCAATCAGGATACTATTGCAATGATGCACTTCCTCCATCATTGCCCCTCAGTACATCAACTTAATTGTGAAAGTCATGATGCCTAAACCACGAGGCGCCATTCCTTGCCTGAAAAATCCTCCCGTCTCGCTCCGGAGAGAAACTTTCGGGCGAACAAAAGAAGCTCTTGTGTTTGTCACAAAGAACTCCGAAAGGCGAGCTCCAGATTGGGTTTCCCGTTCCTCGGGAGAGTCAATCATCGGCGAAGACGCCGGGCGAAGACTGACAAAGAAGGGATAGCGAGACTGGCTCGCTGAGGCTTTTGTGAGCGAGGATGGCGGAGAAGTCCGAACAGAACATGAGCAGAGTAGTGGGAGCTTTGCTTTTTGTTAGCTTCGAGCGACATGTGTGTCATGGCAATAGGAAAATGCAGGCCTTACTCAATGTTACTCGAGGGGGCAACTATACAAAACATTTCTTTACACTTTACAATAAGGGTCCCTTAATTAACATTAGTTAATGCATTTTTAGTAGGGCTGTCAAAATGACCGCATTAACGGGCGGTAATTAAATTTTTAAATTAATCACGTTAAAATATTTGACGCAATTCACGCACATGCCCCGCTCAAACAGATTAAAATGACAGTACAGCGTAATGTCCGCTCGTTACTTGTTTTTTGGTGTTTGGCGCCCTCTGCTGGCGCGTGGGTCCAACTGATTTTATGGGTTAGTACCATGAGTGAGCATGGTGTAATTATTGACATCAACAATGGCAAGCTACTAGTATTTTTTTTTTAATTGAAAATTTTACAAATTTTAATAAAACAAAAACATTAAGAGGGGTTTTGACACAAAATTTCTATAACTTGTACTAACATTTACCTTTTAAGAACTACAAGTCTTTCTATCCATGGATCGCTTTAAGAGAATGTTGATGATGTTAATGCCATCTTGTTGATTTATTGTTATAATAAACAAATACAGTACTTATGTACCGTATGTTGAATGTACACTCACCGGCCACTTTATTAGGTACACCTGTCCAAATGCTCATTAACATTTAATTTCTAATCAGCCAATCACATGGCGACAATTCAGTGCATTTAGGCATGTGGACATGGTTTAAGACAATCTCCTGCAGTTCAAACCGAGCATCAGTATGGGGAAGAAACGTGATTTGGGTGACTTTGAACGAGGCATGGTTGTTGGTGCCAGAAGGGCTGGTCTGAGTATTTCAGAAACTGCTGATCTACTGGGGTTTTCACGCACAACCATCTCTAGGGTTTACTGAGAATGGTCCGAAAAAGAAAGAATATCCAGTGAGCGGCAGTTCTGTGGGCGGAAATGCCTTGTTGATGCCAGAGGTCAGAGGAGAATGGCCAAACTGGTTCGAGCTGATAGAAAGGCAACAGTGACTCAAATAACCACCCGTTACAACCAAGGTAGGCAGAAGAGCATCTCTGAACGCACAGTACGTCCAACTTTGCGGCAGATGGGCTACAGCAGCAGAAGACCACGCAGGGTGCCACTCCTTTCAGCTAAGAACAGGAAACTGAGGCTACAATTTGCACAAGCTGATCGAAATTGGACAATAGAAGATTGGAAAAACGTTGCCTGGTCTGATGAGTCTCGATTTCTGCTGCGACGTTCGGATGGTAGGGTCAGAATTTGGCGTCAACAACATGAAAGCATGGATCCATCCTGCCTTGTATCAACAGTTCAGGCTGTTGGTGGTGGTGTAATGGTGTGGGGAATATTTTCTTGGCACTCTTTGGGCCCCTTGGTACCAATTGAGCATCGTTGGAACGCCACAGCCTACCTGAGTATTGTTGCTGACCATGTCCAACCCTTTATGACCACAATGTACCCAACTTCTGATGGCTACTTTCAGCAGGATAATGCGCCATGTCATAAAGCTGGAATCATCTCAGACTGGTTTCTTGAACATGACAATGAGTTCACTGTACTCAAATGGCCTCCACAGTCACCAGATCTCAATCCAATAGAGCATCTTTGGGATGTGGTGGAACTGCAGCCGGCAAATCTGCACCAACTGTGTGATGCCATCATGTCAATATGGACCAAACTCTCTGAGGAATGCTTCCAGCACCTTGTTGAATCTATGCCACGAAGAATTGAGGCAGTTCTGAAGGCAAAGGGGGGTCCAACCAGTTACTAGCATGGTGTACCTAATAAAGTGGCCGGTTAGTGTAAATAGGCCTATATAGGGTTAGGGTTTTGGGTCCAAAAAGCATTCAGTAATGGTTAATAAAGGTTGGGGGGGGGGGGGGGGGGGGGGAACTTAAGCATTTATAATTTCTTGGTTAAGGGACAAATGTGCTACACTTTACAATAAGGGTCCAAAAAACATTCAGTAATGGTTAATTAAGGTTACGTAATACTTATGAGGTACGTTCACGTGAAATAATACCATACAACGGGGATGGCATGGCCCAGTGGTGGAGTAGTTGTCCCCCAATCCAGAGGTTGTGGGTTCGATTATCTGCCCTGATGAACTGGCCTAAGTGTCCTTGAGCAAGATACTGAACCCCACATTGCTCCTGGTGCTGTGTCACCAGTAGGTAGATGGCAATGTAGTGTAAAGCCCTTTGAGTGCCTTGAAAGGTGGAAAAGCGCTATACAAGAATAACACCATTTACCAACTGTATTTCTTTCAACTCATCTGCCACGATTGACAGCAAGAGATGTCCCATCCATTTTTTTCTATGCTGACCGATCGCTGCCAGACCTCCCAGTCGATATTGTTGGGACGTCTATTTTCATAAATGGTATTCATATATACGCACTATATATTTTCTAAAAGCCGCTGAAGTTAACTTCTTATATGATATTTTGTCCAGTCAGACTTTCTTGCATCTTTTTGCGCAACCTCACAAAGCTTACAACCAAAATGTCCGAATACGTGCCAACACTTTTGTCCAAAGCGTGGTCAAACACTCTAATGAAGCCTTTTGACACATCCCAGCCATTTGTGTGCTTTATGACATTTAAAAGCTGTTGCTGTCACATTTAATAGACTGATCGCGAACCTTCTTGAATACACATCAGCTTTGGCCACGTTCTTCCCACCTGACGTTCTCCTTGGAAAGCGGCCATGAATATCTCTTAGCCGCACGCTCCACGCCGGCCCGACGCATAAATCACCGATTCAAGCAGGGGCCTTCATTGAAATTCATTACCCGCGTATCGGGGGGAGCTAACTATTGTGCCGTTCCCTGCAGTCCGACAGCGGCTTGCGAGTTTAATCAGCGCTTTTTCCTTCGTCTGTGTGGTCCAGAGCACACCAAGCACACTGAATGATGGCTGAGCAGTAGGGGTGCAATGGTTCAGTTAGCCCACGGTTCAGTTTGAACCTCGGTTTTGGCATCACGGTTCGGTTTTGGTTTGCGTTTTGCATTTAAAAACATTTCAAAAAATAAATAAATCAAAACTGCCTGTATTTTGCTTTTAAGGAAATGAAATAAACACTTAAAATGTAAACATTTTCGACTGTTAAAATGCCTCTTAGCTCTTTGGCTAGTGTAGTGACTGACTACTGAAATACACACACAGTAGTAAAAAAGTTACTTGGCAAAGTAACTGGTGTTACCTTTCATGTTTTTTTTCACCCCCCCCCCCCCCCAAAAAAAAAAAAAAAAAACATAGTAACCTTTGCTATGTTTGGAGGTCATTTAATGCTGTGAATCAACCGTTAGAGTTGATAAAATTGCTTCTGTTTTTGCATTAGTTCCCTTCTGTCTACTTTCGACATGTGAAAAAGGTCCTGTTTTCTGCGCGCCCCTCGTTGGATTCCACGCCTGCCTCCCTTCCAAGCCTCCTCGTCAGCTCAACTACGCTGAGCCAAGCAAACTTCCACCCGCCATGCTCTTTCTCGTGATCGCTAATAAAATACTACTTGCCAGAACCCGTTTGTCTGCACTGGGATCCCTTCCTGCTCACGCGCACACCCTAACACAAGACTACTGATAATCTCCCACAGTCTGGGGCTCCATGCAAGTTCTCACCCCGTGGCGTCAAAATGATAACAAGAACGGTGAGCAATAATCCCAGAACCACATGGGGGGACCTAGTGAATGACCCACAGAGAGCTTGGAGCATAGTAACAAAGGCTACTATCAGTAACACAATGCGCCGCCAGGGACTCAAATCCTGCACGGCCAGACGTGTCCCCCTGCTGAAACCAGTACACGTCCAGGCCCGTCTGCGGTTCGCTAGAGAGCATTTGGATGATCCAGAAGAGGACTGGGAGAATGTGTTATGGTCAGATGAAACCTAAATAAATTTTTTGGGTAGAAACACAGGTTCTGGTGTTTGGTGGAGAAAGAATACTGAATTGCATCCGAAGAACACCATACCCACTGTGAAGCATGGGAATGGAAACGTCATGCTTTGGGGCTGTTTTTCTGCAAAGGGACCAGGACGATTGATCTGTGTAAAAGAAAGAATGAATGGGGCCATGTATTGAGAGATGTTGAGTGAAAATCTCCTTCCATCAGCTAGGGCATTGAAGATGAAACGTGGCTGGGTCTTTCAGCATGACAACCACCATGATTTGCAAAAAAATTCTTTAAAAATGTGATTTTCTAGTTTTTTTCCCCCACATTCTGTCTCTCATGGTTGAGGTTTACCCATGTTGACAATTACAGGCCTCTCTAATATTTTCTAGTGGGAGAACTTGCACAATTAGTGGTTTACTAAATACTTATTTACCCATTGTTTTAGCTGTTTTTTATTTCCCAAAAATGCATGGAGAAATCACTCACTTAAAGCTGCAAGGCTCAACCCTCCAACACCAGTTGCTGCTCAGTGTCAGTGAGTCAGCTGTGCTGCACGATGGCTGGAGGAGGTCAAACTCCTGACCTTTTTCCCCCATCGAAGAAAACAAAAACGCTGGTATGGGAATAGTTCGGCAACAGAAAAGTTACAGACGGTCGCGGCTTAGAGGAGGAAGGCCAAAAGACATGTAAAACATGTTTGCGGAGGGGGGCTGCTGAGGAAGCAATCCCTCCAATATGATTTTGCATTTTTAGAAAATTAAAGGTTAGGAAACACTGTCATGAACACTTCCCACCAGCTACGAGAGTTAACTGAAGCGTGTTTAGTGGCGGTGGTAAAACGTGTTTTTTTTCTCTCTCTGGGAACATGTGCTTTTTATGGAAAATAATTCAATTATTTTTAAACTATGGCCGCGGCTTTAGGCTCACCTATATGACTGCATTTAATTATTTATTATTTGTTTTAGAGTATTTTAGTAATTTTCTATTATTTATTTTAACGTAACATAAATAAAAATCCTGTTCAATGGAAAAACGTTTTCTTTAATAACCCAGATATCTTAAAGTAATACATTTTAGAGCTGTAATTGCAATACCATGATACCGTGAAATTTTTGCTTAAGGTTATCATACCGTCAGAATTTTATACCGGCACATGCCTAGCAGCCAATGAGTTAAATAGTGTATTATTAAGTTTAAATATCCATACAGCACAAGATTGAAATGATTAAAATGGCCTGAGCACTTTTATTATCTTTCTTGCTAGAATTGTGCTGTATTGATAAAATTCAGCAGTAACCTAATATTGTTTACATTATAGTGAATATGTTCCATATGGGAACTCTTTGTTTCTGAACCCAGCAACCTTAAAACTCACACACGCGTACAATATAGGATCTGAAAATGCCGCTTTTTGTGAGCTCTCTCATTCCTCTACCTGAGTGGCCCCCGTTTGAAGGTCAACTCGGAGCCTGTGCGGCTCAACCAGTCAGTGGGATTCAATTTCTGCTGAAGGGCACTTAACCGGTGACCCATTTTCTAAAAGAGGCCCTCCTGTGGGCAGAAGAGCTCCGATGCAAACCAACCAACTCTGAGTAATCCGGCAGACCCCGCTAACAGCCCCCAGCCTCACCCCCTCCGCATCCCGATCCGTCGCGCTGTCGGCCCTTTTTCGGCTCTAGTTTTTCCCCCGCGCGGCAGCGGCGGGGAACCTAGGCGCGCTCCCTCATGGAGAAAAAAAAATAACCAAAGTAAACAGGCCAGCCTGACTCGCCCCTCGTGTCATATCATAGCATAAATATTAAAGTGCAGCTGCCGCTGGCACAGGGTGCGGGCGGCGGGGGTCCGAATGTGGACAGATCTGCATCGATCCCATTCCTGGCACGGCTCCTGTCGCACCGGCACGGGAGCTTTTAATTAAAGAGCTGCCACGGTGGCGAAACGTGACACCTTTCCGCCATTGCACCTTGTTTGATAATGCTAAAAGCAATCTAGGTATCACAGGAGCTGAAATTGGAGCAAATTGAGCTGGAAAAAAACAAAGCAGGGTGGCCGGGCGCCCTGATTGGTTCATCCCACACGCACACTAATGAGAATAATATGATCCCAAAAACGGCCTCGTGAGGTGTGCATGGCAGGAAAGAGCTCGTGTCCTAATTTTGTAGTTTTGCCCAGTTCTGAACTGATTAACTCACACATCTGTTCAAATCTGCAGAAACATGTGGCTGACTCATGGCAAGTTTTTCCATTTAAAGGCGCAATAAAATAGTGATCATGTCAAAAGCTTAAAATGAGTGCATTAATGTGAATTTTAGGGCTGTCAAAATTATCGCGTTACGGGCCATAATTTTTAAAATTAATCACGTTGAAATATTTTACATGTTTAACGCACATGCCCCCGATCAAACAGATTAAAATGACAGCAAAGTGTAATGTTCACTTGTTACTTGTGTTTTTTTGTGTTTTGTCGCCCTCTGCCGGCGCTTGGGTGCCACTGATTTTAAGGGTTTCCGCAGCATGAGCATTGTGTAATTATTGACATCAACAATTGCGAGCTACTAGTTTATTTTTTGATTGAAATTTTAACAAATTTTATTAAAACAAAAACATTAAGAGGGGTTTTAATATAAAATTTCATAACTTGTACTGAAATTTATCTTTTGAGAACTACAAGTATTTCTATCCATGGATCGCTTTAACAGAATGTTAATAATGTTAATGCCATCTTGTTGATTTATTGTTATAATAAACAAATACAGTACTTATGTACCGAATGATGAATGTATATATCCGTCTTGTGTCTTATCTTTCCATTCCAACAATAATTTAAAGAAAAATATGGCATATTTTATAGATGGTTTGAATTGCTATTAATTACGATTAATGAATTTTTAAGCTATAATTAACTCGATTAAAAATTTTAAACGTTTGACAGCCCTGGTAATTTTATATCGAGAAAATGAATTTGGCACTCAAATCTGACTGTTTTTTGTTTTTGTTTTTAATGATTTCATAGTTATATCACCCAATAAAGGCATTAGGTATAGCTAGGGTAAACAAACGTCCTCTTTTGCCCAGACAAGTCCTCTTATTACGTGCCCTCCGGAGCGTCCGGCCGGGTTTGATAATTCATGAAAATGTCCGTTTTTTTTATGATTTTTCACGGGACCAATTTGAAGAGAATCCCCTCCGGCCGCTAGGGGGCAGCGCCTGCCTGCGTTGACGTGACTCCTACTAGTAGGGGCGGGAGAAGGAGTAGATCCTCTTCTTTTTTGTTGGCAGTTAACCCTTTGTTTCATGGGGAATTACCACCACAGTTACCACAGTAAGGAGTTCAATAAGGAGTTCTAAAAGACGTGGCTCTATACACCTTTCTGTAAGTCTCCTGTTAATGTCGATCACGTGTCTTCTGTTGTATTTAGGGTTATATGTGTAAACAGAGATGCAGTATATTGTATGATTCATGTAATTGTTCTGCGTTAGTTAGTGGTTGAATCAGAGGTTGCGCTAGACTTTTTCGTTGTCTGTCATTTTGACTGACAGTGTCATAAAAATCCGGTCATAATCTATTTTTACCCATCACTTACATTTTTAAAGTGATAATAATGACATATTCAATAGTATTTAGTTTTCATTCATTTTTAATTAATATTCTGTCCGAACAAGCTTAACAAGAGGCAAACAGACAGCGGAGTGCACCGATCAGCGATGGGCAGACGTGCCGTTAGCAAAGCGACGAGGGCAGGATGAGGGACTTGCACGCGGAAGTAAACATATAAGGACAGCGGAGTTTATTCAACATAGCTAGCGCGAGACAGACTGTTGTCAATGACTCGTGTTGATGTGTTTTAGCTCATTTAAAACTGAATTTACCGCGGATTGGACCATATTCTCGGCTCTCCCGTTCGCCATCCGTGTTGTTGTAGAGACGACTTTCGGCGCACAAGAGTGACGTTGCCCGTGAAGAACACGTCACGCAAATAAACAAATCTGATTTGTCGATTGATTTTGTACCTACTCGAGAGGCTGTGTCCCAGACTTTTCTCTCAGTGTTTGAAAAATACAGGGAGAACAGTCTGGCCGTGCCAGGAAAACACTCAGTTGCCTTGACATTTTTCCGAGTAAGGCCAACGACATCATGCATCAAGAGAGACAATAGCTAATTAATATGCTCACTCGCCACCCTGTGGTCTGGGGTGTGAATTGCAACCTGTCAAAATGACAGACGGACATCAATTTTTTCCGTCACCGTTTTAAAAAACCGGTCAACGACGGAAAATATCCGGTTAACGCGACCCCTGGGTTGAATGCTAGTATAGCTAAATAGCTGTGTTTCTCATGAGTTTTTTTATGATAAATACGTATATAATGGCAACTATTGATTTCTGTCGGAGATTTGCACTGGTGTAATCTGTAAAATCCCGTTTGATGTTGCATCTTTGCGCTGCCGATGATAGTAAACTTATATAGCAAAGTCTGATTTTGCCTCGGCTCCCGTACTCGCTAATAGGGTAGCAATCAGTGAGCTCAGCCGTACTAGGCATTATGGGCAATGTAGTTTTGAACTGCTGCGTTTGGAAACATTCTGGTTGAATAGCTTGTCGGTTTATTTCGGTATTGTTTGCGTACAATCTAGAACATTGAATGAGAATAAAAATTGAGTGGGAATAACAATTTGTCAACGACAATTGTCGTGATAGTAATTTAAAAAAATGTTGAGTTGGCACATAGCCTACTGTGTATGTGTGTATTGATTGGCCAATACGGTATATAAACGTTATGGAGAGTGCTTGAAGTATGCGTTAAAAGTGATGCAATGAAAAATATGTGTGCGCCTAAATTATGTGCTGGTGCACCTTTAGGAAAAATTTAGGCACTCCAGT
This sequence comes from Corythoichthys intestinalis, assembly GCF_030265065.1. NCBI lineage: Eukaryota > Metazoa > Chordata > Actinopteri > Syngnathiformes > Syngnathidae > Corythoichthys > Corythoichthys intestinalis. Next base: position 540,868 of record NW_026651592.1, on the reverse strand, counting down.
GCAACCAATGCAAAAAAATAAGTTTGAAGCCTTGGCAATATACATATATTGCAATGTTAATTATTTTCAATATCTTTCAAGCTGATGCCAAACAGAGCCATTCAAGTTATCTAGTAAAATTCATATAGTTTTAATATCGCAATATAATATCGCAATGTATAGCAGAGCCCCCAAAAAATCGCAATGATAGTTTTTTCCAATATCGTTCAGGCCTAATGTGAAGTAATTGCATCTAATCAATTTTAAGTGGGACGGCTGGCAGCAAACTAACGGTCATTGCTGTCATCCTTCCACTTTAAATGGACTTGACGTCTACTTGTGATGAACTCATTGAAATTTACAGCAGAATGATGATTTGATGGAACACGATTGGATGTCTATCATCATCTTCGGAAGGGCTGTGTGCGTAGCTGGTGGCCATCTTGGGGAGGGCAACTGATAGTTAGCATTGGCATGGTATTTCTTAGTACTCCCAGATACCCAGATACTCATTTTAATGCCATGATAATAGTACCGTAATTTTCGGACTATAAGCCGCTACTTTTTTCCTTAATTTTGAATCCTGCAGCTTATAGTCCAGCGCGGCCTATTTGTTGATTTATTTGGGTTAACACTTTATTTGACGGCAGCGTCATAAGACAGCCATAAGACAGTCATAATTATGAAATGACACTATCATGGGCATTAATGAATGCTTATGACAGATGTAATTAAGTATCATCCGGTAAATGTTGTGACTAACTCAATTTATGTCCAGCTCGGATTTTTTACATCCATTCAATTGTGAGATCATTTGCTGGATTACATAAAATGACATATGTCATAAGAATTCATTAATGCTCATGGCAGTGTCATGTCATAATTATGATGGTCTTATGACAGTTTTATGGCACCACTGTCAAGTAAAGTGTTACCAAGTATCATAACTAGCAATTAATGAAATAGCTGTAACAGTAACTGAAGAAATAATTAGCACATAAGTAGCAATTGATGAAATAACTTGAACAGTAACTGAATAAATAATTAGCACAGAACATGAATTATGATTGTTATTTACATCTGTAGCACTCCAATGCATGCTAGGAGGCATGTTGGATGACAACAGTCTTGACAGCAGGTGGCAGCAAAGGTTGATTGTCGCCTCCAAGGAAGCAGTGATGGCCATATAAAGCTTCTTGATGCAATGAAGCATGGTGGTTAATTTGGTCTTAGTCTTTCGACCTCATTTTCGTGTCAAATTTGGTGAGTGGTGGCTTATAATCGGGTGCGCCTTTTAGTCCGAAAATTACGGTATTTGTGCAACACTACTAATTACTATTGCAGAGTGCTCACCAATGGCAGTAGTGAGAAACGAAACAGTTTCCGTATCTTTCCCGTCGTTGTAGACAGCCAGGTGCCAGATGCCGGACTCCATGTACTGGATAAACCCTGTGTCGTGCGTGGCTAACAGCGCCGGGCTCCGCTGCAGGGCGGCTGGCCCCTCCAGCCCCGGGGGTCCTCGAACTAGTAGCCGCCGGCCGTCCAGGAGCTCCACAAAGTCAAACTGCGGACGAGACCGAAGAAAGTAAGCAGTGTTAGCATGGTTGGATAAAAGGTTTTGGAAGATGATGTGACACAGGCGTTTGCTTTTACAAAGTATAACAACCAGAATTTTTTATAATTTTAAAAATATATTTGGTATATACAGTCGGGAGAACAGGTATTTGATACACTGCCGATTTTGATGGTTTTCCCCACTTGCAAGCCATTTAGAGGTCTGTAATTTGTATCATAAGTTCTCTTCAACTGTGAGGGACGGAATCTAACACAAAAATCCAGAAAATCACATTGTATACTTTTTAAATAATAAATTTGCATTTAACTGCATGAAATAAGTATTTGATACATTACCAACAAGTAAATATTTTGGCTCTAAATTCTTTTCTAAGAACCCCTCCTGTTCTCCACTCATTACCGGAAGTAACTGCACCTGTTTGAACTTGTTACTTGTATAAAAGACACCTGTTCACATGCTCAAACAAACAAACTCCAACCTCTCCACAATGGCCAAGACCAAAGAGCTGTGTAAGGACATCAGGGATAAAATAATAAACCTGCACAAGGCTGGGATGGGCTACAGGAAAATAAGCAAGCAGCTTGGTGAGAAGGTAACAACTGTTGGAGCGATTATTAGAAATTGGAAGAAGTTCAAGTTGACGGTCAATCTGCCTCGTTCTGGGGCTCCATGCAAGATCTCACCTCGTGGGGCATCACTGATCATGAGGAAGGTGAGGGATCAGCCCAGAACTACACTGCAGGACCTGGTCAATGACCTGAAGAGAGCTAGAACCACAGTCTTGAAGAAAACCATCGGAAACACATTACGCCGTCATGGATTAAAATCCTACAGCGCACGCAAGGTCCCGCTGCTGAAGCCAGTGCATGTCCAGACACGTCTGAAGTTTGCCACTGACCATCTGGATGATCCAGAGGAGCAATGGGAGAAGGTCATGTGGTCGGATGAGACCAAAATTGAACTTTTTTGGTCTAAACTCGGCTCGTCGTCTTTGGAGGAAAAAGAAGGATGAGTACAACCCCAAGAACACCATCCCAACCGTGAAACATCATTTTTTGGGGCTGCTTCTCTGCCAAGGGTACAGGACGACTGCACCGTATTGAGGGGAGGATTGATGGGGCTATGTATTGCCAGATCTTGGCTGACAACCTCCTTCCTTCAGTGAGAGCCCTGAAGATGGGTCGTGGCTGGGTCTTCCAGCATGACAACGACCCAAAGCACACTGCCAGCCAACTAAAGAGTAGCTCCGTAAGAAGCATCTTAAGGTCCTGGAGCGGCCTAGCCAATCACCAGATCTGAACCCGATAGAAAATCTATGAAGGGAGCTGAAAGTCTGTGTTGCCCGGCAGCAGCCCCGAAACCTGAAGGCTCTGGAGAAAATCTGCATGGAGGAGTGGGCCAAAATCCCTGCTGCAGTGTGTGCAAACCTTGTCAAGGACTACAGGAAACGTTTGGTATCTGTAATAGCAAACAAAGGTTTCTGTACCAAATATTAAGTTCGATTTTTGTGATGTATGAAATACTTATTTCATGCAATTAAATGCAAATTTATTATTTAAAAATCATACAACGTGATTTTCTGTTTTTTTGTATTAGATTCCGTCCCTCACAGTTGAAGAGAACTTATGATACAAATTACAGACCTCTACATGCTTTGCAAGTGGGAAAACCAGCAAAATCGTCAGTCTATCATATACTTGTTCTCCCCACTGTACATATTTTTAAAAAGTTTTTACAGGCAAAAACATTTTTAGTAAACGTCGACTAAAACTAGACAAAATTAGTCTTGAGTTTTGAGAGACAAACATATTTTGAGATGACTAATATATGACTAAGACCAAGGGCGTAGGTTTGCATAGGGACAGTAGAGAAATAACACTACCAACTTTTCAGGATGTTCAAATTGTCCCCACCAACTTTCACGCAACCTAATTTGTAGGGGTGTGACAAAATATCGAAATGGTGATTTTCATGTCTTCCCATGTTGTAAGGATAGAATTAACCCGACCATGTATACAATATTTGAAAGCATTTTTTTCTTGAAATTTTAGATGTAATAAGAACAAATACTCTAGTAATAATATTTACTTAAAATAAGTGGAAGAATCTGACACATTAATCTGTTAAGTAGCCCCTAACACTCAAAACAAGATGGGGAAAATTATTCTACTAGATTTAAGAAAAAATATCAGATAAAGAAATGATTAATTTGCAGTGTGAAAGTTAGTATAAGTCAATACAGATTTATTTTGCATTAATCATTTAGCCTATCAATTAATTCGGTTAATATTGTTGGGAAATGTAGCCCTGACCCCCGTTCAACCAATCTGTGTGGTCTTATTAATGTCCCGTCCCCAGCAAAAAGTGTAAATGCAGGTTGTGCTGTTATATAGTCCCATAGACTTCATAATTATTGATGGGACACGGGGCGCTGGGCCGGTTAATAGGGGGCCTGCATTGTTGGCGTGGCTGTCAAAGCTGACCGAGTGGAATCACAGACAAAGAGCTTTTTCTGTTGAAAATTCTTGTGAATAAATGCTTAAATCCCCTCATTCTTTATAAATATTAACGTAAAACAGTCTTGATTATTTGTTAAAAGAGCAAAAAAAAACAGGCATTTACGCATTAATTTTACGTAAATGTGTCGAAGTACGAGGCTAGTCTGTTAGTCAATGCGGCGGCCGCCATTTGTAAACAGAGCATTTTCTGATGAAAATTCTTGTGAATAAATGCTTAAATCCCCTAATTCTTTATAAATATGAATGTAAAACAGTCTTGATTCTTTGTTAAAAGAGCAAAAAATACCAAATGTCCAGTTACGCGTTTATTTTACGTAAATATGTCGAAGTACGAGGCTAGCCTGTTAGTCAATGCGGCGGCCGCCATTTGTAAATCGAGCTTTTTCTGTTGAAAATTCTTGTGAATAAATGCTTAAATCCCCAAATTCTTTATAAATATGAACGTAAAACAGTCATGATTCTTTGTTAGAAGAGCAAAAAAATGGGCAGTTACGCATTTATTTCATGTAAATATGTCAAAGTAGGAGGCTAGTCTCGTAGTCAATGCCGCGGCCGCCATTTGTAAACAGAGCTTTTTCCATTGAAATTCTTGTGAATAAATGCTTAAATCCCCGAATTCTTCATAGATATGAACGTAAAACAGTCTTGATTCTTTGTTAAAAGAGCAAAGAAAAGGGGCAGTTACGAATTAATTTTACTAAAATATGTTGGACTACAAGGCTCGTCTGTTAGTCAATACGGCGGCCGCCATTTGTAAACAGAGCTTTTTCCGTTGAAAATTCTTGTGAATAAATGCATAAATCCCCAAATTCTTTAATCCCTGAAATCGTTATAGATATGAACGTAAAACAGTCTTGATTCTTTGTTAAAAGAGCAAAAAAAAATGGGCAGTTACGCATCTAATTTACGTAAATATATCGAAGAATGACGCTAATGCCGTAGCGGTTCCCATTCTCCCATTGGTTTTTTTTCACAAAATTTCAAAATGCATGCATGGTACGAAAAATATAATGATTACCTTGAATTCTCGAAAAAAAAAACACTCCTGAAACAATCTGTCCTGTTTGTATGCGGTACAGCTTTCGTACTTTTTATACGGCGTGTTAAAAATCCTGCATGTTTTTACTCGGCGACCACGACCAACTGGGAACAACTGAAGCGGACTTCAGGGCGGCCCCCTCCTTAAAGGCGTTGCGTGGCGAAGGTCGATTCTGACCCGTTAATCATAATGAAGTCTACGATCGTCCCTACCAATATTGAGACCAAACCTACACCCTTGACTAAAACTAATAACTACGATGGTCCAAGAGACTAAGACCAACACCAAAATTAAAACAGCTGCCAAAAACAACATTGGCTGCCACCCCACACCAGCCCAAATGGATTGGACATCTATCACAGCGATGGAAACAATGGAAATCTGTGGGAAGAAATTAAGTGACTTTGCCGAATGACATATCTACGAGGAGACGCTTCAACATATCAGCACGGACCCCATGAATAACAATGAGGCTGCATTTCACTTTCATCTCCACTCTGATCAGCAACAGGTAAAGAAACCACCACTTTCCCTACAACACCGGGCCTGAAAAACTAAACGACACCGGATGGTAATTTCCATCGAAATTGGCCTTGTGGGGGAAAAACGCAAACGAAGTTTGTCGCCATGAGAATGAAATATAAAGTGCAATCCGGTCAGCCAGATATGATTCATAACGAGATCTATCCGCAAGAAATTAGAGCAAAAGAAAAATCCTTCCTGTAACCGCACCTGTGAGGTTTCGGCTCCTTTCGGTGATTCATTGAAGATACCTGACTGCACTGAAATGTGTTGTAAATCCACAACGACGTAACAAAAGAAGGTGATTCATAATGTGCAAGAAAGGGTTATGAATAGATTCTTCGCGGGATCTAACAATATAGCAATTTATATTCTGCCGCAGAGCAGAAAAGTGGAAAATTGCTTATTCTGTGTCGACATTATTGTAAATACAATAAGCGAGAATGCTATTCTTTTCACTAGTACAAATAAATAATAGGATTCTATGAATATTAGAGTTTCAAATCATAGGGATTTATTAAAGGCAATTTTTTTGAATGATCATCTTTCAGTGCCATCGGATCGCTGCCAGAACTCCTAGTCAAAATGAATTGGACCTCTATCGTTGTCAGTGGCAGCTAATTAGGTAATAATAATGTCTTATCAACTGGCTTAAGTGGTTTTATACTGAGGAGTGAATCATATACTGTAGTTGTAACTGGTTATTTTATTCCTTTTTTTGACCTGTCCTTTCAGCTGCTTGACATGGAGAACAGGAATCTGAGTGTCCTATTGCTCTGAACAGTTTTAATGTATTACATGGGAGCAGTGGCGGACTTGCCACTTTTGGGGCCTATGGCGAACATATGCAGGGGCCCTCTTCTTGGGTCAGGGGTTAAAAAGGGTGAGAAGGGTGTGGAGGCGATAAATCGCAGCAGGAAAATTACCGCCCTCATTTTCTTTTACCGTGCGATAAATGGAATTATTGCATAGTGTGACAGGCTTAGTCAGCCGACTAGTTTTACGATTAGTCGGCTAGATTTTTTTTTTTTTTTTTTACTAATTTAGCACCGAAATTTTTGTTGACACTCATTAATTCACAAAAACATTTTGGAACACTTAAATTCTTTAATAAAGTGCAAATAATCATGTAAATAACAATAATTAATCACAAATAAACAATGAGGTTAAATGCTGAGAGCATTTACGAGTGCAAAAGAATGGAAAGTAAACAGATACAGAACACTGACTTTGCCTTTCCAGCATGATTCAAAACAATTCTTAAAAAAAATTCTAGCATTATTATTATAGTATCCTACTATATATAATAGTAGTATAATAATTATAATAATTATTCATTTCCAATCATATTTGTCATAAAGAGTGTATTTGACAGCTATTCTTAGTGTAGAATCTGTATTCTGTAGTATTTACTCAACATATTATAATATAAACCGCTAACCGAAAGCTTTACACTCCGTAAAAAAACATTCTTCGTCATTGCTTGTGGTGTCACTAATAGATTAAAAAAAAAAAAAAATGTGAGCAAATGCTGTTAACCAGCTGTTGAGTGTTATTGTATGACTGATTGGAACTGTACTGCATTGTTTCGCCACAGGGTGTGCTGTCGTGTATTTTATGTCCGTTGTGAAGAAGAAGAAGAAGGTTAAAAGAGGCATTAGCGGCCTGTTCTCAACTTCTCCCTCACTGCACTTTGGCTCTCATGGAGAGCACGTTCGCTCATGTGTTTGAAATAAACGATAGCTGACGTGCAAAGTAGCAAGTGAGCTGTAAATATAGCGAGCTTAGTGGTGTGAAAAACGCGGGAGAGCTAAGTGAAGCTAACGAACAGCTAAGCGGAGCTAAGCGATGCGAAACGGCGCTAAATGAAGCTAAGCGACTGATACTCAGTCCGTCGTCGTGGAACAGTCCATTGTAGTGCGTGTGTGGGGGAGAGATAATATAAATGCAGCATTCAAATGGCTTTCTTTTTGTTTTGTTATTTGTTTGTTTGGTATGCTGACATAATTATACATGACGAATAGTTGGGGGTGCTGCTGGCTCCGGTGGCCCAAGCCCTTGCTCATTGGGGCAAGGCAGCTGGTTGGGGGCCCCCTTGCCTACTTCGCCTGAATAGTAGAGCCGCCTATGCATGGGAGTAGGGCTGCAGCTATCGAATATTTTAGTAATCGAGTAACCGACTGAAAATTCTATCGATTAATCGAGTAATCGGATAAAACAAATACATTTTAAGGTGAAGAGCAATTATAAATATACATGAGAAAACAAGACATTTCATCTAATCTTGAACCATTTTAAGTCAATCAATGTCTTTATTTTCGATGTATATTGTTGAAAACAGTCAACAATTGCATCTCAGATGTAACTAGAATAAAAAAAAACCCTAATTCACTGCTTTCACTCAAAAAACCTTTAGACCTTATTTAAAAAATAAATTAAAATATATATATATATATTAATATATATATATATATATATATATATATATATATATATATATATATATATATATATATATATATATACCTAAAAATGCCTTTACGCTTGATAACACACATCACTTAAAAGAGATTTTTTCCCCACGTGTTTCAATTGAATTTCTATTTGTGTCAAGCCATTTTTAAGTTCTAGTTAAGTTTTAAGTTAGTCTAAACTGTAAGTCCTGATAGGATTTTGAGTTTTTGCAGTGTTCAAAATACATGTATGATACAGGCTGTATTGGAGCACATTCGGGACGAGTGCTACTTGGTGTTTTATCCAGCAATGACTACTGAGCTAAAATTGATAGTTAGCATTATTGAGTTTTTATTTTACATCCTCATCACTCCACAACGCTATGTTATGTTAAAGCCTGTATGAAAGACACGTTAGCCACGTATCGAAAGTGGTCATAATTAATAGAAACCTAGCCCTCCGCAGGGCTAACGTTACGTGAGCTAGTCACAGTAATGTTAATCTTATTTATTAGCGCTTTAGCGCTCTTTATTAGCGCTTAGCGCTCTACTGCTTTAAGATGGCGGCTGTTTACTAACGCTGCCCAGACGCGGCCGAGTCTGTCAATGTGCATCTAGTTCAACATACATGTGATCTCTATGAGACTCATCAGACGCTACCTGCTACCAACCATCGTGCGGGCTAGTATTTAGCAACGTCGGCGTCGTTTGTTGGGGCTGTCGGCTGCTGTGTTTTTTTTTTTTTTTTTTGCTTCTTCCTCTACGCACGTGACATCAGCGCGTCGTCCCCCATTAAAAGTAGTCCGAGCAAAACGTGATGATTAGAGCTGTCAAAATAAACGATTACTCGAGGTGAATAAAATTACTCGGATCAGTTTTTAAACTCGAGTTACTCGAGTATTCGTTTAAGCTCTACATGGGAGTATGACATACTCCCATTATTCAATATGTTTCGTTTATTAGGGGAAGGCAGCGAACAGGAAGGGGTTGTGGCGGGACAGAAAAAAGAGGATAGAGAGACAGAGAAAGCACAAACAACAACAACAAATACATTGAACGCCTACACTAACTATGAATATGTTGGTACTATCATTAGCTAATTTTATTTACGGTTGACACCATGAGGGGGGCCTGATGACCAAGGAGAAAGAAGAGGCGGGGGGGTCAGAAAGATAAGTGATTGTGAGGGGTGAAGTGTATACAAATCAGCCATGTGAGGTGTAGAACCCGGTATTTGTGTATATCCCTTGTGAGTGTGGATATGTTGGCATGCTATTCTATGCTGCCTGATCGCTAATCCTGACACCGAGCTTCTACTAGAGTGTGTCTAATTGCAGCCAGTCATGCGTGAATCCCGTCAGACATGTGATAGTCCTGCAGACGAGTGGAAATGCCGCAGGGCCACGGCCGACTAAGCGGCCTACTAAGCCCAGGGCAGGACAGGATCCCCACCCAGGCAGGCGTATCCCGGCCGACCCAGGATACCCATGCAGAAAAGAGAGGGGAAGGCGGAAGCAGGAAAGCGCTGATCCCGTGCCGCCATGCGGCGTCCCAGGATTGGGTATATATGATTGGGTATACATGTATTTATATATGGCGGAAAACACAGACAAGACTGAAAAACAGTTTCTGCTCTTGCACTCCTCTTTAAAAAAAAACTGCTGTATTTTAAGCCAAAACAACTGTTGTGTTTGATTGAACAATATGTCTATATGCAGCCATAGCAGATTCATGACGCATGAAGCTCCCGAACTATTTTTAATTTGTCCGTTTTACCCTGAAAACCCCCGTTTACAGACGTCGCGCAACCGCTTTTGTTTTAACCCAGCCATAAAACTAAGGTAATTAATTATATTTATTATTAAAAATGTCTGTCATATTTAGCTTAGAATCATCAATTGATGTCTAATATTTCATTTTAAAAAAAAAATAAAAATATTCACTCGCATATTTTAAACTTTTAAACAAATGGCATCACAATGAAAAAAATGGTGTCTGTAAAAAAGTCACGGATATCTACCACATAACTATCGCTTAATTGATTTTTTTTTTTTTTTTGTTACTGTCGCATTTTCACCCATATGTTAGATGATAAATAATCGATCCAAACAAGAATAATTGGAAAAAAAAACTGCTTAAAGGGGTAAATAGTATATGAAAAAGAAAATCTCAACCACTGATTGATGTCTGCGATTTCTGCATCGCGACCCTTGTTATATTGCCATGTTTCCCCCATAAAATTCCCCAAAAATCCAGCTGGGGCATTCACAACTCTGTCTTGACACTCAGTGATACATGCTACATGGAGTTTTTGGATCGATACAAGGTAAGTACACGATAATATCTCGTTAAAGTCATGGCGTCTGTAATTCTGCTCTCGCGTGCTCTCGCCTCCACATAGGGTTTTGCTGTTTAAAAAAGTTTTTTTTTTTTTTTTTTTTTTTTTTTAAATGCCCTCCTGTTCAAAAATGTTCTTCTCCCAGAAAATGGAGATTTTAAGCTTTCCAATGATGTATCACACATGCATATTGGACAGTTTTAAAATTTGCCCAAATTGGGGGTCTTAGAGCGGAACTTCAAGTCACCTGAGTGTTTTCCACCATATATACAGTGGGGAGATCAAGTATTTGATACACTGCCAATGGGTTTTCCCATTGGCAGTGTATCAAATACTTGTTCTCCCCACTGTATATGGTGGAAAACACAGACATGACTGAAAAAGCAGTTACTGTGATTAGTACTGAAGGCCATATTGCCTGGGCCGACTCTAGTGTAGCCCAAAGTAGCAGAGTAAGAGTTGCGTTTCTTCACAAATCTACTAACGTAAACGTATGGCAAACTATTCTTAGAAGTACATTTTTCTCCAAAAGTTACTCAAGTAAAGTTATGACCCACCTCTGTAATCGACATCTACACCCGTCAATGGCAGTCAATGATTTTGAATTTACTGCGTGAACGCGCTCGCATTTCAAAGCACTCAAATTATCTTTCCCCATTAAACCGAGCATAAACGCCAATAATTCGCCCCACCCTATACCAGTAAATCCTACTAAATCCTAATGGCAACCACTTCCCCAAATGAGCTAATTGGACCATAAAATCCCACCTGCGTGTGAGACGGGGGCAAGCCCCTCCTCCCGTAGATCCCCACTAAGGCGTCTTTGCTGAGCGACACGTTGAACTTGAGATACATGGGGTGGTCCACGAAGATTTGCGACCTCCAAAAGACACCGGGCGGGATCTGCTGAGCGACTTTACGGCCCACGTCGATCTCGCCCATGTCGATGTTGCTGTCGTCCAGGAACGAGCTGTCCAATTTGCCTGAGAAATGCACAGGAACTCGTCAAAAAATATAATAAATAACCCCGCATGACAGTTGCTGTCATAAGGCAGGAGAAGCAAGTGAAAATACATTCATAGTGCAACACTGAAGTCACAAATTAAATATGTCTGTCACATATAGGTTTCTTTAATTAGTTCACGGCTTGACGCTTGACAATACCAAACATGTTTTTGTCCTTTGTTGCTTTTTAATTTAAGCTTCAACACATTTCCAAAATGCCACTATAGCAATGGCATGTCTGGGGAAACTGAATTAAAAAGGTCCAACATATGGCGAGGCAAATGGTACGAGACGAAAAAAACAAGTGCTGTACAGTTGTAATTGAACCTATAGTAATAAAGTGAGGGATGTAATTATATTTCAGAAGGATCTGCCGAAAAGGTGGAAAGCTCCATATGCTGCTTGTTGCACCTGGTACCGGACTCGGTGGAGATGACAACATCTGTTAGGCCGGTGTAGATGAGCTCCGATGAAGGCGCTAACGACAACGAGACAACGCGGTGGACATGTCGCTTCGGGTTGCAGATGGCGCTTCACTTGAAAATGCCATCAGTGGCAATGAGTCGGAAAGATGTGTTGTATAGTAAACTGTAAATACGATTCCTGGAGCGCTGAAGATTCGGGGCGGGAACCTCTGGGTACTACCCAAAATGATTTGTGATGCAAGGCTCATGGTAGCGATTATCTCACAATATGGTCATGCAGTGTTGTTTTTGGCAGACCTTTTAATTTTCGTCTAAAGCCTGAGTTATGCTCCCGCGTTGCGGTGACGGTGCAGCGACTACGGCGTCATTTGACATTCGATGGTTCTTCGGCCAGGTGACGCGTTGCTCTGTAATTCACCGCCAAGCCACTAGAGGGGTGTGGTGTTACATTTGTACGGTTTTGGGGCATGCTTGTTGACTTACTCTTATTTATTTTTTTCTCCGTTAAACTAGACGTAAGCCTGTCGCAATATGCAATAAATCCATTTATCGCACGATAAATAAAAATGAAGGCGGTAATTTTTCCACTGCGATTTATCGCCTCGCGTGCACGTGCGTGCGCGCGTGCAGCAGGCGTGCTGTTAAAAGTTTGGATTCCTTGTTACCAACTGCACAAAATGAATCTTCATTCCAGGTCCGGCAAAAAATAGCGCCGGAGGCAATCGTTCCCATTATATCCTATTGTTCAACGTATACCGGCCGTGTCAGTGCTCCAGATTGACTGCGGACCATCTCCGGTGCGCCGGTGTTGTTGATGTGTGGGCGCTCCCGTCAGGGGTGACATTTCACGCGGAGCGGCTATTTTTCGGCACAACGCCGGATATTTCCAACGAAGTCCGCCAAAACATTGTTACCGACTTGGCTGCTACGAACAACCTGGCTTTGACAACGGCCAGCTGAATGGACATGATAAACATTGAGTGGTAAATTAAGAGCGCTGTGCTTCAAACTCGTCCTGTTTATGAAAGTCGATTGTCATATGCTGGTGCTCTGCAGTAATGAGCAGATGTGACTTCAGCGGCGTTTACTAACTTTTTTAGTGCGCGCACACACTAGATATCATGAAATAGCAAACTAGATGTGCTACGTCCCATGCCATTGGCTACGTGAGCCCATAGTGATTATGGGACACGTAGTTCATATCCTACATCGATGAATTCTAAACTGTCATGACTGAATGGAAGTTAAGAAGGCCAAATCAATCCATACCAGTGACTATAGATAATGCTGCAAATATTATTAATTCACTCCATAACACAGATGGACTTGGACCACAAAAAGGGTGTTTTTCACATGTGGTAAAACCTCTAGTCACCTGCTAAGAGAGCTGTAGCAATCAACAGTGTACCCCGCCTCACTTAACAAACAGTAAAAAATTTTCTTAGCACTTTTATACAATTTTTTTTTCAGATCTTTAAGAAGAAAACACATAAATATTATGCACTAAAATGTATGTTTATATGATGGCAATTTAATTTTTGCTCGTTAGGAAAACGAAAATACAAAACATTGTTTTTTTTTTTTCAGAGCATTAACTGTATTGAATCAGATCGAAAATCGTGTCCCCCGTATCAAAGATCGTACCGAACCGTGACTTAACTGTATCGTTGCATCCCTATGGAACACCGTTGCAGAAGCTATGAGGGGAAAAGTTTTCATTTGCCTAAATGCTTAAGTTATTAAGTGCAATTTTTTTTTTTTTCTTGAAAAACACATTTTATTTCTTCTGTGTTTCTGTGCGGTATTAATATTGTTGTCTTTTACTTAAGAGGCATGGTCTATTGTTTTTAGTTGTGATTTCTTAAAAAGTAGTTTTGAATTTAAGAGTAAATATTTATCGCGATTAAATGGGTGTACTTGATCTATTAACATATACTGTATTCTCACTGTGTTATTGTGAATTGGTTTTAAAAAATTGGGCGGGCGCAATAATATCGCATATTGCAATAATTTATGAGATAAATTATCGCACACTAAAATGTGTTATCGGGACAGGCCTAACTAGACGTTCAACGGAGAAAAAAAAAAATAATGCAAGATGGAACGCTTGAATGTGGATCTTCAGCTCATCAACATTGAATAATTGTTGATCATACAAATGTTGAGGCACAGGTGACGCAGAAGACAGTTTCGAGGCGGTCTGTCCAACTTTTGATGCCGCATAGAGTTCTAGCCTCGGGTGGAAACCAGTTAGCTGTAGCGGCTAGCTTCAAACTGGCGTCGTGCACTGCGTCCAGTGTTTTGTCAGAGGTCTGCAAAGCCTTCCAGCCTGATTTGTTTGACGTGTCCTATAAACAGCCAGTGGGAAGCCATAGCAGATTTCTGGCGATAATGGAATTTCCCAAACTGCGTTGGAAGCCTTGATGTTAACGTTATCATAAAAGCAGTGATGATGTATCGTGTGTGAACTGTCTGTTATTGAAAATGAAGCACCAAAACAACTCTTTTGACACCAAACCTGTGCTTTATTCTTCATATACTTGAAGTGTGACACGTAAATAAGTCACATACTCACAGCAAACATATGTACACAATAAATGATGAAGTGCACCGACCAAAAATACGACATAAAGTGATAAAAAGCTGGCAGTTTTTGGCCGACAGGGTCACCGCTTCGTGTGGCCATTCGATTCCGAACACACACATCCTGTACTTGTCTCAGTGGTTCTTCCATGGCGTACCGCACGCATGCTATTTTTAGACCGTGACGTCGCATCGTAAAGCGGAAGTAAAGCCGAAGTGGGACATTATCTTCTTTCATGATACACACTCAACAGGAAAACAGTAAATTATTTTCAATTAATTATACTAGGGCTGTCAAAATTATTGCATTAACGGGCGGTAATTAATGTTTTTAATTGATCATATTAAAATATTTGACGCAATTTACGCACGTGCCCCGCTCAAACAGATTAAAATGACAGTGTCATGTCCATTTGTTACTTGTGTTTTTTTGTGTTTTGTCGCCCTCTGCTGGCGCTTGGGTGCAACTGATTTTATGGGTTTCAGCACCATCCATGAGCATTGTGTAATTATTGACATCAACTACGGTGAGCTACTAGTTTATTTTTTGTTTGAAATTTTATAAATGTTATTAAAACGAAAACATTAAGAGGGTTTTAATAGAACATTTCTATAACTTGTACTAACATTTATCTTTTAAGAACTACAAGTCTTTCTATCCATGGATCGCTTTAACAGAATGTTAATCATGGTAATGCCATCTTGTTGATTTATTGTTATAATAAACAAGTACAGTACTTATGTACAGTATGTTGAATGTATATATCCGTCTTGTGTCTTTCCAACAATATTTACAGAAAAATATGGCATATTTTAGAGATGGTTTGAATTGCGATTAATTATGATTAATCAATTTTTAAGCTGTGATTAATTTGATTAAAAATTTTAATCGTTTGACAGCCCTAATTTTAACGTAAATTGCCGTCAGTGGCATCAGTTTACATCTGCCTCAATGGAATCCAGTACATTGGCATCAATAGTAGCGACATTCATGATAGTCAATGGCATGGACGTACATAGCTGTCAGTGGTATTGACTTACTTAGGCGTCACTTCAATGTCAATGGGCTGTAATGGTAAGTGGTCAAAAATCACAACCACCTATGTTTTCCTGTCATTGAAAATGAAGGGAAAATGTTTGCCATTAAAAATGAATGGAATTCCGGTCGGTCAAACGGTTTGGAGTCTCCAGTGCGCTGAAAAAATGTGGATAATAAGATTATGAAAGAAAGAAATAAAACTAAAGTTGAGGAATTTTACTAACTGGGCCTTTGCCTTTCAAAGTCCCATCTAATAAAAAATCTCTTTTCACATACAAAATAATAATTCAATGGTGACGGTATCAATGAGGTGTCCCTTACTTTTTCAGGGAGTTGGCAATCCTACTTTTAAATCTCGCGAGAAATCACGAGACTATTGCAATTAGTTGGAAAGACACAATAACATTACGCTGCATCAACAATATCTAATCAAGCTCCTCATTCACTGTTCATGTTTATGTAGAGACTGCATGATTCAATCATGCTCACCTTGGAAACATGATGGTTTCTTGCTGAAAATGCACACTGTCTTTTAGTAAACTTTACAACCTGCCTGATTCATTTTTTTGAGTGTGGAATCATCTCAGACTGGTTTCTTGAACATGCCAATGAGTTCACTGTACTCAAATGGCCTTCACAGTCCCCAGATCTCAATCCAATAGAGGGATGTGGTGGAACGGGAGATTCACATCATGGATGTGCAGCCGACAAATCTGCACCAACTATGTGATGCCATCATGTCAATATGGACCAAACTCTCTGAGGAATGCTTCCAGCACCTTGTTGAATCTATGTCACGAAGAACTGAGGCAGTTCTGAAGGCAAAAGGGGGTCCAACCCGTTACTAGCATGGTGTACCTAATAAAGTGGCCGGTGAGTGGATATTTTTTTTTAAATCCCACACTTTCACTGTACAGACATTGGCAAACTGTCACTGTTGGTGGTCCGCTCGTCAGACGTGACCAACCCAATTAGCTGATTTGGCTGAAGTTCATGTAAATGTTGTGCTTGTGCTGCGTTGGCAAAACAAGGCAGAGACAGCTCTTCATTGTTACCACTGACAGCAGCCCAGAATGAGACTTCTTCCAAAAACTATTGATTTCCAATCCTTGGCAGCTGAGCTCGGACCTTTTCCGTCGCCGCCGCCTTGCTAAACGCACTTTTCTGCCATGTGTTAAATGAAAAAAGACAAGTGTGGGATTCATCTATATGGTAATGACCCCTTTCTCTACCTTTGCGGCCTGCCGGTGTCAAATGACACGACGACATTTTGGCCCATTTGCTCCGAAATGCAAGCAAACTTTCCCGGAGCCGAGCTGTCGGCGCCGTGGGGCGAGCGCGTGCTCTCTTTGGCAGATGAAAGGACGGCATCCGTTGCGAAGGGTTGTGAGCGGTTAATCCCCCCCCAAAAGCCCCGCAGCGGTAGCCCCGGGACACCAGACCCCTAAGCTGTGCCATTTTCTCCCTCCAGGAACAAATAAGGCTTTCCCACTGACAAGCACTTTCATAGGATTACAATGCAGATCTGGCCGTGTACCGCAGAGGCCTGAGTGGGCGCGATCCGAAGACTTGCTGCAAATGTCATCGTCAAACTTTTGTACTTCCGACTAAACTTTCAGCCTGTCTTGTGGCGATAAAAAGCTTTGAAGGCGAACTTACTGTCGTCTTTGCCCCTTCGATCAGGTACCTCCGAGCCCGAGTTGCCCAGCGGCCTCAAGGTCAGGTCGGTAGGAAATGGCGGGCCACTCGTATTGTCGTCCGTCACGTGGAACAACTGCCGCTGCGTGGGTTTCAGGTGCCAGTTTAGCCCTAAAAGGTGCATGGCTGGAAGGGGAGACAACAAAATGAATCAATGCATTTGAAGACTGAAAGTTAATGGTGATGTTTCAGTGCCATTGACAGCGATAGATCTAGATATCTACTACCAATTAACCCTTTAACACCGAACGTGTCGGATGCGACACGTTTACGCATATCATCTTTGAAGTCTTGTAACGCTGTAATTACGTCACCCACGCGCCCCTGGTTGCTTTCGTTTGAAAGTACGGAAGTTGATGTCCACACCAGTTTTTATTTGAAGTCAATTGACCAAGTAAAACGGGAGATAATGTCATTTGAGTTTTATAGTTTTATTGCACTCATAAATATGTATTAAAACGCTACATGGACCATGTGTCTATCTCCATATTTCCATCATTTCTTGTGTTTTTTTCAAAACCGAAAGCAGCACAAAAGACTACATATCCCAAGAGCCGTTGTGATGTCAAGAAGGACAAACCTAATGTGAACATTTTTAATAAATTGACGAGCAAGGCGCCAACTAAGGGAAAGGAGACACGCGTAGCAAGCAACGGCCTGTTGAATTGGGCGAGCGATTTTGAAACATGGAGAATGAATCGAAAACTAAATTTAGCGCAAGCTAATGCATTATTTCATTAACTCAAGGAATAGGATGAGCTGTATTTTTCATTGTTTTCCTCGGATTACTCGGCGTCTCGGCGAGTAGAAGTCACAGCAGCGCTCAAACGACGGATGAGTAGGCTGTGTGACATTGTATGTGACACAGCTCTGAAAAAAATGAATTGAACTGAACTACTTGTCAATATTTTTAAAAACACTTTTTTTTCAATGTTTATTATTTTTTCTTCACTATGAATCTTTTCAATGTTTATATAGATGTGTGTTCGAGAAGCTCGATTGCATGTACATATATACCTTTTATAAGGTGATGGGTACAACACCTAACTTCACAAAGAGATATCCTCCAAATCCTTTTTGTGTTGAATAATATATATATTTTTTTCCTCACTATTTTGCACTGTATAAAACATGTTTTGACCATAGTATGTGTAAAGGCCAAAAACGCCTATGACCATAGCTGCTGTTTGTGTTGAATTGTCAAACATAAAACTATTTAATCATTTTTTTTTTCTATTGAATGGTTATCCTAGCAAGTTAAATAAATATTATCAAGCTTCAAAATGGTTGGTTGAGCATGTTTGGTTGTCAGTGGGACTTCAACATTACAAATTTTGAAATAAGATTTTGGGATTTTTTTTGTCTTTTTGGGTCCAAAATGTGGATTAAAGTTGGTCAGCGAAGAAAACAACAGTTTGGACATGAAGTTCAAGGTATCCTGAAAAAAGGGACCCAACTTGGCCATTGTGAACAGTTTTTTTCTTTGAAATATAAAGGCAACATCAAAGGCATGCAAATTCGGCCAAAATAGGCTTAGGTGTTAAAGTGTTAAACATTATGAAATTACCCATAAATAAAGATCCACAATACAAATTTTACAAAAAAAATAAAAATAAACATAAGACTGAAATGCAAATAAATCTGTGAAATGTTTATTATTATTATTTATGTTTCACTAACCCCCCCAAACAAAATCAACAATTTCAAAATTATTTAAAGGTAACCATGGACAGAAAGACTTGTAGTTCTCTAAAGATAAATGTTAGTACGAGAAATAATAATTTGATATTAAAACCGTTTTTCATGTTTTTGCTTTAATAAAATTTGTCAAATTAGTTTAACTAGTAGGTCGTCATTGTTGTGGACGACGCAATGCACTCCAGGCGGGGACTTCAATGGGCAGCGCTGCCGTACTTCTACAGTGTCACTCATTGGCTACATAAACATTTTGTCGGTTGTCGAAGGGCACCAGAGACAAAATTGTAGACCTACACCAGGCTGGGAAGACTGAATCTGCAATAGGTAAACGCTTGGTGTGAAGAAATCAAATGTGGGAGCAATTATTAGAAAATGGAAGACATACAAGACCACTGATAATCTCCCTCGATCTGGGGCTCCATGCAAGAGCTCACCCCGTGGCATCAAAATGATAACAAGAACGGTGAGCAAAAATCCCAGAACCACACGGGGGTACCTAGTGAATGACCTACAGAGAGCTGGGACCACAGTAACAATGGCTACTATCAGTAACACAATGCGCTGCACTGCCAGGCGTGTCCCCCTGCTGAAGAAAGTACACGTCCAGGCCCGTCTGCGGTTCGCTAGAGAGCATTTGGATGATCCAGAAGAGGACTGGGAGAATGTGTTATGGTCAGGTGAAACCAAAATAGAACTTTTTGGTAGAAACTCAGGTTCTAACGCTATCTTGTCCTTGTTTTATAAATCTTTTATTGAATCGGTTATTACTTTTGCTTTTATTGCCTGGTATGGGGGAATTAGCCTGAAGGAGAAAAATAACATCAACCATAAATAGGAAAATAGGCTGTCCACAGGTCTCCTTAACAGATATCTATGAGAGGCAGGTCATGAGGAAGGCAAAACACATACTGAATTGTGTACAACATCCCCTTCATTGCTCGTTTGAGGTCCTCCCGTCAGGCAGGAGATTCAGAGTCCCTTGTTTTAAGTTAAATCGGACAAAGAACTCCTTCCTACCCAGTGCAATTCGGTTGCTAAATTTGCACAATTCTTGCACTTAGATGCAAAACTGTCAATGGCATTTTAAATTTGTAGTCTGTGTTATTTTATTGTATATGTATGAGTTGTTGTGTTATCTGTTATCTGTATGCTTACCTGCTGTAAGACAAGTTTCCCCTTCTTAGGGGACAATAAACTTAAACTGAACTGAACTTGTGTTTGGAGGAGAAAGAATACTGAATTGCATCCGAAGAACACCATACCCACTGTGAAGCATGGGGTGGAAACATCATGCTTTGGGCCTGTTTTTCTGCAAAGGGACCAGGACGGCTGATCTTTTTAAAGGAAAGAATGAATGGGGACATGTAGCGAGAGATTACGCGAGAAAACGCGGGTTTGAATCCTGCTGGAGACCTTTATTGAGTTGCTTTTGCTGCTTGTTTTGTGAAATATTGACAGTGCTGCTCATCACTTTCAATTCAAATTGGAAGGGTCGAACCGACAACATTTTTATGTAACTAAAGAGTGACACTATGGTAGCTCGGCAGCACCGCCAACAAGTGACGTCATCGCCCAGAGTGCATTGCGTCGTCAACAATGGCGACCTACAAGTTAAACTAATTTTACAAATGTTATTAAAAAGAAAACATTAAGAGGGGTTTTAATATCAAATTATTATAACTCATACTGGCATTTATCTTTTAAGAATTAAATGTTTTTCTATCCGCGGTACCCTTTACAAGTGTGACAACAAATAAGCGCCGACGATAACGGCCCATAACTGTACGGTGTTGAAAATTCTCCACTTGACACAGAGTTTAAGGCCAATTTCGCTGAGCTTTGGCATCCGTGTGTCGCGTGCAGACCTCAGGCGACAACATCTGTTGGAGCAGACCCCTTTGCTGCCTTGTGATTGCTTAGCGCTGATTACCCCACATGAGTAAAACCCGAAAGCACAAAAATATGCTTGCTGATATTTTACAAGGTCGACAAAAGAGACATCCTACAATAGTGGTGCAGGGGGGCAGAGGTGGCAAAGGCAGAGAGGGGTGACAGATCACCAATACGAGAATGGACAAGATGAGCTTAGCGAGGCAAAAAGAAGAAATACGTCGGAATTCCACAGTCAGCAGAAAAAAGGAACTCAGTAGGCCCGTTTTATTGGTTTGTTGCTTTTCTTAATCTCTCCTAGTAAATAACCACTCAATTCATTTATCAACTTAAAAATTGTCACTTTTACCAGGACAATGATGAGTCGAAGTCACTTCCATTTCTGCTTAAAGTGCCTGTGACACGAAAAAGCATGTTTATTTCATAATACACGCGGTATTTTACGCTTGTGAATTAAAGAAGTCCTGATCGATCGAGATGCCGATCGATCGGGTCCGATCACGTCATTTTCAAAGTATCGGAATCACCCAAAAAAAATATCGGACATACCTTTTTTTAATATATATGTTTTTTTAAATGAAATCGTTTTCTAATTGTATTTAACGCGTTAACGGCGGTAATTAAATTTTTTAAAATTAATCACGTTAAAATGTTTAACGCAATTAACGCATGCGCTGCACGACCCACTCACGCATTGTCGCGTTCAATCTATAATGGCGCCGTTTTACCTATATATAGAGCTAAAACGCAGCGTAAAATGTGTAGAGAGAATTTTGGCAGCCTTTGGAGCCTTTTTTTTAATTGGCTAAAGCCTTACAATCCCTCTCTCAACAATTAGAAACATCGTGGGACGCAATGTGGGGTAGAAAGGTAGTAGTTGATCTTTTTCTTAACACCTTATGTTATTTCCCAGCGCAGAGAAGATATATCAATTGGTGCCACTACGGACAGTCATGGTTGCACTTCCCATCATTTATTTGGGCAGAACAGTTAAATGGCTAAAGTATCATTTACTGAAAGCTCAACAAATACACTAGATGGCAATATTTAGTCACAATATACAAAGTCACATTTATCCTTTAAGAATTACAAGTCTTTCTATCCGTGGATCCCTCTCACAGAAAGAATGTTAATAATGTAAATGCCATCTTGAGGGTTTATTGTCAAAATAAACAAATACAGTACATATGTACTGTATGTTGAATGTATATATTCGTCCGAGTTTTATTCATTTTTTTCTTAATGCATTGCCAAAATGTATATGATCGGTAAAAAATATCGGGAATGATTGGAATTGAATCGGGAGCAAAAAAAAAGCAATCGGATCGGGAAATATCGGGATCGGCAGATACTAAACTAAAACGATCGGGATTGTGAAAAGTTACAGAAAATGTTTGGCCTCCGCTATTGCCAACAAAGGGTACATAACAAAGTATTGACATGAACTTTTGGTATTGATCAAATACTGATTTTCCACCATGATTTGCAAATAAATTCTTTAAAAATCAAACACTTTGATTTTCTGTTTTTTTTTTTTTCCACATTCTGTCTCTCATGGTTGAGGTTTACCCATGTTGACAATTACAGGCCTCTCTAATATTTTCAAGTGGGAGAACTTGCACAATTGGTGGTTGACTAAATACTTATTTGCCCCACTGTATATTGTATTTTGTACACTATTATATTGTGGTAATGTGCATAGTCCATAGTAGTCCAGTCAACATTTTGAGTTCCGCAGCTACTACTAACATTATACTGGCCCGTGGGGTGGCCAACAAATTCATTGGGGTGAGCAGTGGCCAGGCCTGGCCACCCCCTGGTGGCACCATTATTCTACATCGCACAAAATGCACGGCGACTCATGTCAATAAACCGGAGACGTATTCCGCGCTTGATGGCAATACGTCGGTACCTGGGAATTATCAAATTATTAGTTTTGTATCAAATTTCATTTGGGATATTCTTGATTTATTTGTCAATACCTTATAATTTGTAGACAAATTTGTTGTTTAAATGCATTTAACCTATTTGAAGTTTAGTTTCAGTCCCTCCCAGTGCCATCTGATTGACAGACCATTCCTTTGGTTAACAGCAAAAGAGAAAAGATAAGCGAAATAGAAACATCAATGAAAAAAATTCTCCACCCCCCCACCTTTTTTTATGGCAAAAGTGAAAGGCGATAAAAAAAAATTACTTCATTATTATTTATTCATTTATTTCCCTTTATATTTATTTATTTATTCATGTGTCTTTTTTAATTTTGGGACTATTGTGATTCCATACGTTCCGCCATAACTGCCACATACAGTCTCATTTTTTTTTTTTTTTTTTTTTAAAAACAATGATGAATTTTACAATTCGAAAGGCTGTTTGGTATAACATTCAAACACCGTGCTGGCAGCTTAATTCATTTTCCTCTTCTTTGGTGGTATATACAGTGGGGCAAATAAGTATTTAGTCAACCACTAATTGTGCAAGTTCTCCCACTTGAAAATATTAGAGAGTCCTGTAATTGTCAACATGGCTAAACCTCAACCATGAGAGACAGAATGTGGGGGGAAAAAAAACGAAAATCACATTGTTTGATTTTTAAAGAATTTATTTGCAAATCATGGTGGAAAATAAGAATTTGGTCAAGACCAAAAGTTTATCTCAATACTTTGATATGTACCCTTTGTTGGCAATAACGGACGCCAAACGTTTTCTGTAACTCCTCACAAGCTTTTCACACACTGTTGCTGGTATTTTGGCCCATTCCTCCATGCAGATCTCTAGAGCAGTGATGTTTTGGGGCTGTCGTTGGGCAACACAGATTTTCAACTGCTTCCACAGATTTTCTATGGGGTTGAGATCTGGAGACTGGCTAGCCCACACCAGGACCTTGTAATGCTTCTTACGAAGCCACTCCTTTGTTGCCCTGGCTGTGTGCCTGGGATCATTGTCATGCTGAAAGACCCCATGCTTCACAGTGGGTATGGTGTTCTTCGGCTGCAATTCAGTATTCTTTCTCCTCCAAACATGAAAACCTGTGTTTCTACCAAAAAGTTCTATTTTGGTTTCATCTGACCATAACACATTCTCCAAGTCCTCTTCTGGATCATCCAAATGCTCTCTAGCAAACTGCAGACGGGCCTGGACATGTTCTTTCTTCAGCAGGGGCAGACATATGGCAGTGCTGGATTTGAGGGCCTGGCGGCGCATTGTGTTACTGATAGTAGCCTTCGTTAGTGTGGTCCCAGGTCTCTGTAGGTCGTTCACTAGGTCCCCCCGTGTGGTTCTGGGATTTTTTGCTCACCGTTCTTGTTATCATTTTGACACCACGGGGTGAGCTCTTGCATGGAGCCCCAGATCGAGGGAGGTTATCAGTGGTGTTGTATATCTTCCATTTTCTAATAATTGCTCCCATAGTTGATTTCTTTACACCAAGCGTTTTACCTATTGCAGACTCAGTCTTCCCAGTCAGGTGCAAGTCTACAATTTTGTCTCTGGTGTCCTTCGACAGCTCTTTGGTCTTGGCCATAGTGGAGTTTGGAGTGTGACTGACTGCGGTTGTGGACAGGTGTCTTTTATCCCGATAATGAGTTAAAACAGGTGCCATTAATACAGATAACGAGTGGAGCCTCATTAGACCTCGATAGAAGAAGTTAGACCTCTTTGACAGCCAGAAATCTTGCTTGTTTGTAGGCAACCAAATACTTATTTTCCACACTAATTTGGAAATAAATTCTTTAAAAATCAAACAATGTGATTTTCTGTTTTTTTTTTTTTTTTTCCACATTCTGTCTCTCATGGTTGAGGTTTACCCAGGTTGACAATTACAGGCCTCTCTAATCTTTTCAAGTAGGAAAACTTGCACAATTGGTGGTTGCCTAAATACTTATTTGCCCCTCTGTATACAGCAGCCAACGGTGTTTGAGCTTCATTATCACCACCGCATGGACATATTTTCCATGCACCATTGCAATGCATTGTGGGATACAGGGAGCTCCGGAGTGACCATCGTTTTTCACTCGATCACTGAGCCCTTAGAGGGTCCATCTCACCAAGTTCACTTCGCTGATTTGGGAATTGGAACGGCCCTTAAGATGGTGGCGGGGATTCCCCCGGGGGACGGTGGCTACGGCATGTGAGCGAGGGCTCATTTAAACCACGATTGAAACGCAGCCTATACAGCCGTACTGTTGTATAAGAAGGACTAAGGATTCAGCTGATTTTGCGGATTAATAAGTTTATTTCTCGCATCACGCCGGCCAAACGGCTGCAGAAAAATCTTGTTGTATGAGGGAGAGGCGTGTGCGCCTTTTTGGGGTTTCAAAAGGTTCCCATTCACTGCTGGATATTGTCCAAAACAAGCCCTACTACTGTGGGAACATGGGACTAATGAGGAAGTGAGCAAACATCGTGTTTTGTATTATGTCAAATACTGCGATCATTAATACGGAGGTGGCTTGCATTTTGTGGTTGACATGCTCCTTGTCCCCTCAACCGACAACCGGCGGCTTGTCGCACATCCCCCCGCCGGGCGAGAACCATACTCGGCTCTTGCCCTTTTGGTTTGCCCGGTGTTCTGTCAAATTTTCCGACCGATCAGAAATTGCAACTTTGTTATAAAAATAGCCGCGAATACAGCGATTACAAAGTAAACACTACAAACTTTCTTTTAATAACGGACTAATTACGTTTGATCATGAATGGGCTTGTAAAAAGCTTCCTCATACACATTAGCTGCATGTTAGCTGCACAACAACTGCAGCCGCCTTCCTCCACTGTTTACGACTTTGCCGTGTAGTAAAGCATTACTTTGCCATATTCCTGTTGACCATTTGGCAGCTAAATGCTCCTCCGACGGCGGCCGGTTTGTTCAGCAGTCATTGTCCAGCTGCTTCCCCGGTGAGCTCCCCTGTCTGAAGTAGCAGGGGAACGAGCTGTAAATTGCTCCCCGCCGGGCAGTTTGCCGATCGGCGAAGTCAATCGACAACCCAGTCGTCATGTGAATGATCCGGGCTAGTTATGTGTGATTTTCCGCTTCGAAGACTTTGAAACATCACTCGGTTCGGGTTAGCATGTCGGCTAGCTGTCACGCCTCTTGGTTTGTTTACATTCTCCGAAGCCGGGGAAGAGAAATGACATAAACCCAATTTAGGTGGCATAAATTATCGTTCGGGAGGTGCGACAGTAAAGGTGAAGTCGACAGTTTTGACCATTATGTAGTAATTTTGCCATGTCGTCTTGAGTAAATGCATTTTTAATTATTTCGTATTCCATTTAGCATAAGACTGTTATTTGTCATGCCCATGTCATTTATTTAGCTACTGGGCAAAAATACTTGGATAAAAAAATATCCTGTACAAAATAGAGTAGAGAGACTGAAAAAATGACATTTTTCGGCTCTTTTCGTTGCGTTTTCCTTGTTATGAATAATTCCCCCTCAATGGGCTGCATACTAAATCAGATGAAATCGTGACTCATCCACCTGTTGGGGACGCTAGAGCCCTATAATGGTAGGGGTGGCTAACCGGCAGATTAAAAGACTAATTTCTCGTCACCTGCGCTTTGCTAAATTGTTCTATTTAGTCGAATTGTCTCAAAATATGATCCTAATTCACATAATAATCCTATTTAAGACTTTTTTCTCCTGTCGTACGCACTTTAAAACAGTTCATCTTTAAATTCACAGACGCTAAGTGCATTTGTCGTTTCGTCAATAAGCGGACAAAATCTTTCAACGTTGGATCATTTTGTGTACTTTATCTTCTCTCTTCAAAGTCTTGCTCTCTCCTGATTCATTTCCATAAACGTCGCAAAGTAACGTTGCTAAATTAAAAACTATATGCAAAGCGATGGCTTTGATTAAGTGTCTGTTGTCATTTGATTTGTTTTGACACACAACGAAGCCCATTTATTAAAAATAGCGGCTTTTTCAACTTTATAGGAGACAAATGATCGGGTTCACGCGGCTCTGTTTTGTTATTGTGTGGTTTCAGCTTTTTTCCTGTAAACTATTTACATGCAGTTTATTGTTTTGTTGTAATGTTTCGATCGCTTAATTCGCTCCAAAAAAGTTTCTCCCCAACCCTCGACAAAGCTTTGATCTTAGCTGGCAATGACAAGTGGCGAACAGACCAAACACTCGTCTTTTTGTTTGTCACTGCCAAGAGCCGCTCCATTTTGATTTGTGGTTTTACTCCGAGTTTGCGGCGAGAGGGGGACAAAGTGAGCTCGGCAGGCGGGAAGCTCACTTTCACAAAGTCACCAGGCGGGATGTGTCGTTCCTAGTGTCCTAGTAATGCGTCTTGCCGGGGCTCATTCTTCATCCCGTCCGTCCCCGAGGCCTCCGATGGCAAACGAGCGCTCCCATCTTTAAAGATTTACGTCGGGGAATCTGTCACGAGCTGAGAGAGACGCCCTATTTTGTTGTTTTTTTGCTGCTTCCTGTACAAACTTCGCAATGACACAGGGACGTTTCTGTAGGATTAACTCTATGCGTCTAATGAGATCTCCACTGACAGAGACGAGCAGCGCTGTCGACAAGGCGCTGACCTGTTGAGATTTTCCCAGCACATGTTATGGCCTCCTTTCGCTTACATCTTGGCAGGAAAGTCAGGTCACGCCGGGTTCCAATTAGGGGACACGGAAACGAAAGACTCCTCTGCCAATTTGAGGTGAGTCGGTAGTGCTTGCCACTGGCCCGACTCGGTCTTCTGATGTAATGACCCTCGCGACGGCCGCTTTTTGGCTCATATCGACGGTTTTAATCATCAAAGCGGAAAATGAACTCGGCACCAAGCGGTAACTCGTTCATTGCCGGAGACGGTTTGATTTGTTAACTGGAACTGTGGCAGTTCAGGTCCAACTTGGATGAAAGATTATGATCTGACTATCCACTGTCATATCAAATCAGTCAATGCAAGAGCTGTCTATTAGCAGAAGAACATACCAAAAGTGTTAAGGAGGCGTCATAAAAAACTACAAAAAAAACCCAAAAAAAACACTTAGTCTTAGGGATGTCCCGATCACGTGATCGGACATCGAGTCAATCGTGTCATTTTTCAGAGGTTTGGAATGGGGTAAAAAAGATCAGTTTTTTAAATGAAATACAGTGGGGCAAATAAGTATTTAGTCAACCACCAATTATGCAAGTTCTCGTACTTGAAAAGATTAGAGAGGCCTGTAATTGTCAACATGGGTAAACCTCAACTATGAGAGACAGAATGTGGAAAAAAAAACAACAGAAAATCATATTGTTTGATTTTTAAAGAATTTATTTCCAAATTAGAGTGGAAAATAAGTATTTAGTCACCTACAAACAAGAAAGATTTTTGGCTGTCAAAGAGGTCTAACTTCTTAAACGAGGTCTAACGAGACTCCACTCACTACCTGTATTAATGGCACCTGTTTTAAGTCATTATCGGTATAAAAGACACCTGTCCACAACATCAGTCAATCACACTCCAAACCCCACTATTGCCAAGACCAAAGAGCTGTCGAAGGACACCAGAGACAAAATTGTAGACCTGCACTAGGCTGGGAAGACTGAATCTGCAATAGGTAAAATGCTCGGTGTAAAGAAATCAACTGTGGGAGCAATTATTAGAAAATGGAAGACATACAAGACCACTGATAATCCCCCTCGATCTGGGGCTCCATGCAAGATCTCGCCCCGTGGCGTCAAAATGATAACGAGAACGGTGAGCAAAAATCCCAGAACCACATGGGGGGACCTATTGAATGACCTACAGAGACCTGGGACCATAGTAACAAAGGCTACTATCAGTAACACAATGCGCCGCCAGGGACTCAAATCCTGCACTGCCAGACTTCTCCCCCTCCTGAAGCCAGTACACGTCCAGGCCCATCTGCGATTCGCTAGAGAGCATTTGCATGATCCAGAAGAGGACAGAGAGAATGTGTTATGGTCAGATGGAACCAAAATAGAACTTTTGGTAGAAACACAGGTTTTCATGTTTGGAGGAGAAAGAATATTAAAAATGCATCCGAGGAACACCATACCCATTGTGAAGCATTGGGGTGGAAACATAATGCTTTGGGGCTGTTTTTCTGCAAAGGGACCAGGTCGACTCATCTGTGTAAAGGAAAGAATGAATGGGGCCATGTATTGAAAGATTTTGAGTGAAAATCTCCTTCCGTCAGCAAGGCCATTGAAGATGAGATGGGGGATGAGGGATCTTTCAGCATGACAGTGATCCCAAACACACAGCCAGGGCAACAAAGGAGTGGCTTCGTAAGAAGCATTTCAAGGTCCTGGAGTGGCCTAGCCAGTCTCCAGAGCTCAACCCCATAGAAAATCTGTGGAGGGAGTTGAAAGTCCGTGTTGCCCAACGACAGCCCCAAAACATCACTGCTCTAGAGGAGAGCTGCATGGAGGAATGGGCCAAAATACCAGACCAGTGTGTGAAAAGCTTGTGAGAGTTACAGAAAACGTTTGGCCTCTGTTATTGCCAGCAAAGGGTTCTTTACAAATTATTGAGATGAACTTTTGGTATTGACCAAATACTTATTTTCCACCATGATTTGCAAATAAATACTTTAAAAATCAAACAATGTGATTTTCTGTTTTTTTGGTTTTTCACTTTCTGTCTCTCATGGTTGAGGTTTACCCATGTTGACAATTACAGGCCTCTAATATTTTCAAGTTGGACAACTTGCACAATTAGTGGTTGACTAAATACTTATTTGCCCCACTGTACATTATATTTATACAGTGGTACCTCTACATATGAAGTTAATTCGTACCAGGACCTTGTTTGTAAGTCGAAATGGTCGTATGTCGAGCTGGATTTTCCCATAAGAATACATTAAAATTCTATTAATTTGTTTCACAGCCCAAAAACCAACACTTAATCCTCCTGGCTCAGTCAAAAGAGCTGACTGAAGACCTGCGTTCAAGGATTGTTGATTTGTATCAAGCTGGGCAAGGATATAAAACCATCTCCAAAAGTCTGGATGTTCATCAATCGACAGTCAGAGAAGTTGTCTAAAAATGGAGAGAGTTTGGCACCTTTTCTTCTCTTCCAAGGAGTGGCTGTCCACCAAAGTTGACGCCAAGAGTTCAGCTCAGAATACTCAGAGAGGTAAAAAAAGAACCCTAGAGTGTCTGCTAAAGACTTACATAAATCACTGGCATAGTCCAATATCTATGCGCACACATCAACTATATGTAAAACTATGCCCAAGAATTGTGTTCATGGGAGGACTCCACGGAGGAAGCTACTGTTGTCTAAAAAAACATTGTTGCTCGTTTAATGTTCGTTAAAAAAAAAAAAAAATGTGGACACTCCACTGCAGTTTTGTCAAAATATTTTGTGGACATATGAAACCAAAGTTGATTTTTTTGGGAGTAACACACAGCATCATGTGTGGAGGAAAAATGGAACAGCTCACCAACGTTCAACACCTCATCCCCACCGTGAAGCATGGTGGAATAAGCATCATGATTTGGGGCTGTTTTGCTGCCTCAGGGCCTGGAAAACTTGCAATCATTAATGGAAGAATGAATTCAAAAGTTTGTCATGATGTTTTGCAGGAAAACCTGGGGCCAACTGTCAGACAGTTGAAGTTGAATATAGGATGGATGCTGCAACAAGACACTAATCCAAAACACAGAAGTAAATCAACTTCTGAATGGTTTCAGAAGAACAAAATGCACATTTTGGAGTGGCCAAGTCAAAGTCCAGACTTGAACCCCATTGAGATGCTGTGGCAAGAGCTAAAGACATGCCAGACATCCCACAAATCTGACGGAACTACAGCAATTTTGGAGAGAAGAATGGGCAAAGATTAGTCCTGATCGATGTGCCAGAATGATCTGCAGCTACAGGAAGCGTCTAGTTGAAGTTATTGCTGCCAAATAGTAAATGTGATGATGGTATTTTTTCCCACTTCTGTCATTGTTTGCATACTATTCTCATTGAAATATGAAAACCTGTAAATGGTTGGGTGGTTTTAGTTGAAGCAGACACTGTTTTTTCATCTGTGTGATTTCGACAAAGATCAGATCACATTTGATGGTGATTTTAATGCAGAAATGTGAGAAATTCCAAAAGGTTTAGATACTTTTTCATACCACTGTACATTTCTACATGGATACCAGCAAATTGGGTGATTGTAGATTGCATGTGAGCGTGGTCTTTGGGTACGCGATTGCGTATCATACTCGAGAAATGACACACACATGTTATTTGTGAAGTTTTCAATCGTCAGGCCGTAACGCAATCCACTCCATCGAGTTACAAGTGGAGAACTGCGAACAAACAAAACCAACTCTGAGGTCACCACATGCATCACGAGGGATAATTGGCTTAACTAGACATCTCGCCTCCGGTTCCCCCAATTACGAGCTTGCACAATTAATTGCACTCCAAATCAAATGGCATTTTCTCATCAGCCTTTTAATTATACACAGCTACTGATTGAGGTGATGCTCTCTCCCCTAGTGTCTTGATGCACCTGGAGATGGTGTCATTTGGGGGTGGTGATTACAAAGCTTGATGAAGCAGAGGTTTTGGAAAGGAAAGGAAAATGCCGAAATGCTCAGCGAGGCAACACTATGACATGAAGTGTTGACAACTATTACGGTTAACAAATGATCAAATTGTAACATGATGGCATCAGAAATTGAACTAAAAAAAAATAAATAAAATGTGAAAAAAAATAGATAAAACTTGCTCTCAACAATGTGTTTGTCCCCAAAAGACTGATTGCAACACAAAACATTCCTCAAGAAGACTTCATCACAAGTGCACAAGAGCAACATTTTGGGCTAAAAACCCAAAGCTTGCATTTTTTGTGCGTTTGCGGCTAAAAATTTTGCATCTCGTGCAGACACAGATCTAATGTGCACTGCCTGCAGGTCCAAAGGTGTATTTTCATCCAAAAATGCCTGCGAAAAACAACTGTAATGGATCGCGCTGAGTAACCGGGCGAGTTCACGCTTGTTGTCAGTAGCAGTGTTGTTTTTGGCAGTCCTTTTAATTTTTGTCTTAGTCTTTTAGACGAAAATACTCATTAGTCTTAGTAATATTTTAGTCATTTCAAAAATGTGTCAGTCTTCATCTAGTTTTAGTCGACGAAGTCTCATACAAATTCCGTCTAGATTTAGTCGACGGTTACTCAAAATGTTTTCATCTGTAAAATTCTAAAGTTTTCGTGCAAAATGAAATAAAGGTTTCCCAAATTTCCGATGAACATAGACAAATGAGCACATACAGTGGGGCAAATAAGTATTTAGTCAACCACTAATTGTGCAAGTTCTCCCACTTGAAAATATTAGAGAAGCCTATAATTGTCAACATGGGTAAACCTCAACCGTGAGAGACAGAATGTGGAAAAAAAAAAAAACCCAGAAAATCACATTGTTTGATTTTTAAAGAATTTATTTGCAAATCATGGTGGAAAATAAGTATTTGGTCAATACCAAAAGTTAATCTCAATACTTTGTTATCCACCCTTTGTTGGCAATAACGGAGGCCAAACATTTTCTGTAACTCCTCACAAGCTTTTCACACACTGTTGCTGGTATTTTTGGCCCATTCCTCCATGCAGATCTCCTCTAGAGCTTTGATGTTTGGGGGCTGTCATTGGGCAACACGGACTTTCAACTCCCTCCAAAGATTTTCTCTGGGGTTGAGATCTGGAGACAGGCTAGGCCACTCCAGGACCTTGAAATGCTTCTTACGAAGCCACTCCTTTGTTGCCCTGGCTGTGTGTTTGGGATCATTGTCATGCTGAAAGACCCAGCCACGTCTCATCTTCAATGCCCTTGCTGATGGAAGGAGATTTTCACTCAAAATCTCTGGATACATGGCCCCATTCATTCTTTCCTTTAAACAGGTCAGTTGCCCTGGTCCCTTCGCAGAAAAACAGCCCCAAAGTATGATGTTTCCACCTCCACTTCACAGTGGGTATGGTGCAATTCAGTATTCTTTTTCCTCCAATCACGAGAACCTGTGTTTCTACCAAAAAGTTCTTTTTTGTTTTCACCTGACCATAACACATTCTTCCAGTCCTCTTCTAGATCATCATGTAATTTCTTCAGCTGGAGGACACGTCTGGCAGTGCAGGATTTGAGTCCCTGGCGGCGCATTGTGTTACTGATAGAAGCTTTTGTTACTGTGGTCCCAGCTCTCTGTAGGTCATTCACTAGGTCCCCCCGTGTGGTTCTGGGATTTTTGCTCACCGTTCTAGTTATCATTTTGACGCCACAGTGAGAGGAGGGAGTTGAAAGTCCGTGTTGCCCAACGACAACCCCAAAACATCACTGCTCTAGAGGAGATCTGCATGGAGGAATGGGCCAAAATACCAGCAAGAGAGTGTGAAAAACTTGTGAAGAGTTACAGAAAACGTTTGGCCTCTATTAACTGCAGCACCTGGGGAAACCTCCATGCCGTCCGTGGAATAAAACAAATAATAAATATTGGTGGAAACGGATTACGCTACACAAGCACTTTATTATGCTTGTTGTTAACACTTGTGTATGTAAATCTGATGTTGGTAGATTGTTTTCTTCTTGGAGATGAAATGCATGTGTGGCGGCTTAGCATTTTTTTTTTACATAGCGTTTTGACAGTTCCATCATATTTTCCGAATCAAAGCACCGTGTACCAGAACAGAATTCCGGCCCTGAATCTTATACCCGAACCGCGTTCTGGCCCTGAATCTTATACCGGAACTGCGTTCCTGACCGTTCTGGCCCACTTTCACCCCTTGTCGCGAGACGCAACCCTCCTGTGTCAAATGAATGAGGTAGGATCGAGCAGACCAGAAGTAACTCGTGTAAACATACGGTGGATCCGGTCAATTTAAAAAAAAATATGCTATCAATTTTTTTTCAAAATTTTTGCGTGGTGCTTTAATTTGAGAAAATTCAAGTCGAAATCAAGTAAATCGGGTAAGTCGTAACCTGTATTACTTTGTTTATGTATAATTAGGGCTGTCAAAATTATCGCTTTAACAAGCGGTAATTAATTTTTTAAATTAATCCCTTTAAAATATTTGACGCAATTAACGCACAAATGCCCCGCTCAAACAGATTAAAATGAGAGCACAGTGAAAGGTGTACTTGTTGTTTTTTTCGGAGTTTTGCCGCCCTCTGCTGGCGCTTGGGTGCGACTGATTTTATAGGCTTCAGCACCCATGAGCATTGTGTAAGTAATTATTGACATCAACAATGGCGGGCTACTAGTTTATTTTTTGATTGAAAATTTTACAAATTTTATTAAAACGAAAACATGAAGAGGGGCTTTGATATAAAATTTCTATAACTTGTCTTTTAAGAACTACAAGTCTTTCTATCCATGGATCACTTTAACAGAAAGTTAATAATGGTAATGCCATCTTGTTGTTGATTTATTGTTATAATAAAGAAATACAGTACTAATGTACCGTATGTTGAATGTATATATCCATCTTGTGTCTTATCTTTCCATTCCAACAATAATTTACAGAAAAATATGGCATATTATATTATATATTACATATTTTATAGATGGTTTGAATCGCGATTAATTGCGATTAATTACGATTAATTAATTCTTAAGCTGTAATTAACTCTATTAAAAATTTTAATCGTTTGACACCCCTATGTATAATACTTTAAAAAAAAAAAAAAAATTCCAGAATTTTTCTTTGTCCATTTCTGAAGGCGTACCTGGCCCAGAGAGTTCCATACAGCCTTAAAGCATCGCTAAGATAAAATACCAGCTGGATGCATCCAAAAGCCAGCAATTAAAAGTCCAGACTTCAGCTTCAACTACCCTTATCATGCATTTTGGAGGCTTCAAATTCTACCAATAAAACTCGCATGAGAACATAATCTGCTGCCAGATAATAATTAAAAAAAGCGACAGGAAAAGTCAACGGTCATCTTGAGTTTTTCATTCCACTTTTTGGCAGCTTTACAACCATTCGCTTTTTAACTAGCATGCCGCAAAACCTCATGAAACAGATTATAAATCAAAATGAGCCATAAATTGAAGGCTTTATGTTGTACCATTAAATCTATTTGCAGAATGTAATATGTATTCAGATGATCCACACAACAACAAAAGGGAAAAAGTCAATGTGCACCTTGAGTTTTATTCCACCTTTTGGCATCTTAGTGCCAGCTTTTCAAGCGTCATACAGAAAAGCGAACTGTATTAAATATAGATCATAGATATAAAAGAGAGCGTATATTACCTGTGTGTAATTCACTTAAGGCTGGCCAAAAAGGGGCGAGTTGATTTAATAACAACGAGATAGCCTTTAGCCAGCTGGGCCGCGCAGGTTGGGCAGAATTTTATTAGAAAAGAAATATAAAAATGGGCAAGTCCTTTGTTATCTGACCAGCAGACATCAGCAAGAACGTTGATTGCACTTTTCGGTAGTGATAACGTTATTCCGGTCAAGGTGAGTGGGGCTCTGATAAAGACTGCAAAAATTGGCCTTCAGGAAATAAGGAATGGATTTATAAAGTCATTTTTTGTCATTTACAGCAGTCAGTGTTGGGCACGTTACTTTAAAAAAGTAATTAGTTATAGTTACTCACTACTCCTTCCATAAACTGAGTTAGTAACTGAATTACTCTGTAGTAAAAGTAACTAGTTAACAGGGAAAGTAACTATTTCCGTTACGTTAAAAAGAAGTTGTTGTATGTCAAAGAATTTGAAATTTTCTGAGCAGTATTCAAGTCAGTTGAAAAGAGAAGAACAGACAGGTAGTTGTGTTATAGAACCTTGTAATATTTATTGCACCTCACCAGCAACAGATTTATCCTACACTTGAAGTGCAACAAAAATAAACAGATTTGAATTGCTTACCACAGATGTCGACAAAAGCTTTGCCCCGGGACTTAAATTACACATTACATGCACGTTCTATCCTTTAATTTCGACCAACTTGAAATAGTGTTTATATCTCCACCTCGTAAAGGACAAATTTTCCTCTGAATGCCCTGCCATCATATCCCTCTGCATCTATTTTGAGTGTGTGTGTTTGCCGCAAGCGCTGTTCCGGTTTGCGTGTGAAAACACCGGCTCTGAAGTACGTGCGCTATTAGGCTCGAGCATTTACGTCACAGAATGGGGGAATCACGTGAGCTTTGACAACAACACAGCCATATTGGAAGCAGGTCTGGTTCGCGGGACATTTAACTTTAACTTGCCAGTTCGATAAAGACACAAACTCGTTACTAAGGCGAAGAACAGATATGTGATCAAACTTAATGATGTGAACAATGTTGACCCTTACGAGCAAGCCGAAGACAAATGGTGTAAAGATGTCGACGGGCTTCCCCAATTACGCGAAATGGACATTCTGCTGTATTTATTGTTTGGTGTATGTTACTAAACTCATCAGCGATTCCCAAATTACAAACCGCTACAAAGCTACGAACAGTTTTGCTGCGGATGGGTGCAGGACCTGCACATTATGATCGTATCAAACGGCAACTCCATCGTTTTTGCAAAGGTAGGCTATGTGTGTTTACTATTTTCATTGCCATGAACCTGATTGTACCCCAAGTCTTGGATGACAAATAAACAGAGCAAAGTAGACTCGCGAAGGCTGGTAGTTTCTTCAATTTATTCAAAGTAAGTAACACACCGCTTTTGATCGTCAGTAACGGTAACGGCGGAAAAAATAATTAGTTAGATTACCCCGTTACTGAAAAAAAATAACGCCATTATGTAACGGCATTATTTCTAACGGCGTTATTCCCAACACTGACGGCAATAGACGTCCAATCATTTTGAACTGGGATGATGGCTGTCAGCCAGTGGCGGTTCTAGGATTTTTCTAAAACAGGGGCAAAGAAAGGGCCAATGTAACCTTCAGGGACCAAGTATCGCTGTCCTTTTTGTATAGTATTTATTTTGGTCAACAAGGCAATACGAAGATTATCCTGGATGTGGCGGTATGATTTTACACATAAGGCTTAATCTTCGAGTTAGCAGGGATTTAATTAGTCGATGGAGTTGATTTCAATCACCATTGACTCACGCTAGCTTAGCCACTCCGGAGCCCTGAAACTGACAAACTGCATGAAATTTGTTGAAATCAACTCTACCAACTACCGTATTGGCCCGAATATAAGACGGTGTTTTTTGCATTGAAATAAGATTGAAAAAGAGGGGGTCGTCTTATATTCGCGGTCTAGACGTTATACCCATTCACGACGCTAGATGGC
Organism: Corythoichthys intestinalis; assembly: GCF_030265065.1. Lineage (NCBI taxonomy): Eukaryota > Metazoa > Chordata > Actinopteri > Syngnathiformes > Syngnathidae > Corythoichthys > Corythoichthys intestinalis. The sequence goes on along the minus strand of NW_026651592.1, from coordinate 503,921 downwards.
GCCAGATATCATTGAAGCGATGTTCTGTCATGACAGATCTCAGCTACTCTCCCCATTCATGACGCGAGATGGCGCCAGATATCATTGAAGCGATGTTCTGTCATAACAGACCTCAGCTACTAGTTTAACCAGTTTGCATTATTTTATTGCAATGTTTTTCCTTATACCAATTATACAGTTACAGTTAGACTTCACTTTGATGGTTAATGCAGTTATTGCAATTTTGTTGTTTTATCACAATAGATTGGTTTATTTACATTTCAAAAACCAGAAGCCATTCATTTATGAATGTGATTGCACTTTAGTTTACATATTTAAATGTTCAGATATTAAGATTTGAATGAGGCAAAATAACATGATTTTTCTCTCAAATATATTTTTATAATCATTTGTTTCAAATGTACTGTAATTATTTTCTGTATAAAAATTAATTTGGTGCTCAAAAAGTCTTTTTTTCAAACTTGAGTCTTGAAAAAAAGGGGGGTCATCTTATAATCAGGGCCGTCTTATATTCGGGCCAATACGGCAATTACACCCCCACTAACTCGAAGATTAAGCCCAATTTAAAAAATTCTTAACTTCGGGTTAGGGTTAACAGCACATTAGTGCCAATGTAAAACAATGCAAATTGACTGCACAATAATCAACAACACACAAATGAATGGTGCAATAAACGCAAAGGTGGGGGTAGCGTGAATGCGCGCGCACAACCCGGAAATATGCCGTACACACACGGTCAATTTGGCTGCAAAATGTGGCGGCAACTAAGCACTTTACACTCAATTGGACTTACAATACATACCAAAGATGCTAAACGAACACGTCACCTCTTGGCATAAATGTAAAACACGAATATGATGTAAACAATGCTCGCTGACTACATGCTGTTGCAACAGCAAAAGCTACGAAACGGCCACAAATGTAGCGGCTCCAACCTTTCGCTGGAACCCCCCAGAATGAAGGAAAAATACTTACGTTCATTCATAGACCCAAACAGATCAACATTCCCTCGCATATCTCAACAGGGGGCTGCACTCGGCTCGAATTTGCACCCTCGCTCCACGCTCCATTCCCGAAACACTGAGCGTGTGTGACTCGAGACCAAAACAGGAAGTAACTATGAGTAGTTACTATGGAAACGAACGCATAGTAGGAACCTTTCTAACACTTTCTATTCAAAATGCTCTTCGTACAAGACTGCAATATTCTTCATTCTACATACATCATGAGGCAATAAAAAATAGTAATGAACAGACACTAAGGAAACTAACTTTAATTAGATTACTGGTTTGGAAAAATGAACACATTAGATTGCTCATTACTGAAAGAAAATAATCAGATTAAAATAACGTGTAAGTAATGCATTAGTGACAACATTGGTAACCTGTGAGGGAAAAAAAAAATAAAAATTTGACTTGCAACAAAAAAAGCTAACTCCAACTTTGGAATCAGCATATCAATTTTAGCTGAAATAACATCAAAATCTAACTCAATGGATTTTTCTTTTTTACAAATTGGGCACCAGTGGTATCTGCCAATAGATCTATAATAAAGCTACAGTGTATCACAAAAGTGAGTACACCCTAGGGATGGGAATTGATAGGATTTTTACGATTCCGATTCTATTATCGATATTGCTTAGCGATTCGATTCTTTATCGATTATCTTATCGATTCTAATTTGGGGAAAAAGAAGAACAAACGTTTTGATTGGCATCGAGTTTGTTTAATCAGAAGTCACAACCTTACAAACTCACAACAAGGTCAAAAGAGGCCCAAAACCTCAATATTAACTGTGGCAATAAGTGGCAAATGCACAAGAATGTGTAACATTTTACTGAAACATTTTTCTAATAGAAATAAAAAAATATTGGTATATATTGGCATATGTAGGTCGTTGGTCTGCCATTAGCAATATGTGTTAAACTTGCAGGGGTCCCCAAACTTTTTCCAGTGAGGGCCGCATAACTTTTCCCTTCTCTGATGAAGGGCCGGGGTCAGTTTGTAACAGAAAAAGTGTGACGATTGCAGGAGCGCCAAAATGTAAAAAATTATTGTTTTTCAGAAAGCCACAATCAAATAACCCTTTCTGGATATTTCACAAAACAAAAGTAAATAAAATAAAAATAGTAATATAATATAATAATAATTAATAATAATAACAGTATTAATCAAATAGATAATAATCAAATAACCCTTTCTGAGTTCTTCACAGAAAAAGGCCAGAAAATAAATAACACTATTACGAAAAAAAAAAAGTTCTCTGGTATTGTTCAGGGGGCCGGACCAAATGTCGGGGCGGGCCGTATTCGGCCCGCGGGCCGTAGTTTGGTGACCCCTGTTAAAGTGTATTATTTACCAGTATATGAATGAATAAATATTGAAATGCATGCCTTTTAGTTTTTATGGTGCTTTCACGCTCAAGTGGGGGCGCACTTGCGCTTCCTCACGTGAAGAAGAGCGCGCTTACACGCGAAGAAGAAGAAATGCCGCATCCAAGCGAGTGAGCGAGTTAGTGAGAGAGGGAAGCACTGCGACGACCCTACGTTCTTTGTTAATGCTTGTAAAATATATACAGAGGCAACGCCTGTATGTATCATCTTTTGTGTTGTTGTTGTGTGTTTCCACTCGCGATCGGACACTTAAATCCAGTTGTGCAGTGGTTTGAACGATGTGATAATGCTAGCGAACGCATGCTAACTGTTTTGTTATTACTGAATTAGCTGCTAATCATCGCTGATTTACGTTGATGCAAACCTGTTTGTTATTGGGGACGAAATTGGGTTGTTTCATTTCTATTTTCGGTTTCACTCTTCAAGTGATGGTTGAACAAAGTCAGCAAATTATACCAACATCTTCTGCATCGTCATTTCGGAGTTTAGCTAGCTGTATAGCTGTCTCGGTGAGGACAGTGCAGTCTAGTCCCTCCCGATGCAGTTATCTCCACCTTCCCTCGCGATGCAGTTATCTCCACCTTGCAATGATTGAAAGTCGTTTTGTTGTAATTTTTCCTCGTGAAGTGAAGACACACTTTCGAGCGTTTGAACCTACGTGCTGTCATTGTTATGTTTACGGCTGCAGTGCTCGTGCTTCGTGCTAAACCATCGTAACCTTTCATTTTAACCCTCTTTCCTGGTGAAGTGTAGCCAAACTTTGGAGCGGGTGGTTCTTGGCGCCATGCTAGTTTGATGCGTTTGGACAACAAGACGGTCACGACGCAATATGCATCTTCAGGACTCGTTAAAGGGATCGTTAAGGCTTTTTCATTGTGATGTCGAGGCCTCGAAACACTAGGAACCAGTTCCGAATTGGAATCGGATTTCGATTCCCATCCCTAGTACACCCCTTGCATTTCTGCAGATATTTAAGTATATCTTTTCATGGGACAACACTGACAAAATAACACTTTGACACAATGAAAAGTAGTCTGTCTGCAGCTTATATAGTAGAATTAATTTATTTTGACTCTCAAAATAACTCAAAATATAGCCATTAATACTGTATCTAAACCCCTGGCAGCAAAAGTGAGTGCACCCCTTTAAAAAAACGTCCAAATTGAGTACAGATTGTTATTTCACCTCCAAAATGTCATGTGACTCATTACAGGAGTGCTGTCAGCATTGCTGCAGATATTGAAGAGGTGGAGGGTCAGCCTGTTAGTGCTCAGACCATACGCCGCACTCTACATCGAATTGGTATGCAGGGCTGTCACCCCAGGAGGAAGCCTCTTCTGAAGACGGTACACAAGAAAGCCCGCCCGTCTCATCAGACCATAGGACTATGGTTCCTGTAATCCATGTGGTTTAATGACACGTCTTCAGCAAACTGTTTGTGGGCGTTATTGTGTATTGTCTTCAGAAGAGCCTTCCTCCTTGATTGACAGCCATGCACACAAATTTGATGTAGAGTACGGTGTATGGTCTGAGCACTAACAGGCTGACCCCCCACGTCTTAAATCTCTGCAGCAATGCTGACAGCACTCCTGTAACGAGTCACATGACATTTTGGAGAGAAAATGACAAGCAGTACTCAATTTGGACATTATTAACTAATCAGGATCGTTATCAGGCTGCTGCAGAGCTTCTTGATGAGCTGATCATTTGATTCAGGTGTGTTAAAGGAGGGAGACACGGAAAACAAGCTAGATAGGGGCTCTCGAGGAACGGGATTGGGCACCCCTGCTCTATTATATAAGCTGCACACAGAATACTTTTCATTGCGTCAAAGTGTAATTTTGTCAGTGTTGTCCAATGAAAAGATATACTTAAATATCTGCAGAAATGCGAGGGCTGTACTCACTTTTGTGATACACTGTTCCCTTCGTTTAGCAGTGACTAGTCCAGATCATACCACATCCCTCGAAGTCAACAAGCACAAACTCCCACCTCACCCGCGACCCGAGTCAAAGAACGTACAACAGTAACTCACCGATGAAGTACGCCAGCAGGAACAGCAGTGTGACAGAGACCAGGATAGCGCTTAGGGCGGCGCATTTCCAGTTGCAGTGCTTGTAGGGCTTTTTCAGGTTGAAAGCGGGCCGAGAGAAGGTGTTTCGCGGCAGGGGGCGCGGAGGCGGCGAGTACACTGTGCTGGAGGTCAGCGGGTACCCGGGCGAAGTGGTGCAATACATGGGCGAAGTTCCGCCTGGCTTGAACAGGAAGTGCCTGCGGGATGGGAAGTGGCTTGAGTTATCTATGAAGTGGAATAGTGTCCCTGGGCACACTCTGTACCGTCACCATGGTAACCCTGCTGCTGGATTAGACATACAACGCGAGGCCACCATAGCCAACCTTTTAGTGCCGGTGATTGGGTGCAACCGCGAGAGATTTTGCTCAATGAATCGATATCAAATCAAACCCAGCCACCTCATTTTTTTGGTATTCACGGCACAGCGTTGACGAGTAATTCTCGTACGTGTCAAGGCTATTCATTCGTCCTCAGAGGAAAGCGTCAGTGGTCTGTCAGGGGCGGCTGAGCCACTGTCAAGGCCGCTTTTACTGACATGTTTACAAGAGTGGGAAGTGATTAAATGGTATATTACGACGTGGTAGGAAGGACGTGACTGGGAACATATGTTACCTTTAAGTACAAGGAGAGGGTGTACGCAAATGGCTATTTTCTATGAAGGCGACATACAACCGATTGTGAGAAGACACATTGTTATATCACCGAACTGCAACGCCATGCGTCCGTGATCTGTAAAATTTTCGAAGCTATCTGATTTTGACGGTGAATTCTAAACATTCCATTCATTGTCGTTGTTTTTGTTGCCCATAGGAACAAGTTTTAAGCGCCTGTGTTGATACTTGAAGACTAAAACTACTTAAGCGTGAAATCCAATTAACTGATTGGCTTCGAAACAGGATAAAACTGCGGATCTAGGAATTTTGGTAAGTGGATTATAGCCATTTATGTTAGGCTGTGTCACCGTATGTCAGGGCTTCCAGCTGAGATTGGGTGTGAAAACAGATGAATTCAGAAAAAATAGCAAGATTTTGTCCTGCTATTAAAAGCGATTGACCAGCAAGTTAATATGTACTACTGCCACCTAGAGGACGGGCAGTGGTTTTAATAACAGCGTTAGAATATAACTGCGTTACTAACGGCGTTATTTTCTTCAGTAGTGAGTAATCTAATTAATTACTACTGTTGCACGATAATTATTGGTTCAATAATTATCGGTCCGATAATAGGAAGTATGACATCATCCCGATAAACCCAATAACATTTATAATAGGACCGATAATATGTACTGTTCTGGCTTTGCAGTTTACACAATAGTATGGGAAATCAGTTGACCATTTGCGGGGCATTGCTCCCACCTGCTGGTCAGAATAATTCAATGCACCTATTTTTTGTTACAGTAGTTTGGTTCAATCACTTACACATTGCGGTGTCTAGCGGTAGCATTGACAGTCGTGAATGCTTTCTGTTACGTTTCCGCCTCGGAAATATATGTAAGTATTTTATGTTTACTATTACATATGGATGTGCAAAATATGTTTACTTCTGTGGTAAAGGGTCATATGTACAGAACTTCATAAATTGTGTTATAGAAGCCAGCCAATGCTTTAGTAGCTCAAGCTAGTGTGCTCTGCTATACATATAATAGTTGTGTATGTAAGTGTATTGTGCAGTTTGTTGTATAATGAGTATTGAATATGTGTATTTTTCTGTTGTACTTTCACAATATTAAGATGAGTGTCTTCCCATAAAAGCAAGAAAAGACCAGGCCTTGTGGTTTATGCAAGTGCATTCATTCTTAGCTGGCTTTCGGGCAGTGCAGAAATGAAACGCACTGTTTTGTTCATGTCATTATGAAAAATCTGATGAGATCAAAGGTAAATCTATGTTGAATCCACCACTATTTTTTTTAACCTCCAGGTGTTCAAAAACTCAGGTTTTACATTTAAAAAATTATATATTTATGATCGGTTATCAATATCGGTATCGGCTTTGAGGAGCAGGAAGTTATCGATATCGGTTTCATAAAATGGATATCGTGCACCCCTATTAATTACTTTTCTCATCTTGGCAATCCTGTTACAGTTACTGAGTCGGGAAAGGCGTGCGTTACTATGTTGATTGACTGAAGCGAGAAAAGTCTGAGAAAGACGGACTCACGCAGACGAGAGAGCAGAGCATGAGTGGGGAGGAGACAAGGGAGGGTGACGCCGTTACAAACGCGATGCTACTATGCTAGGTGGCTCCAATAATACCTGACTGTAGCCGATAGCCTACAAACTACGCCCACATGATGCTTCGGTAGATATCACATATATACAGAACCGGATGCAAATGACAGACACGGCTGTATTAGCAACATGTATAATAAAGATCTAGATGCGTTAGTAAACAGCCGCCATCTTAAAGCAGTAGACTTCTCAGGAAGGCTCTGTTGTAGAGAACTTTCCTAGCGAATCTTAGGCTAGGTTCATACTACAGGTCTTAATGCATAAATCCGTTTTTTTGTCATATCTGTTTTTTTTTGGCGTACCCGTTCAGACTGCCTTTGTCCATTGAGACCATTCAAGTATTACGCATGCGCACTAATTTGCAGTCCGACACGCGCTGAGCAAGACGACCCGCATGCGCAGAAGCATCAAAACAAATGACCCCACATGCTGGCTGTCATCTGACATTCCAGGGATATCATATTTTGCTTTTTAAAAAGAGGACACAAATAACAGACTTAAATAATCCCAGTTTAGGTTTATATTCAAAGTATATGGATCAATAGCATGCACGCACTGCCTATGCATGTCACACACACATACGGGCAGTTTGCCCCGACTCTCGGCCGTGTAAGCAATGTTGAAAAATTGCTTATAAGGAGCAGATAGAAAACCGATCATTCTCAGGCTTATCCTCAACCCATTTTTATTTTTTTATGACTGTTGTCAAGACCGACCCTTCCTAAAAAGCCGTGTTCAAGGCAAGCTTGGCGCTAATAACGCACAGCTGCACCGCTACCGTAGCGTCTCTCGCGCTTTTTGATGACGTAATTGCTGCATGGATTCCGACTTGAGAGACTGGAGAGTACAGACCGCCGCGACAGTCTGAAAAAATGTGGCCCAGATCAGATTTGAACCACATACGAAAGTGACCCAGATCGGATTTGAAATGGTCCACTTCTATGCGACTTGTCACGTTCAGACCGTCAAGTTAATGCCTCACTCGAGTCGGAAAAACACGAAAAAATCGGATTCCTGCATTAAGACCTGTAGTATGAACGTAGCCTATGTAACTTTTTATCTAAAATGCTCCCAAATCGGGAAAATCTTGACTTAAGTCTATCTTTAAATGATGAAATAGTTTTAAAACTTACACATGTGGAAAGTAGACAGAAGGGAACAAATGCAATAACGGGAGTAATTTTAACAACTTTAACGGCTGATTCACATTAAATGACTTCCACACATAGAAAAGGTTACTATCTAGTTATCGCAATATCCGCAATGCCCCTGTGTCTTATTAAGTTTAGGATAAAGAATTGGGCTAGGGCCAATTGTCCCAAAAAACCCTTTAAACTTCACATTGTGTAACGTTTTTTTTATTTATTTTATTTTATTTTTTTGAGAAAAAAAACATGAAAATTATCACCAGTTACTTTACCAAGTAACCAATTACTCCTACATTCAGGTAACTGAGTTACTAACGCCATTACTTTTTGGGAGAAGTAATTTGTAACTGTAATTAATTACTTTTTTAAGGTAAGATTAACAACACTGAGGACGGGAGCCATAAAAACTCAAACAAAGTTAGGGTTTTTATTTTTCTTGGTCTTTTGGCACAATATTAATCTCACCATGTAACCCGAGGGTCCAATCTCCAGCTGTCTGGGATTACTTCTCTTTGGCAGAGGTCCAAATTCTAGAGAGAGTTTTTCTCAGTATCGTTATTTTTCCTCACTGATTGTCGGGGAGAAAATAATGTGCTTTCGTTGCCTCCCAATTGGACATGCGAGGTCCGTTTTTCACGGCCTCTTAAGTTAGCGATTACGCTTCATTATCTGCTAAAGGGCTACATGGGGACGGCTTGAGCTTTTGGCGTACACACAAGAAGATACACGAAAGCACATTCACATTGACGGCAAGCGAGAGCAGAGAATGTCAGATGGAAACATAATGCAAAGCATTGGCGACAGAAGCGGGGAAAGCGTGCCACCTACCCGTCATTATAGGCAGCGTCGCGGCGAGAGGACGCCAGTATGTCCATCTCAATGAGGTTGTCCTGTAAAGTCTCAAGGAATGCCTGCTTTGCAATGTTTCTACACACAGGTGGAGAGATGGATATGAAGCCATTGGTGAGATGCGCGTGCAGAGAGCACAAGGAAAATACAGTGGTCCACCTAACAAGGACACACAGCATGACACATAGAACACTTAATGACACTACTGCTACTACGACTACTACTACTAATACTACTACTACTTCCGCAACCATCATTTGGGCACACAGGCCTACCTGGTTTTGTATGAGCCCTGCCCTTCTCTGCAAGAGTCTTGCTCCTCTCTAATAAACATTAGAGTATTCTGGCTCCTTGTAAGGTTGATGTTGGAAGAGAACAACGTGTCACTTACAGATGGGGAAACCTTACACTAGCTAAAAATCAGAGCAATGACTTTTAATGCTGGTGAAGTGTCGTCCCCGCAAACATGTCACTGTAGGATTGGGTCAGGTAGAGTAAGATTGGGTCAGGTACAGTGTATCACAAAAGTGAGTACACCCCTCGCATTTCTGCAGATATTTGTGCTATTGTGCTTTGGTCAGATGAGACCAAGATTGAGCTTTTTGGCAACAAACACTCTAAGTGGGTCTGGCGTGCCACGAAAGATGCGCATGCTGAAAAGCACCTCATACCCACAGTGAAGTATGGGGGTGGGTCAATGATGCTGTGGGGCTGTTTTGCTTCCAAAGGCCCTGAGAACCTTGTTATAACTATCAAAACTATCGCTTAATTGTAATTTTATTTGTTACTGTCGCATTTTCTCCGATATGTTAGATGATAAATAATCGATCCAAACTAAGAAAAAAAAAAAAAAAAAAAAAAAAAAAAAAACATTTAAAAGGTTAAATATATGAAAAAGAAAATCTCGACCACTCCTTGATGACTGCGATTCCTGCATCGCGACCCTTGTTATATTACCATGTTTCACCCATAAACTCCCCCAAAAATCCAGCTGTGGCCATTCACAGCTGTGTCTTGACACTCAGTGATACATGCGACATGGAGTTTTTGGATCGAAACAAGGTAAGTACGCCATAATAAATCGTTAAAGTCATGCCGTCTGTAATTCTGCGCTCACGTGCTCTCGCCTCCAGAGAGGGTTTTGCTGTTTAAAAAACTTTTTTTTTTTTTTAATAAATGCCCTCCTGTCCAAAAATTTTCTTCCCCCATATACATATATACATACAGTGGGGAGAACAAGTATTTGATACACTGCCAATGGGTTTTCCCATATATATATATATATATATATATATATATATATATATATATATATATATATATATATATATATATATATATATATATATAGTATATATACACAAACACATATATATACATATATATATATATATATATATATATATATATATACACACATATATATGTATATATATATATATATATATATATATATATATACAAACACATATATATACATATATATACATATATATTAGGGCTGTCAAACAATTAAAATTTTTAATCGAGTTAATCACAGCTTAAAAATTAATTAATCGTAATTAATCGCAATTCAAACCATCTATAAAATATGCCATATTTTTCTGTAAATTATTGTTGGAATGGAAAGATAAGACACAAGACGGATAAATACATTCAACATACTGTACATAAGTACTGTATTTGTTTATTATAACAATAAATCAACAAGATGGCATTTACATTATTAATATTCTGTTCAAGCGATCCATGGATAGAAAGACTTGTAGTTCTTAAAAGATAAATGTTAGTACAAGTTATAGAAATTTTATATTAAAACCCCTCTTAATGTTTTCGTTTTAATAAAATTTGTAACATTTTCAATCAAAAAAATTAACTAGTAGCTCGCCATTTACACAATGCTCATGGATTGTGCTGAAACACATAAAATCAGTCGCACCCAAGCGCCAGCAGAAGCCAAAAAAAACACCAAAAAAACACAAGTAACAAATGGACATGACACTGTCATTTTAATCTGTTTAAGCGGGGCATGCGCGTTAATTGCGTCAAATATTTTAACGTGATTAATTTAAAAAATTAATTACTGCCCGTTAACGCGATAATTTTGACAGCCCTAATATAATTTTTTTATTCTTTATTTTATTATTATTTTTTTAACTTAACATTATACTTACATTCCAATTTGCTAATGTGTTCTTCAAAAAAAAAATCCTGTTCATTGGAAACATTTTTTTTTTTTTTTTTTTTAAACCCAGATATCTTAAAGTAAGAGGTTAGAACAGTAATTGCAATACCGTGAAACCGTGATATTTTGGCTTACGGTTTTCATACCATCAGAATCTCATACCGGCACATGCCTCCCACAGCAAAGCCCCTCCCAGTTAAAATGAATTAGTCATTTAAAGGAATGAAAGAGACATATACTGAAGTAACTATGGGATTACGGGCAACGAGAACATGACCGACAAATGGAACATGGAACACTACAAAAAGAAAAAAAATGCACAGCAGATACATGGGGGAAATAGCCGACATAAAGAAAGCTCCAGGGACATTGCCATACACTGGAGGCAACATGTTTAGCTTTGCTGTTGCTTTGCGGGGACGACATTTGCAAAAACAGCCTGTCACTACGATTGCTTTCACATGAGGAAGTGGCCTTAATGAAGGTTGCACACATTCCGTTTATGCTAAAGTTTCCCGCTTGGCCTGGTACGTTCCATAAGCGAGCAAAATTGAAGGGAAGGAAGGAAGGTCCACATGCGACTGGCTGCTTCTCCAAGAGGAAAGTCCTGCTTTTGAAGTATTTTCACGGAGGAAGAATCTAACTTTTAATGAGCTCAGATACCTGGGCTCGAGGGGAAAAAAAGAAAAGGTTGGATGCCGATGTACCGCCGTGATCGGAATGGGACCCACCGCCGCGGAATTCACATTTTCATTCTGAGGACCATTGTTATGCTGTCAGCGGCTTTGTTAACAGCTGCATACAAAGTTTTTGGAAAGCATTTTTCGTTTTTCTTTTTCAAAGCAAATAAGCAGCGTTTTTGTTTTTTTTAACAGTCCGACAACTTTAGACAATTGATGCTGGATTCGTCATTGTTCGCCAGACGTTGTTTGTTCAGTGATTCAATGTGACCTGCTGTACTTGGTTTAAAAAATAACAATTAACAATTGAAATATCAAAAAAATAAAATCAGTCCAGTTTCACATTCCAACATGATACTTCTTAAATGTTGTGTCTGAACCAGTCATTGAGGATGTTTTGTTTATATTGGTTCCTTTTGAAACACAAATGAGGTAATTATATTTTGAATAATGTCAAAATTTTGGTTTTCATCATAATTGTAAAAATTCTCAAAATTATGATATGAATATGAATTATGATTATAACGATTAAATGGTAGCACTTTATGATAACTATCCATTTATAATTAGTTGATAGATAATTAGTAAACTATTAATAAATGATTTGTTGTTGATTTGTTATGTGTTTGTTCACTGTTTGTTAAGTATTTATAATCAAGCCTTATTGATACAGTAGTTAATATACAGTGCTCCCTTGCTACTTCGCACTTTTTTTTTTTTCAATTACAAAATAAAGAAATACAGATGAGCTGTTGCAATCCGATCACCAAGTGTCACTCTCCCTCCTGCTCCTTTTCTTGGTCAGGCAGCACACTGGAGTTGCTTATTAAAGTTAACGATGATTGACAGATGGTAAAGCTTGATCTTGCCAGAGATGCCTGGAAGCTGAAACTCCAAAGCGCCGCATGCGCTCATCGTTTAGCTTGTTAAACAGTTGCTGTGGCAACTCATTGTGTGGAAGTGAGCAGCTTGAGCGGATTTGAGTGGACTCACTCAATGAAACCTTTAACAAAGACAAGCATTTTTCTACTTTATTCTTGTTTATGAAAAAATAATTCGGGAGGACAGTAATATTTTTAAAACAATCTAATTATTAGATTTGAAGTGCTGAAAAACCATATAATAGAATATATATATAATTTTGAATTTTAAATTGTTTATGTTTATAAATTAAATACGTCTTATATGTACATATTTCTAATGCTAAATCTGAATAAATACATTGAACACCAACACACAAAGAAAATATTTTGGGGGGGGGGCGCTATGTCGCAGTTTTTCACTTATCGCAGTGGGTTCTGATCCCCATTTGCCACGAAAAACGACTGATCACTGTATCATAAATAATCTAATGGTTAATAAGTAATAAATGACTTGTAAGCTATACAGTGGGGCAAATAAGTATTTTGTCAACCACTAGTTGTGCAAGTTCCCCCATTTTAAAATATTAGAGAGGCCTGTAATTGTCAACATGGGTAAACCACAACCATGAGAGACAGAATATGGAGAAAAAAAAAAACAACAACAGAAAATCACATTGTTTGATTTTTAAAGAATTTATTTGCAAACCATGGTGGAAAATAAGTATTTGGTCAATACCAAAAGTTCATCTTAATACTTTGTTATGTACCCTTTGTTGGCAATAACGGAGGCCAACCGTTTTCTGTAACTCTTCACAAGCTTTTTACACACTAGTATTTTGGCCCATTCCTCCATGCAGATCTCCTCTAGAGCAGTGATGTTTTGGGGCTGTCGTTGGGCAACACAGATTTTCAACTCCCTCCACAGATTTTATATGGGGTTGAGATCTGGAGACTGGCTAGGCCACTCCAGGATCTTGAAATGCTTCTTACTAAGCCACGCCTTTGTTGCCCTGGCTGTGTGTTTGGGATCATTGTCATGCTGAAAGACCCAGCCACGTCTCATCTTCAATGGCCTTGCTGATGGAAGGAGATTTTCACTCAAAATCTCTCGATACATGGCCCCATTCATTCTTTCCTTTACACAGATCAGTCGTCCTGGTCCCTTTGCAGAAAAACAGCCCCAAAGCGTGATGTTTCCACCTCCATGCTTCAAAGTGGGTATGGTGTTCTTCGGATGCAATTCAGTATTCTTTCTCCTAGAACCTTTGTTTCTACCAAAAAGTTCTATTTTGGTTTCATCTGACCATAACACATTCTCCCAGTCCTCTTCTGGATCATCCAAATGCTCTCTAGCGAACTGCAGATGGGCCTGGACGTGTACTGGCTTCAGCAGGGGGACATGTCTGGCAGTGCAGGATTTGAGTCCCTGGTGGCGCATTGTGTTACTGATAGTAGCCTTTGTTACTGTGGTCCCAGCTCTCTGTAGGTCATTCACTAGGTCCCCCCATGTGGTTCTGGGATTTGTGCTCACTGTTCTTGGGATCATTTTGATGCCACGGTGTGAGATCTTGCATGGAGCCCCAGATCGAGGGAGATTATCTGTGGTCTTGTATGTCTTCCATTTTCTAATAATTGCTCCCACAGTTGATTTCTTTACACCAAGCGTTTTACCTATTGCAGATTCAGTCTTCCCAGCCTGGTGCAGGTCTAAAATTTTGTCTCTGGTGTCCTTCAACAGCTCTTTGGTCTTGGCCATAGTGGAGTTTGGAGTGTGACTGACTGCAGTTGTGGACAGGTGTCTTTTATACCAATAATGAGTTAAAACAGGTGCCATTAATACATTGGGGCCTCATTAGACCTCGTCAGAAGAAGTTAGACCTCTTTGACAGCCAGAAATCTTGCTTTTTTTGTAGGTAACCAAATACTTATTTTCGACTTTAATTTGGAAATAAAAATTCGTTAAAAACGAAACAATTTCTTTTTTTTTTCTTTCATGGTTGAGGTTTACCCATGTTGACAATTACAGGCCTCTCTAATCTTTTCAAATAGGAGAACTTGCACAACTGGTGGTTGACTAAATACTTATTTGCCCCACTGTAACTGCTTGTAAAAAGTTTTTTTTTCTATTTTAAAACACCTTTTTTCAAGTTTTTTTTATTATCTTTCATACAGATTTGATGACAGGAAGGGTTAAGATCCACTCCAGTCCAGAGCTGCCCTAAATGTTAAACACGATCATCAACTCCCTTTTCCGCATGATTCACAAAAATGAACACACTGATAATCAAACTAGGCTATCGTACAGTGAGTGGTCACTTGTCTTGATTTGGTCGTGAGTGGTTGATAATGAGAACCCGGCCACAAGAACAAGAACAACAACGGATGGGAGCACTCGACACGAAGACTTCCTGTCAAGGAACAGGCATCAAGACGCGCCAGCTGATTAATACTGCATAAATATGGCTGGATGGCGCTTTTCGCTGGCTGTAGGATGTGATTATAATTGAGACCGGGCCGCGTCGCCACAGTTACCAACACAAAATCAAAACAAATAAGCAGCACTTTTCTCTTGTTCGTCAGCCTTCTATTCTTGGTTGATTGGTGTATCCGTGCAACATTCGTTCATTCCATATTCGTTTTAGAATACAAAATCGGAAAACGGATAATGACTCATTTCATTTCTCGTTTTCAAATCCAAAACCGTAAAACGGATAACGACTTGTTATTTAATTTCTCGATTTCAAATGAAAAATACCAGTGTATTATTTGTTCGTTCCATATCTATTGACGTTTTCGATGTGGTGACCCGGGAGTTGTTAATACACTGATACGAGTTCGCTGTTCCAAAACAGGGTTTTACCAGCGCCATACTAGTCTCAAAAAGTACATATTGCTCAGTATCGGCACACTATTTCTTCGAACTTGCTAATATCGATGACGTCATTTTAGTGCCATATTGGTACCGACTCTGGTATCGGTGCAACACTAATTGGAAGCGAAACATGTCAAATTCATTTGGAGTGGTAGGGCTAGCAGCTAACGAATGAACCAGTGCTGCAACGATTAATCGATTAACTCGAGTAATTTGATAAGTAAAAAGCTTCGAAACAAATTTTGCTGCTTCGAGGATTCGTATAATGAGAGTGACGTTGTAATTGGCTTGTTTTGAAAGTGTCACATTTAGTTTTATTGATTTGATCGGATACACTGCTCTCTAGTGGTTATATGCCATAACTTGTCTAACATGGCTGAATCCAGTTGCTCCCTGTTAAGACCAACAAAAGGTATGTTTTTGTTTGAGCTAATAAGCTTATTTATGAATTTGTTATTTAGTTTAGAAGTATATTTAGCTGTTTTTTTTTTTTTTTTTTTTTGTGGGAATACATGTACCAACGAGTGTTTAAGCGCATTGTAAAAAAAAAAAAAAAAGTTAGGATTTTATAGCATTTAAGCTAGCGTACTTTTAATATACAAGTTAGCCAATTGTTCTTTTGTTGTACTTATATCCTCATTTATTGATTTATTCATTTCGTTTGAGGCTGAGCTCAGGTATTTTGATTTACTTTTGAATACATTTATTGGTTTTGTGAAATAAAAGTGCAATTCTGCGTAGTCTGAAGAAAGGCTTGGGATTTATTATTTTTTTAAATTCGCATTTAATGCTGTTTTGAAAGTGTAATCTTAGCAAGCCAAAATAAATATTATTATATATAATAATATTTTTTTTTTTCTGCAACACATTAAATGTTCATAATCCGATGACTTGATTTTTCAAACTACCTAATTGATAGATTAATCAATTACCTAAAAAAATCAATAGGTGAAGCCCTAGAACGAATGTTCATTCGCTGCCATCCTCCCACATTTAATGGATTGGATATAGCCTTTGTGTAAACTAAGGGTGTAACGGTACATGTATTTGTATTGAACTGTTTCAGTACGTGGTGCTCGGTTCGGAACGGAGGCATACCGGATGAGTTTCTGACATAATGTAACCCTTACTTTTCGAGGCTGTGAGTCGATGGGGTTAAAGTTTCTTTGTGTAGATTATATTTACTCCGTCTTCTCTACTATAATGTGGACCAACACGGTAGGACAGTTAACCCAGAAACGTCAACGGTACGACAACGTGGCCACCGCGAGAACGCAGTGAAACGCGGGCGTTATAGTCAATCAACCAATGCACACCAGTCGCAGTGCGGCCGCGTGTTAAACGCGTCCCAGAAGCGGCTCAACACGACGCACACGAAAAGAACGGCGGTGTTTATTATTTGACGCGAGATGCAACCCTCCTGCATCAATACTACTACCGGTAGCTGGGATCGGGCAGACCGGACGTCACTCGTGTAAAAATATGGTGGATCTGGTCGATTTTCAAATTAATATGCAATCGTAACCCACTTTTTGAGTCCATCAGATCTCTCGAGTGGTAGACTGGGGCACAGTTGACTTTTCTTGTTGATTTATTGCTGCCCTCTCTGCTATAATAATAACCAATACGGCCCCGTGTTCAATACAAAACCCTCCTACCACAACAAAACAAGTAGGAACTAATATTCACATAGGAACTAAAGTTATACAACATAAAATATACAATATAAATGAATACTACATGACATTTGTAAAATATAAACACATAAAATAAATACTAGCCCATTTAAATAAAGTAAATTGAAATGAGCTAAAACACCTGTAATTAAATAATAAGAATAATACACAGATCCTGCTTACACAATTAAATTTATTAATTTCTGTGTGGCGTTTTAAATTGAGAAAATCCACCAATAAAGCTTTTGAAAACCGTTCATAAGAAAAAAAATGATTCATTGAGGCATTTCATTTGTAAAATACATGTTAAAATCTGTCATTGGGATTGCTTTACTCTTTAGCACAGGACTTCTTCTTTCTTCTCTCTTTCAGAAAGAAAGCTGACCAATACGCGGGGTCTGAAAGGCAAATTGTGGTTGGATTATCTTTAAATACCCGCGACGTTTTGAGCAGAATTCTAGCTTTACATAGGCTAATGTTCCTATTGTTGAAAGCACAAAGGTGTGTAATAAACAACTAGCACATTTATATTTCGCATTTTGTTTTCTTACTGTACCGAAAGTGAACCGAACCATGACCTCAAAACCGAGGTACGTACCGAACCGAGATTTTTGTGTACCGTTACACCCCTAGTGTAAACCAATTTAAATTCACAGCAGAATGATGAAAAAAGCCACATGATTGGACGTCTACCATCGTCAGTAGCAGCGAAAGATTTCAAATCTACTGTAATTCATCTTGATCTAAATTTATTTTTGCTATTAACTTCAGTTTTTCTGCTACGAAAAGAACCTCGGCCTATCGACATCTTTACCTAGTCTCCAGCGGGATGTTGCTGTTGAGCAGCCAGTTGTCCTGGGCTCCGCCCGCATCGGGGGCACCACCGCTCGCGGGGCCGTCAGGGAGTGCGGATGAGCCGCCGTCAGTGGGCGCCGGGCTGGGGTTGCTCCGCGGCGTGTAGTTGCCCCGGTTCAAGGAGTTGATGGAGGCGGCATGGTGCTGAAGGTGGTTGGGTGAGTGAGAGTGGGACAGCGGCAAAGGGGGTGTTCGGAGCCGCGGGTGGTTCTGAAAGACGGCGTCTGGAAAGCAAAAAGAGGAGAAATGCAATTGTCGATTAGAATCGTAACATACAGTGCCATTGATAAAAATTCTCGTCAATTTTGTTGAGCACCGAATGAAACGGATCTGGGAGAACTGCTTTTTGATAAACCAACCCATGTTCTACTGTGGATTACTACAAAACGAAGAAAGTTTTCTTTCAATTGGCACATTCCTTATATATGGCGGAAAACACAGACAAGACTGAAAAAGCAGTTTCTGCTCTTGCACCCCTTTTTTAAAAAAAACTGCTGTGTTTTAAGCCAAAAGAATTGTTGTGTTTAATAGAAAAATATGTCTATATGCTGCCATAGCAGATTCATGGCGCACTAAGCCTCCAAACTATTTTTAATTTGTCCGTTTTACCCTGAAAACCCTCGTTTAAAGACGTCGCGCAACCGCTTTTGTTGCAACCAAGCCATAAAACGAAGGTAAGTAATTATATTTATTATTCAAAATGTCTGATATTTTTAGCTTAGAATCATTAATTCTTTTTTTTTTTTTTAAAAATGACAAAATATTATTTACTCGCATATTTTAAACTTAAACGAATTACGTCACAATGAAAAATTATGCATCCGTAAAAAAGTCAGTTATCTACCTGATAACTATCGCTTAATTGTATTTTTTTTGTTACTGTCGTATTTTCCCCGATATGTTAGATGATAAATAATCGATCCAAACAAAAAAAAAAATTGAAAAATAACATTTAAAAGGGTATCTATATGAAAAAGAAAATCTCAACCACTCCTTTTTGTCTGCGATTTCTGCATCGCGACCTTTGCTATATCACCATGTTTCACCCATAAAATAAAATAAAAATCTATCTCTAGCTCTTCTAGCTCTAGCTATTCACAGCTGTGTCTTGACACTCGGAGTTTTGGGATCGAAACAAGGTAAGTACGCGATAATATCTTGTTAAAATTATGGCATCTTTGGGTTTGGCATCAGGGTTTTGCTGTTTAAATATATATATATATATATATTATTATTATGAATTAATTAAACCTGAGCAGATCAGACAAATGGACAAACTAAGCACCTGCGTCCGAGATATAAATACCTGGATGGGCACTAACTATCTTCTACTTAATCCTGGAAAGACAGAAGTCCTTATAATAGGCCCCAAAAGTGTGAGAGACTCTTTAGCTGCCCAGATAGTCACTCTGGACAATGTAAGTGTAGCCTCCAGCACCACAGTTAAAAACCTAGGAGTTTTATTCGACCCTGACTTATCGTTTAAAGCTCACATTAAACAAACCTGCAGAACGGCCTTCTTTCACCTGCGCAACATAGCCAAAATTAGAAATAGAGATTGGATTACTGTAACTCCCTACTTGCAGCTTGTCCTAAAAGTTCTCTAAAAGGTCTTCAGCTTGTCCAAAACGCAGCAGCAAGACTTTTAACAGGAACCAATAGAAGAGAGCACATCACCCCTGTGCTCCAGGCCCTTCACTGGCTTCCAGTCGAGTTTAGAATTAAATTTAAAATCCTCCTTCTTACATTTAAGACCATTAATGGGTTGGGGCCATCTTATCTCCCCGATGTTCTGGTTCCATACCGCCCCAACAGAACACTTCACTCTCAGAATGCAGGTCTACTGGTAGTTCTCAGGGTTTCCAAAAGTACTGTCGGAGCTAGAGCCTTTAGCCACCAAGCCCCTGTTTTATGGGATCAGCTTCCAGCTAATATTAAAGAAGCCGAGACAGTCTGCACATTTAAGATTAAATTAAAAACGTTCCTATTCAACAAAGCTTATGGTCAGGCTAGTTGAAGTCAGAGTAGACTCAAAGTTTAGTCTAAGCTGCACTAGAAGCTATAAAGCTGGGGGAAGTACAGCCACTGAGTTCTATCTCCTTTTTCTCACCCTACCTACCACTTATCTTACTTTATTTCTATTCTCCAATGTTAATATCTAGTTGTCTAGTCTCTTCATCACTAGTCACCCGGTGTCCCCTTTCCCCCTTCCCCTCTGGGGAGGGGCTATTTTTCAGCTTCAGCCTCCTGACTGTCCGGACCCCAAGCTGGATGGACGTCCTCGTTGCTACCCCCGTCTCATCTGGCTAGATGGACCTCTTCTTGTTCCTTTACTCCACTGCATCTTTACGAACTGTAGCTTCGCCTGCTAATTCCCATTAGCGGTCCTGGGGCTTCCTGTCGATCCGTCCTGGGAGTGGATCTCTCCTGACTGTGGTACTCCCCAAGGTTTCTCATTTTCTCCCAAAGACTCTGGAGTTTTTGGAGTTTTTCCTTGCCGACATGGAGGGTCTAAGGATGTGGGATACCCAGGACTTGAATTTATTCATCTTTGTTGCTTCATTTGTTGTTTCTGATTGTGTATCATATTGCCTCTGCAAAGCCCTTTGAGACAACGTTGTTGTGATCCAGGGCTATACAAATAAAATTGAATTGAATTGAATATATATTTTTTAAATGCCTTCCTGTTCAAAATTTTTGTTGCCCCAGAAAATACAGATTTTAAGCTTTCCAATGATGTATCACACATGCATATCGGACAATTTTGAAATCTGGCCAAATTGGGGTTCTCAGAGCGGAACTTCAAGTCACCTGAGTGTTTTCCGTCATATATAAATCATAGAAAACAAAATTCTGTAGCTCTTGAAAAATCTGTCCAAATCTTCTAAACTTGCCGGCGATCATGGGTCGGCTGCTCCGAGGTACTCCACTAAAACTTAATCAATACTGTCTCATCAAATGCCAGAAGAAGAAAAAACAGGAAGTCGGCCATTTTCATGCTTAGCAACCACTTTGGGTGACTTTCATGGCTTGTACTTTGACGAACGGCCAATTGGGAATTTGCTCAATTGAGCCCCACTTGAAAGCAGGTATCCTCAACAGATGGACAGCTACACTGCTAAGCGCTTTTTTTTTTTTTTTTGGTCATCCAAGTGAAAATGTATGCATTTTGGGTGTCAACTCACTCAGCAAAAAAAAAAAAAAAAAAAGTACAAAAAAAATACAGTTTTACTTAAAATCAGTAATAGAATGATTTTTGGCAAGTCATGCTCAGGACTAACCTGGCACATTAAAATTGGTTGTTACATACGTATATCCGCCACAAATATATTTCCAGATATCAATCAGGGAACATTCCAGATTTAACATATCAATCTTGGCAATCTGCCATAGTATTCCAGCAGATAGTCACTTCTTGGTCACGTCAGCTGTTCCCGCCTCTTTTCCCTTATTTGATCACCATCGTGGTTGGACAGTTGAGGTTGCAAGATGGTACTGCATGATCAAGCCTGTACACTTAGCTTTTTCATCAGGAGCACAGGTGCTCGCAAAATTAAAAAAATAAGAAAGAAACTAGTAGCCCGCCATTGTTGATGTCAATAATTACACAAAATGCTCATGAGCGCTGAAGCCCATAAAATCAGTCGCACCCAAGCGCCAGCAGAGGTTGACATTGCACTGTGCTGTCATTTTAATCTGTTTGAGCGGGGCATGTGCGTTATTTGCGTCAAATATTTTAACGTGATTAATTTAAAAAATTAATTACCGCCCGTTAACGCGATAATTTTGACAGCCCTACAAATAATGTACACATACACGTACTAAAGTGGTATGTAAAGACAAAAAACATTGTTGTCCCATTTCTTTTAGGACGAGGGGACAAACCAGTGCTCGAGGGCCGCAGTGGGTCCTGGTCTTTGTTCCAACTGATTTCAATAACACCTGACTGCTGACAGCCGCCACAAACTATGCACACATTGCAACAAACTACAACTATATGATAGTACGGTGGTAGTGTCTGCTGCGTCTTTTAGATATCACATGTACAGTGGGGCAAATAAGTATTTAGTCAACCACCAATTGTGCAAGTTCTCCTACTTGAAAAGATTAGAGAGGCCTGTAATTGTCAACATGGGTAAACCTCAACCATGAGAGACAGAATGGGGGGGAAAAAACACAAAATCATATTGTTTGATTTTTAAGGAATTTATTTGCAAATCATGGTGGAAAATAAATATTTGGTCAATACCAAAAGTTCATCTCAATACTTTGTTACGTACCCTTTGTTGGCAATAATGGAAGCCAAACGTTTTCTGTAACTCTTCACAAGCTTTTCACACACTGTTGCTGGTATTTTGGCCCATTCCCCTATGCAGAGCTCCTCTAGAGCAGTGATGTTTTGGGGCTGCCGTTGGGCAACACGGACTTTCAACTCCCTCCGCAGATTTTCTATGGGGTTGAGATCTGGAGACTGGCTAGGCCACTCCAGGACTTTAAAATGCTTCTCACGAAGCCACTCCTTTGTTGCCCTGGCTGTGTGTTTGGGATCATTGTCATGCTGAAAGACCCAGCAACGTCTCATCTTCAATGCCCTTGCTGATGGAAGGAGATTTTCACTCAAACTCTTTCGATACATGGCCCCATTCATTCTTTCCTTTACACAGATCAGTCGTCCTGGTCCCTTTGCAGAAAAACAGCCCCAAAGCATGATGTTTCCACCCCCATGCCTCACAGTTGATATGGTGTTCTTCGGGTGCAATTCAGTATTATTTCTCCTCCAAACACGAGAACCTGTGTTTCTACCAAAAAGCTCTATTTTGGTTTCATCTGACCATAACACATTCTCCCAGTCCTCTTCTGGATCATCCAAATGCTCTCTAGCGAACCGCAGACGGGCCTGGACGTGTACTTTCCAAATTAGAGTGGAAAATAAGTTTTTGGTCACCTACAAACAAGCAAGATTTCTGCCTGTCAAAGAGGTCTAACTTCTTCTAACGAGGTCTAACGAAGCTCCACTCGTTACCCTTATTAATGGCATGTTTTAACTCATTATCGGTACAAAAGACACCTGTCCACAACCTCAGTCAGTCAGTCTCCAAACTCCACTATGGCCAAGACCAAAGAGCTGTCGAAGGACACCAGAGACAAAATTGTAGACCTGCACCAGGCTGGAAAGACTGAATCTGCAATAGGTAAAACACCTGGTGTAAAGAAATCAACTGTGGGAGCAATTACTAGAAAATGGAAGACATACAAGACCACTGATAATCTCCCTCGATCTGGGGCAAGATCCATGCAAGATCTCACCCCGTGGCGTCAAAATGATAACAAGAACGGTGAGCAAAAATCCCAGAACCACACGGTGCGACCTAGTGAATGACCTACACAGAGACCTGGGACCACAGTAACAAAGGCTACTATCAGTAACACAATGTGCCACCAGGGACTCAAATCCTGCACTGCCAGATGTGTCCCCCTGCTGAAGAAAGTACACGTCCAGGCCCGTCTGCGGTTCGAGAACATTTGGATGGTCCAGAAGAGGACTGAGAGAATGTGTTATGGTCAGATGATATCAAAGTAGAACCTTTTGTTAGAAACACAGGTTCTCATGTTTGGAGGAGAAAGAATACTGAATTGCATCCGAAGAACAAAATACCCACTGGGAAGCATAGGGGTGGAAACATCATGCTTTTGGGCCGTTTTTCTGCAAAGGGACCAGGACAACTGATCTGTGTAAAGGAAAGAATGAATGGGGCCATGTATCGATAAATTTTGAGTGAAAATCTCCTTCCATCAGCAAGGGCATTGAAGATGAGACATGGCTGGGTCTTTCAGCATGACAATGATCCCAAACACACAGCCAGGGGAACAAAGGAGTGGCTTCGTAAGAAGGATTTCAAGGTCCTGGAGTGGCCTAGCCAGTCTCCAAATCTCAACCCCATAGAAAATCTGTGGAGAGAGTTGAAAGTCCGTGTTGCCCAACGACAGCCCCAAAACATCACTACTCTAGAGGAGATCTGCATGGAGGAATGGGCCAAAATACCAGCAACAGTGTCTGAAAAGCTTGTGAAGAGTTTCAGAAATGGTTTGGCCTCCGTTATTGCCAACAAAGGGTACATAACAAAGTATTGAAATGAACTTTTGGTATTAACCAACTACTTATTTTCCACCATGATATGCAAATAAATTCTTTAAAAATCAAACAATGTGATTTTCTGTTTTTTTCCCACATTCTGTCTTTCATGGTTGAGGCTTACCCGTGTTGACAATTACAGGCCTCGCTGATATTTACAGGCCTCGCTAATATTTTCAAGTGGGAGAGCTTGCACAATTAGTGGTTGACAAAATACTTATTTGCATCACTGTATTTATATATATATATTTTAAATTAAAATTACTTGTATCTATAAAGAAAAAGAATGAATAATTGAAATGTTGCTGAAAATAAGCAAAATAATACCGAACGATTTTTGCGACAGGTGGTCTATTAAGCATTGTTCGCACCATCCAAATCCATTTTAATTGAAATACTGCAACGGTTAGGGTTCACCAAAGTCTAAACATGATGCTTGAGTAGAAAGTGTCAAACAAATAAACGCAGTTAAAACAGTATTTAGTCATCTGGCGCTCAAACACTTTGAAAGCCTTTATGACTAAAGGCAAAACAAAAAAAAAAAAGGTAGAGATAAAACCTGGCTGCCATAAACTAGAGAGTGACGGCTTCGTTTAGATTTATAATGTGCATCTTTCATTGGCCATCTGCAAAGAGTGCACCGGGCGCTGATTTACCTTCCCACTCGGCTTTGAACCTGGTTCACTGCCACATATTTCATGGTCGGGAGCCCAGACAAGGAGAGTGTTTTGCAGGGTGGAGCGCTACTGTATATCACGCCAGTGTCGCGTCGACAGATGGCCGAGCGGGGCGCTTCCCTCGTAATTAGCTCGGCTGCTGAGGCGGAGATGCCACGTGGGGAAAAAGAAAAAGAAAGAAAAAATAAAAAGGAAGCCGCGAGGCTTCAGGGATGACATCCCGAATCGGAAGCTATGCTGAAAAGAGATTTTACTTATTGAATGATAATATCTCAGCTAGGGCTGCAGCTATCGATTATTTTAGTAGTCGATTAATCGATAAACTAGTTAGTTTGAATAATCGAGTAATCAGACAAGGAACATAAAAAATTAAAATACCTGAGCTTAGCCTCAAACGGTATTAAAAAAATATATAAATGAGGATCTATGTACAACATAAGTACAATTAGCTAACTTACTTAGCAAACGTCCACTAGCTTAAATGCTATAAAATGCTAACTTTTTTATTTATTTATTTATTTTTTTAAGAATGCTCCTAACAAATAGTTCAGACACATATTCCCACAATAAAATGGCTAAATATACCTTTAAACTAAATCACAAATGCATTAGGGAAAAAAAAAAAAAAAAAAAAACAAGCTCAAACAAAAACTTAGCTTATGTTGGTCCTAATAGGGAGCAGCTGGATTCAGCCAAGTGAAATGAGGCAGACTACAGGGCAATGGATCCACCCAAATCAATAAAACTATAAACTATAAATCTAAATAAAACACTTTCAAAACAAACCATTACAACTAGGGTTGTTCCGATCATCTCATTTTGCTGAGATACTCAAACTAAAACGATCCCGATCGTTTTAGTTTGAGTATCTGCCGATCCCGATATTTCCCGATCGGATTGCTTTTTTCTTCTTCTTTTTTTCTCCCGATTCAATTCCAATCATTCCCAATAATTTTTCCCGATCATATACATTTTGGCAATGCATTAAGAAAAAAATGAATAAAACTCGGACGAATATATACATTCAACATACAGTACATAAGTACTGTATTTGTTTATTATGACAATAAATCCTCAAGATGGCATTTACATTATTAACATTCTTTCAGTGAGAGGGATCCACTGATAGAAAGACTTGTAATTCTTAAAGGATAAATGTGACTTTGTATATTGTGACTAAATATTGCCATCTAGTGTATTTGTTGAGCTTTCAGTAAATGATACTGTAGCCATGCCCAAATGCATGATGGGAAGTGCAACCATGACTGTGCGTAGTACTACCAATTGATATATCTTCTCTGCGTTGGGAAATAACATAGGCTGTTAAGAAAAAGCTCAATTACTACCTTCTTCCCCACATTGCTTCCCACGATATTTCTAATCGCAGGGAGAGGGATTGTAAGGCTTTAGCCAAATAAAAAAAGGCTCCAAAGGCTGCCAAAATTCATTCCACTCATTTTACGCTGCCTTTTAGCTCTTTGTATAGGTAAAACGGCGCCATTACAGATTGAGCGCGACAATGCGTGAGTGGGTCGTGCAGCGCATGCAGTAATTGCGTTAAATATTTTAACGTGATACATTTTGAAAAAATTAATTACCGCCGTTATCGGGAAAAATTTGAAAACCCTACCTTAAGCTCAAACTAAAGACTCTGGATGAGTGTAACGTATTATGTCAGTAACGTTAAATACAATTAGAAAACGATTTAATTAAAAAATATACAGTATATATATTAAAAAAAGGCATGTCCGATATTTTTTTGCCGATTCCGATACTTTGAAAATGACGTGATCGGACCCGATTGACATCCTGATCGATCGGGACATCTCTAATTACAACGCCACTTGAACTAAACGAATACTCGACGCAGCAAAATTTAATTTCAATCTTTTTTTCTAATCGAATACTCGAGTTAATTGATTAATCGTTGCAGCACTAACCTCAGCTTCATTTGCAGCGATGTCTATTATATATCATATTTTGTATGCTTTTATAATGCTTGCAAGAGAACATTGTAGCATAAAGCATCATTGTTACATCAACCTGTTAGAGTGTGCCTTCCCATAGACTGTATCACAATACGCCCAAATATGGAATGTTATGTTCCTGTTTTCCAACATGCCCTGAATGAATACAATGAGCGACTGTGGTTTATCAGACTAAGCTTTATCTTCATTCTAGCCGGAACCGGTGTTCAAGGTCTCAGCTCAAAGATGTTTTTGTATGGAAAAATACCCAGGTTTGCGAGATGATGACTTTGGTTTCACGGTGGGCTTCGGCACAGCCCTTTCAACAGTATAAATGTCCAGCCTCTATTGTACTTCTTCGTACTTTCTGGGTGATCACAGCTCCTGGCTGGGTCACATCATTTTGTACCCGAGAGCTCTTGGTCATAAAGTCTTCGACGAAAAGCAATCCATGGTTGGGTCGTATTCATTTCTCTAATCGAGCTATCGAGGTAACACTTGTCTTGGAGTTCAAATCTGAGCTTCCCTGACAAACATGCCTAAAACAACTTCAAGTTAAATTGTGAAGGTAACTGAAAAAAGTGACGTTTATCCGATTATTCATTTGACTAATCAATTCCAAAAAATAATCGTTAGTTGCAGCCCTACCATTAACATATTAAAAAAAAGCAGCAAAGATGCGGCCAAAAAACATGTGCATGTGGGTGTGTGTGTCCTAGGTTAAGGTGGGTTGTGATGTGAAGGGAGGGGGTAGGGTGCCATTTTTCATTTTGCATACCCTAAAAAGACTGGGTAGTTGCCCCCCTGGGCGTTGCAAAGATGGAAAACTAATTAATTAGATTACACACTGCTAAAAAAATATAACACCGTTAGAAACACTGTTGTACTCTAACGTCACTTATTCTCCACATACAAAGTGAAGCATGGTGAATTCAATATAACTGACTTTGTATGTAAGCGTCTCGCCACCCTTGTTCTCCCATAATTCGAGCCCCTTGTGAGCTGCTTTGAAAGCCGAAAACTCTAAAGACAAAGCAAAGTGAAGAAGCCTTGCCGATATCACTTATTCGTAATCATTCAAAAGGACAGCTAAAAATAAATGAGCGCTTCTCTATTGACGGGGTAAAAAGAAAAGGCGATTCATTAGTTATCCGAGAGAAAGAGCGGATGGCGACTGCGCAACAAAAGCCCAAACTTTCACATGCTTTTACAGAACAGAAACCCTCGTACAGCATTCAATTTAAAGAATAGGACGTTTCCCCATTTTTCTTTCCGGCAGATGCGCACGTCAGTCCACTGCTAGCCTCCTGACGCTTCTGTGGGCCAGTAATTAAGCTAATGCACTTCATTAGCAAAGACATCTTCCTCCCCTACACACTAACTGGCAACACAACATGTTGGAAAATTAACGAGTCAAGAAGCACATACATGAATGCCTCAAAGGCATTGACATTGCCCATTAAGTAATTATCTGTATAGAACACAGAGTTGGTTGTATTGCAGAAGCCTTGTTAGCCAGCTATGAGTAGGGTTGCCAACTCCCTGGAAAAAAATAAAGTAAATAAGGGACAGCTCCACTCAAAAAAATGGGGTGTTGAACTGACATAAAAAAAATATGGAAAGAATTTGCACCTGATAATATTGCTTTCCTTCAGCATTTAGCAGTTGTGTCTTTTTAACATAAAGCACACATGTCTAGCCAACATTAGGCACTCATGTTGCGCGAACATAACACACTCTTGTTGAGCCAACATAAGGCACTCATGTTCACCCCAAAATACATGTTGAACCGACTTTAAAGAAATACATAATTTGCACCTGATTAAATTGATTTCCTTCAGTATTTAGCTATTGTGTTCTTTTAACATAAAGCACACATGTTGAGCCAACATAAGGCACAACGGGGCTGTCAAATTTATCGCGTTAACGGGCGGTAATTAATTTTTTAAATTAATCACGTTAAAATATTTAACGCATGCACGGAACGACCCACTCACACATTGCCGCAAACAGACTACAATGGCGCCTTTCTACGTATATACAGAGCTAAGAGGCAGTGACAAGTGAGTCGAGTGGATACAGGCATTCATTTGGCTTTGACATCTCTTCCACAACAATTATAACTATTGAGGCGTGCAACGTGGGGAAGAATGACAGGAGTTGATCTTTTTACACCCTGCATTGTACACAACACAGAGAAGATATAGTATTTGCAGCCACCACACACAGTCATGGTTACCCACTTCCCATCATGCATTTGGGCAGAACAATTTTGTCACTAGATTATCATTTACTGAAAGCTCAACAAATACACTAGATGGCAATATTTAGTCACAATATACAAACTCACATTTATCCTGTAAGAATCTATCCGTGGATCCCTTTCACAGAAAGAATGTTCATAATGTTAATGCCATCTTGTGGATTTATTGTTATAAAAAACAAATACAGTACTTATGTACAGTATGTTGAATGTATATATCCGTCTTGTCTTATCTTTCCATTCCAACAATAATTTACAGAAAAATATGGCATATTTTAGAGATGGTTTGAATTGCGAGTAATTACGATGAATTAATTTCTAAGCTGTGATTAACTCGATTAAAAATTTTAATCGTTTGACAGCCCTAATTTTAACGTAAATGGCCATCAATGGCATCAATTTATATATGCCTCAATGGAATCCAGTACATTGGCATCAATAGTAGTGACATTCATGATAGTCAATGGCATGGACGTACATAGCTGTCAGTGGTATTGACTTACTTAGGCGCCACTTCAATGTCAATGGGCTGTAATGGTAAGTGGTCAAAAATCACAACCACCTATGTTTTCCTGTCATTGAAAATAAAGGGAAAATGTTTGCTATTAAAAATGAATGGAATTCCGGTCATTTTGATATTCAAGCGGTGCCGGTCAGTCAAACGGTTTGGAGTCTCCAGTGCGCCGAAAAAATGCGGATAACAAGATTATGAAAGAAAGAAATAAAAATTAAGGTTAGGAATTTTACTAGCTGGGCCTGTGCCTTGCGAAGCCCCATCTAAAAAAAAAAAAAAAAAAAAAACTTTTCACGAACAAAATAAGAATTAAATGGTGACGGTTATTGGGCCGGCCAGCTCTACCAATGAGGTGTCACTTATTTTTTCAGTTCTTGCTGAAAATGCACATTTTCTTTTAGTAAACTTTACAATCTACCGGAGTCATTTTTTTTAGTGTAGAGCCGGCCGGCCTGATAACCGTCACACTTTAATTATTTTTTTGTAAGTGAAAAGTGATTTTCACAGATAGCAGGCCGACGTTAGTCAAAAAATATCTAGTTGACTAGTCTCTTCATCACTAGTCACCTGGTGTCCCCTTTCACTCCTCCCCCAGAGGGGAGGGGCTACTTTTTCAGCCGCAGCGGCCTGACAATCCTGACCCCTGGCTGGATGAACATCCTTGTTGCCCCCACGTCTCGTCTGGCGAGATGGACCCCCTCATGTTGCCTCACCCCATTGCATCTCTACAAACTGGAACTCCTTCTGCTAATACCCATCATCAGTCCTGGTGCATCTATAGCCTGTCCGTCCTGGGAGTGGATATCTCTTGACTGTGGTTCTCCCTAAAATTTCTCTTTTCCGACTGGGTTTTTGGAGTTTTTCCTTGCCGCCATGGAGGGTTTAAGGATGGGGGATGCTCAGGACATGATCTCATTCATCTACTGTATCTGACTGTGTATCAAATTGACTCTGTAAAGCCCTCTGAGAAAACCTTGTTGTGATATAAGGCTGTACAAATGAATTGAAAATTGAATTGACGTTGAAACAATGTTGATTTCCCATCAAAATCATCAGTATGGTAATAAACAATGTTGAATCCAAATCGCAAATATCGATGACACCTGACAGCGAGGTTGAAACAATGTTGTTCTATGATATGTCAGGAGATGGTTGGGTTAACATTGCTTTTTAGTTGATTTCTGATTGAGTGGGGAATATGATTGAAAAGTCATCGAATTACGGGTGAGTGGGAGTTATGGTCAAAAAAATTGTTTTGTTCGTGGTTGACGGGAAGACAGCGAATCACCTCGAACAAACAGCGCAACTACAACTACTACCAAAACAAACATGACGAATGCTACTTCCGCGATGAAATTCTAGTTACTTTATCGCTCTTTAAAAGTCAAAAACATGTCACAATGGGGGAATCATAAAATACAAACAGAAACAAACCTTACAGTAAGCTACATCAGTTTAAAAGACTGACACATACACTGCAACAGTCATTCCACCTACATTCCATAAAACCGACAACATCATAAGACTGCCACCACAACAAACGAAATGTGGTGAAATGTGTTGTTGTTTTTTTTTTTCCGCTGTTGTTGAATGCATTTTCCTCTTGTTTTGCACCTCATCTGGTCTCTCGAGCAAGCCTCCCGGCAGTGTTATTTGTGACATACAGCACTACAATTAGTAATGCAGGCGGGCTCAGCGGCAGAGCTGAGCATTTGCGCGCGGGCCGCGACTACCTGTTCGTTAGCTCCCCGACAACTCTGGGAGAGACGGCTTTTATTCCCGCGCCGAGCTTCCCCGCGGACTCGTCTAATGGTGCGGGAAAGAGCCGGCGGAAAAGCCTTGCTTGACTGCTTTCCTGACAAATTCTATTTGTATTTTTCTTTTTTTTATAGCCAAATGCTACTCAGCTGGAAAGAGTGCAGTGGTGATTAGCCATAGGCGCTGCAGAGCTAGGCAAGAAGTAATGATTTATTTAAGAGGACCATAGCTTTTGATTAATGTTGTCCAATCCAATGGCTCACACTCGGACACTTTCCGCGGGGGTTGGATTGGATGTCACGCTGCTTTGACCAGCACACATGACTACTGCCACTATCACCACTGCCGCAACTAGCTACTATGAACACTAGCATGTCCTACCAAGATGTTATTGTACTTATTTTAAAACAGTGGTAACACTTTACAATAAGGGTCCCTTAATTAACATTAGTTAATGCATTTTTAGACAATAACTAATGTTTAAGTAACATTACAGTAATTAATATAATTGCTTATTTAACATTTATTAATATATTAATTAACATGAGTTAATGCATTAGCTAATGCATTAGTTAATGCATAACCAGACAGTAACTAATTGTTTGTTAAAATTATAAATATATATAGGCTAATATATGGTTAGGGTTTAGGGTTAGTTAACTTAGCAATTATAATTTCTTAGTTAAGGGACACATGTGCTACACTTTACAATAAGGGTCCAAAAAGCATTCATTCGTAAGGTTAGGTTAGCAGCACCCAAGGACTCACAGAGCAATGTTTCTCATTTTAAAGTAACATAATGACTTACTAGTACCAGTATACATTAATAACTATTTATTAATGCACTAATGTATATGTGAATTAATGTTAAGTAATGTACTATCTACTGTATATCATACTGTATATTATAACCTAACCTTAAGTATGGTATTATTTTTAACGTGAACGAAACTGAATGTTTTTTGGACCCTTATTGGAAAGTGTAGCACATGTGTCCCAAAGAAATTAAACAAAAAAAAATTAAACAAATGCTTCTCAATTATTTTCTCTTACGCCACCCCCTGCCCCAGGAAGATGTAAACGTTCCGCGCCCCCCAACTCTCTGCCACCACTCTAAATACACTGTAGTATCGTTTGTCTATAGCATTCTTATTACATACAGTTGTGGTCAAAAGTTTACATACACTTGTGAAGAACATAATGTCATGGCTCTCTTGAGTTTCCAGTTATTACTACAACTCTGATTTTTCTCCGATGGAGTGATTGGAACAGATACTTCTTTGTCACAAAAACCAGTCATGAAGTTTGGTTCTTTTATGACTTTATCATGGGTTAACAGAAAAAGTGATCAAATCTGCTGGGTCAAAAATATACATACAGCAACACGAATTAGCAATTTTGACTTCTCTGAGGCCATTTAAATAGGGCTCATTGGATGCAAACGCCCACAAACGCTCCAATGGGAAAGTCAAAGGAGCTCAGCATGGATCTGAAAAAGCGAATCATTGACTTGAACAAGTCAGGAAAGTCACTTGGAGCCATTTCAAAGCAGCTGCAGGTCCCAAGAGCAACAGTGCAAACAATTGTTTGTAAGTATAAAGTGCATGGCACTGTTTTGTCACTGCCACGATCAGGAAGAAAACGCAAGCTATCACCTGCTGCTGAGAGAAAATTGGTCAGGAGGGTGAAGATTCAACCGAGAATCAGCAAAAAGCAGATCTGCCAAGAATTAGAAGCTGCTGGAACATAGGTGTCAGTGTCAACAGTCAAGCGTGTTTTGCATCTCCATGGACTGAGAGGCTGCCGTGCAAGAAGGAAGCCCTTGCTCCAAAAGCGACACCTTAAGGCTCGACTGAAGTTTGCTGCTGATCACATGGACAAAGATAAGACCTTCTGGAGGAAAGTTCTGTGGTCAGACGAAACAAAAATCCAGCTGTTTGGCCACAATGCCCAGCAATATGTTTGGAGGAGAAAAGGTGAGGCCTTTAACCCCAAGTACACCATGCCTACCGTCAAGCACGATGGTGGTAGTATTATGCTGTGGGGCTGTTTTGATTCCAATGGAACTGGTGCTTTACAGAGAGTAAATGGGATAATGAAGAAGGAGGATTACCTTCAAATTCTTCAAGATAACCTAAAGTCATCAGCCCGAAGATTGGGTCTTGGGCGCAGTTGGGTGTTCCAACAGGACAATGACCCCAAACACACATCAAAAGTGGTAATGGAATGGCTAAATCAGGCTAGATTTAAGGTTTTCGAATGGCCTTCCCAAAGTCCTGACTTAAACCCCATTGAGAACTTGTGGACAATGCTGAAGAAACAAGTCCAAGTCAGAAAGCCATCAAATATAACTGAACTGCACCAAATCTGTCAAGAGGAGTGGTCAAAGATTCAACCAGAAGCTTGCCAGAAGCTTGTGGATGGCTACCAAAAGCGCCTAATTGAAGTGAAAATGGCCAAGGGACATGTTACCAAATATTAGCGCTGCTGTATGTATATTTTTGACCCAGCAGATTTGATCACTTTTTTCTGTTCACCCATAATGAAGTCATAAAAGAACCAAACTTCATGAATGTTTTTTTGTGACAAAGAAGTATCTGTTCCAATTACTCTATCAGGGAAAAATCAGAGTTGTAGAAATAACTGGAAACTCAAGACAGCCATGACATTATGTTCTTCACAAGTGTATGTAAACTTTTGACCACAACTGTAAGTACACCTGTATGTCCTTTTTAATGTTAAAGGACAAAAGAAATAAGAAGACGAAGGATCGTATTTAGAATCATTAATTGATGTCTCATATTTTGTTTAAAAAAATGACTAAAAAATGATTCACTCACATATTTTAAACTTTTAAACAAATTATGTCAAAATGAAAAAAATGGCGTTTGTAAAAAAAAGTCACAGATATCTACCTCATAACTATCGCTTAATTGTATTTTACTGTCGCATTTTCTCCGATATGTTAGATGATAAATAATCGATCCAAACAAAGAAAAAATGAAAAAAAAAAAAAAAGGTTTAGAGGGGTAAATATACGAAAAAGAAAATCTCGACCACTCCTTGATGTTTGTGATTTCTGCATCGCGACCCTTGTTATATTACCATGCTTCACCCATAAAATCTCTGCCATATACTGTATATCTATCAATAAATATACAATATATGGAAGTGGATAAAAAGAGAAAAATTATAATGAGCCAGCAAGAAATGTGCCAAAGAATACTAATCAAAATGCTTTTTAATGCGTTTGGAGAGTTGATAGTCAGTCCATCATCCCCCAAGATAAACTGGGGTTCACGGTAATATTTATCCATAAATGGATCTTTTCTTGGCTGTCCTAGGCCATTTGGAACAGATGCCCGCCGTTCCTCTCCCGAGATCCCATAGATTTCCTGTCACCGTCGAAACAAGACGAGCGATATTAGCGGGGCTTTCTGTACGTCCGTCTGCCGTGCATCCATCAGGGACGGCTCTGAGATTTCGTTACCGGGGGGAGGGAGGAGGCAGGGAGGACACAGATGGTCCGCAATCATCATGCGATGGACGTGATGCATCTCAATTTGTGTCAGCGAAAAAAAAAAAGAGAGATATGTCGCTATGCATAGGGCATTAGCCGCGCTAGCCGTGCAATGACAAGAATGGAAGAGGACAAATTGTCTGCCGGCTGCGCGCTTGACGGCATCAAGAGATACAGCCAGGCTTTGTAGACAGAGCTTCAAATCAACGTTAAGTGTCGCTACATAAACAAACTATTTTTAACTTTTTGGGAGACGATTCAAAACAAATCATCTCATCTTGATGACATCACAAGACTTCCTGACGTTAGCCATTTAAGGAAATAGACATGGACTATGTCTATGGCGGAAAAAACTCTGGTGAGTTGAAGTTCCGCTCTGAGACCCTCAATTTGGCCAACTTTCGAAATTGTACGAAATGCATGTCTGATACATCATTGAAAAGCTTAAAATCTCAGTTTTCTGGTGGAACAAAAATTTTGAACAGGAAGGCATTTAAAAAAAAATTGGGAGGCGAGAACACGCGAGAGCAGAATTAAAGACGCCACCATTTTAACGAGATATTATCGTGTACTTACCTTGCTTCGATCCAAAAACTCCATATAGCATGTATCACCTTTTGTCAAGACACAGCTGTGAATGGCCACAACCGGATTTATTTTTTATTTTATGGAAGAAACATGGTGATATAACAAGGGTCGGATGCAGAAATCGCGGACAACAAGGCGTGGTTGAGATTTTCTTTTTCATACCGCTTTTAAACGTAATTTTTTAATTTTTTTGTTTGGATCAATTTTTTATCATCTAACATATCAGGGAAAATGCAACACTAACAAAAAAAATGCACAATTAAGTAGGGCTGTTAAAATTATCGCGTTAACGGGCAGTAATTAAAAAAAAAAAAAAATTAATCATGTTAAAATATTTGACGCAATTAACGCACACGCCCCGCTTAAACAGATTAAAATGACAGCAGTGTCATGTCCACTTGTTACTTGTGTTTTTTGTCTCCCTCTGCTGGCGCTTGGGTGCGACTGATTTTATGTACCATGAGCATTGTGTAATTATTGATATCAACAATGGCGAGCTACTAGTTTATTTTTTGATTGAAAATTTTACAAATTTTATTCAAACGAAAACATTAAGAGGGGTTTTAATATAAAATTACTATAACTTGTACTGAAATTGATCTTTTAAGAACTACAAGTCTTTCAATCCGTGGATCCCTTTAAGAGAAAGAATGTCAATAATGTTAATGCCATCTTGTGGATTTCTTGTTATAATAAACAAATACAGTACTTATGTACAGTATGTTGAATATATACTGTATCCATCTTCTTTGTGTCTTCTTTCCATTCCAACAATAATTTACACAAAAATATGGCATATTTTATAGATGGTTTGAATTGCGATTAATTACGATTAATTAATTTCTTAAAGCTATGATTAACTTGATTAAAAATTGTAATCGTTTGACAGCCCTACAATTAAGCGATAATTATGAGGTAGATATCCGTGACTTTTTTACAGACGCCAAATTTTTCATTGTGACGTAATTCGTTTAAAAGTTTAAAATATGCGAGTGAATACCTTTTTAAATTAGTTTTTTTTTTTTTTTTTTTAAACCAAAATTTAGACATCAATTAATGATTCTAAGGTAAAAATACAGATATTTTGAATAATAAATACAATTACTTGCCTTCTTTTTATGGCTAGGTTGAAACAAAAGCGGTTGCGCGATGTCTGTAAACGGGGGGTTTTCAGGGTAAAACGGACAAATTAAAAATAGTTCGGAGGCTTAGTGCGCCATAAATCTGCTATGGCAGCATAGAGACATATTGTTCTATCAAACACAACAGTTCTTTTGGCTTAAAATACGGCAGTTTATTTTTTAAAGAGGGGTGCAAGAGCAGAAACTGCTTTTTCAGTCTTGTCTGGGTTTTCCGCCCTATAGAAATTGCGATGGTAGCTTTGCTGTGATGGTTGGCATATCGGATAACTTCTTGTTGATTCTGGGGCATTTCAGGGTCACTTTCTGTTGATATTATGTCACTTCCTGTTGATTTGGGGCAACTCAGGGTCACTTCCAATTGATATGTGGTCATTTCAGGATGACTGCCTTCCTCTTGTATCACGTCATTTCCTGTTGATTTGGGGACATTTGAGGGTCATTTCCTGTTAATATCGATTCACTTTGTGTTGATTTGGGGAAACTCGTGGTCACTTGCTGTCGAGTTGGGGTCATTTCGAGGTCATTTCCTGTAGTTATCAGGTCACTTTCTATTGATCTGGGGTCATTTCACGGTCACGTCCTTCCTGTTGTATCAGGTTACTTCCTGTTGATTTGGGGACAATTCAGGCTCATTTCCTGTTTATATCGAGTCACTTCCTTTTGATATTAGGTCACGTCCTATTGATTTGGGGGCGTTTCAGGGTCACTTACTGTTCATATCGAGTCACTTCCTGTTGTTTCGGGGGCATTTCAGGGTGACTTCTGATTGCTATCAGGATACTTCCTGTTGATCTAGGGTCATTTGGGGGTTATTTCCTGTAGACTTTCAGGCACGGGGTCACTCCCTGTTGATATAGGATCACGTTCTGTAATTTGTAGGCATGTTAGGGTCAATTCGGGTTGATAGCGGGACATTTCCTGTTGATTACAGGTCACTTTTTTTCAATGGAATGGCAAATAGGGCCATTGGAAATGGTTGCATACGACTTTTGTGACCCGTAACTTTCTGACATTTTTTAAAGTATGAATTACAGGTGGTCCCAGGGTTACGACGTACTCGAATCACTCGATTTCGACTTCGGCAGAGTTCTCGTCCTCCATTTTGTCTCCAGTCTTTTTTTTTGGGGGGGGGGGGGGGGGGGTGTTATTTTTTTGTTTGTTTGTTGCCTAAACAGTGCCTGATTGTACCTCACAGTATCTTATTTTTTAC
Source organism: Corythoichthys intestinalis (assembly GCF_030265065.1). Taxonomy (NCBI): domain Eukaryota; kingdom Metazoa; phylum Chordata; class Actinopteri; order Syngnathiformes; family Syngnathidae; genus Corythoichthys; species Corythoichthys intestinalis. The sequence goes on along the minus strand of NW_026651592.1, from coordinate 466,327 downwards.
TTTACTTTATTGACCCTTAGATGCATAAGTGGGTCAAAAATGACCCGGTGAGGTTGTTTTCTTGAAATATGTTGAACTTGGACAAATATTGGACTGAAAATTGTTATCATTTCATATTCCAGGTATTCCTCAAAAACACGTTTTTTATATAATGTAATTGACAATTTTAACTTACCTTTTATACATTTTAAGAAATGTGGGGGGAAATGGGAACCACTCATTCTAATCAACTTTGGCTATCAGCAATAAATTATCGGAGAAAATGCGAAAGTAACAACAACAACAAAATACAATTAAGCGATAGTTATGAGGTAGATATCCGTGACTTTTTTTACGACGGCATTTTTTTTCATTGTGACATAATTTGTTTAAAAGTTTAAAATATGTGAGTGAATAATTTTTTACAGTCGTTTTTTTTTTTTTTTTTAAACGGAATATGAGACATCAATCAATGATTCTAAGCTAAAAATGACAGACATTTTGAATAATAAATATAATTAATTTCCTTCATTTGATGGCTGGGTTGAAACAAAAGTGGTTGCGCGACGTCTGTATACGGGGGTTTTCAGAGTTAAACGGAAAAATTAAAAATAGTTTTATTGCGCCATAAATCTGCTATGGCAGCATATAGACATATTGTTCTATCAAACACAACAGTTGTTTTGGCTTAAAATACAGCAGTTTCTTTTAAAGAGGAGTGCAAGAGCAGAAACTGCTTTTTCAGTCTTGTCTGTGTTTTCCACTAGTGTGTGTATATATATATATAGTCAACCACCAATTGTGGAAGTTCTCCTACTTGAAAATTAATTGTCAACATGGGTAAACCCCAACCATGAGAGACACAATGTGGAAAGAAAATAAAAAATAGAAAATCACATTGTTTGATTTTTAAAGAGTTTATTTGCAAATCATGGTGGAAAATAAGTACTTGGTCAATACCAAAAGTTCATCTCAATACATTGTTATATACCCTTTGTTGGCAATAACGGAGGCCAAATGTTTTCTGTAACTCTTCACTCTTCGCCTGGTGTAAAGAAATCAGCTGTGGGAGCAATTATTAGAAAATGGAAAACATACAAGACCACTGATAATCTCCCTCGATCTGGGGCTCCATGCAAGATCTCACACTGTGGTGTCAAAATGATAACAGGAACGGTGAGCAAAAATCCCAGAACCACACGGGGGGACCTAGTGAATGACCTACAGAGAACTGGGACCACAGTAACAAAGGCTACTATCAGTAACACAATGCGCCGCCAGGGACTCAAATCCTGCACGGCCTGATGTGTCCTCCTGCTGAAGCCAGTACACGTCCAGGCCCGTCTGCGGTTCGCTAGAGAGCATTTGGAGTTTCCATAAGAGGACTGGGAGAATGTGTTACGGTCAGATAAAACCAAAATACAACTTTTTGGTAGAAACACAGGTTCTCGTGTTTGGAGAAGAATACTCAATTGCACAATACCCACTGTGAAGCATGGGGGTGGGAACATCATGGTTTGGGGCTGTTTTTCTGCAAAGGGACCAGGACGACTGATCTGTGTAAAGTAAAGAATGAATGGGGCCATGTATCGTGAGATTTTGAGTGAAAATCTCCTTCCATCAGCAAGGGCATTGAAGATGAGACGTTGCTGGGTCTTTCAGCATGACAATGATCCCAAACACACAGCCAGGGCAACAAAGGAGTGGCTTCGTAAGAAGCATTTCAAGGTCCTGGAGTGGCATAGCCAGGCTCCAGATGTCAACGCTATTGAAAATCTGTGGAAGGAGTTGAAAGTCCGTGTTGCCCAACGACAGCCCAAAAACATCACTGCTCTAGAGGAGATCTGCATGGAGGAATGGGCCAAAATACTAGCAACAGTGTGTGAAAAGCTTGTGAAGAGTTACAGAAAACTTTTGGCCTCCGTTATTGCCAACAAAGGCTACATAACAAAGTATTGAGATGAACTTTTGGTATTGACCAAATACTTATTTTCCACCATGATTTGCAAATAAATTATTCAAAAATCAAACAATGTGATTTTCTGGGTTATTTATCCACATTCTGTCTCTCGTGGTTGAGGTTTACCCATGTTGACAATTACAAGCCTCTCTAATATTTTCAAGTGGGAGAACTTGCACAATTAGTGGTCGACTAAATACTTATTTGCCCCACTGTATATACATTTTTTTTCCCCCAATAATGCCTTCTGATTTGCTGAGGCGATTTCCAAAGCAACACTTGTTGATTTTGGCATGCGCCTGGGAATACATTTTCTCAAATTTACCCCTTGTATTTCAATGAGGGGGGATGAGAATTGTAGATTTGCACCCAAAATGAATCAAGTATTAGCCTTCCAGTTTTCAGGGGTGACCTCTTTTAAAGAGTGTGCCTCACCCTTGCGTGTACATGGGGGGGAAGATAAGCAGTTTGAAAGCTTAGTTAAATTCTCTCGCATCCCCATCCCCCCTAAAGTCCCCCAGGCCTTGAGCATGCACTCCTCAGCATTCCGGCCCGGTCAGGTGTGAACTGCTGGAGGGCGGGCGAACCCCTTTTTATGTCATCCCTCAACAGCTGCATTAAAAACCCGCAGTGGACCCGGCCCCCTGCTGCCGGGCATTAAGAGATGCTAATAGCGCGGGGTTGGCGTGCCTTAGATGCGGCGGCCGGGAGCTCCCGCTGGCAGCCTGGCGGAAAGCCCACGGCCACCGTGAAACGTAGGCGAACAAAAGGGGGCCTCGTCAGTCCCTCCCAATGTGACTAAAAAAGAATGGAGTGGAAAAACAAAAAAGCCACACCGTATCCTTTCAGCCTTCTATTTATTTACCTCGAAATCCTGCACAACACTTAAATCCTAGGGCTGCAAGATGACCCCGGGCGAGTGTGATGCAAAGTGATAAAAAGCCACCTGCTCTGCAGTGCAGCACACAGACTGCGAGCTTGTTTCATGACAATTAAAAGCATATCGTGAAAAGTCATTTCCCCCCACTCTTGTCTGGCTTTTTAATTGCCTGTCGGCGTGGCGTTTAAAACACCCGAACGTGTCGCGTTTGTCTGTTGTGTGACAGCGGTGAGGTGTTGCAGGACCAATTTGTTTTAACTGCTGTGTCTTTTTGCATACTGTATTTATGTTTTTAGTAGGGCTGTCAAAATTATTATTATTATTTTTAAATTAATCACGTTGAAATATTTGACGCAATTAACGCACATACACCGCTCAAACAGATTAAAATGACAGCAGTGTAATGTCTGCTTTAGGGCTGTCCCAAACGACTAATTTTCTCCCGATTAGTCAGCCGACTATTTTTACGATTAGTCGACTAATCTAATAATTAAAAAAAAATTTTTTTTTTAAATTTTTTTTTTACTAATTTAGCAATGAAATTTTTGTTGACGCTTATCAATTCACAAAAAATATATTGGAACACTTAAATTATTTATTAAAGTACAAATAAACATGTAAATAACAATAATAAATCACAAATAAACAATGAGTTCAAATGCTGATAGAATTAACTAGTGTAGCATCCCGATTGGGAAAGATGGTCTCTTAAACTGATGGTTTACAACTTTTATTCCATCCTTGATGTAAACACACTGTAAGAGCTACGGTGCACACAGATAAAACAACACAATTAGAAATTAACAAAAACTTTTCACCTTTTTCCTTTGAAACCTTATTTATATATCAATGAATTGCCTATATGAATTGCCTTTACCTTAAATTATTACCTTATCATTGACAATCTCTCCCTTGAGTGCAATCACTGTATATACTGTATATATTTATGACATTTTAACCTTATATAAACCATAAAATAAACCATAACATGAAATAAACCTTTCAATTAGCATTAAGAACAATACTAATACTAACTAATACGGATTTACGTCATCGATGACGTCGACTACGTCGACTACGTCGACTAGTCGGGACAGCTCTAGTCTGCTTGTTACTTGTTTTTTAGTGTTTGGCGCCCTCTGCTGGCGCTTGGGTCCAAATGATTGTATGTATGTTTCCGGCCCTGTCCGCCTCCCTGGGCCGCGGCGGCCGCGGCTGCCCCCCGGCCGGCGGGGTCGTTAGCGGGGCCTCTTGGGGCCCGCGGGGCCTAGGGTGAGGCTTGTTGTCCCTTGCCGGTGGGGTGGACGCCCCCTGGTCGCCGGCGCTTGGTGTGGCGCCTGCTCGGGGTGCGGGGTGGGTGCTCGGTGGGTGGGAGGGGGGTGGGCGGTCGCGGAGGCGCCGTGGGTGTTCTGGGGCGGGGATTGATCGGGGCCCTGACGCTTCTTCCGCCCTGGGGCCGGTGGTTCTGGTGGACGGGGCCACGCCCGCGGGAGCCTGCCTCTTAACTCACGCACTTCTCACTTCGGCACTGTAAATATTTTTCACCCTGGCACTTACATGCTCATACATTTCTCCGGGGAGAGTTGGGACGGGGCTTTACAGTCCCGGCCCGACTCCCCCCTGTTTTTAATGCACCACACACCAAGGTTGTGGGATGGTTGGGACCTGCTGGGGGGGGGGGGGCCTCACGGCTGCCTCCTCACCACAGGCCCCGCCATCCCTGCACCTTTTTTAAATGCACCACACACATCATACTCCACAGGAGAGCTCTGGCAAAGGGCGGTGGGACGGGCGGCTGGACAGAAACTCCATGCTGCGGTCCCACTGCCCCAAGCCAAGCTCTCCTATTTTAATGCATACATTGCACTACCCTCCCCTCACACCCCCATCACGGTGCTGGGTGATGGCTGCCAGTCGGGAACCTGGCAGCCACAGTAATAGGGTGGTAGGTGGGTCCCACACTTTTTCTATATGGCGTGGCTCCCGGGGTGTGGCCTCCCCTCTGCCTCGGCTGCCGGCCGCGGGAGTGGGTTGGGGGGTCGGGTCTCCGATCTTGCGTCGCCCCATGGCAGTCCCTGGGCGTTCTCCTGCCTCCGCCTTCCCCTCTCTTCTCTGGCTGGGCGTCCGCCCTGCGCTCCGTCGCGGGTCGCTGGCTGGGCGCCGGTGTATCAGCGGGGTGTCGCCTGCACCGGCGGGGGACCCTGCCTTGCCTGGGGCTTGGTGGGCCGCTGGGGGTCCCGTGGCGTGCCGTGCCGGTTGGGGGGCTGTGGCTCGTGGTCCGGGTGGGCGGGCGGGGGTGGGTGTAGGCGTGGGGTTGGTGATGCGTCCCCTCCTGCCATCCCTGAAGGCCGGTTGATGGGCGCGCGGGTGGCCCGGGGGACCACCCTGGGTCCCGGGGGGGGGTGACGGTGGCTCCTTTGCTGGGCGGTTGGAGGAGGGATGGGCTGCGCATGGATCCCCCCGCCCCCCCGCCCTCCCCGGGCTGGCTGGGTGTGGGCCGTGGCCCTGGGTTGGTGCCCGCGCGGTCTCTCCGCCCGTCTGCGTGGCTGTCGCGCGCCCGGTGGGGCTTGCGTGCTGCTGGATGTGGTAGGGCATGCTCGGGTTGGGGGTTCCGGTGCCGGGATTGGCGATGCGGCGGCGTAGGGTTGGTCGCCAACGGGCTTTCACTCATAAGAGATTCACACGATTACTGGGTTCTAGATCACAGAACTGATTTGTGTACACTCTACCCCTTTCAATCACTTAGTTTATAGTCTTATAGACACCCCCACCCCCATTCTCCTCTTTCACTGGCCAATAGGCCCCCACATGGTGTAAACCGGAAATACATCTCGCTGACGATAGCACCAGCATATTAGTAACTAGTTTAGATGTTCAATGTATTTCTTGTTGTTGTTTGTGTATGTGTTTCTTTTCTTTCTTCTCTTGTATTTCTTTTCTTCTGTCCCCCCATAATCCCTTCCTGTTCGCTGCTTTGTCATAATAAAAAGGTATTTTGAATGATCACAATGGGAGTATGTCAGACTCTCAATGTGAAACATTAAAACTGTTCAGAATCCGGGCACTTAGACTTCCATTCTCTGTGTCAAACAGCTGAACAGGACAGGTTTAAAAAAAAAAAAAAAAAAAAAAAAAAAAAAACAAATGATTGTATGGGTTTAAGCACAATGAGTGAGCAAGGTGTAATTATTGACATCAACAAAGGTGAGCAACTAGTTTAACTACTTTAATATAAAATTTCTATAATTTCTACTAACATTTATCTTTTACGAACTACAAGTCTTTCTATCCATGAATCGCTTTACGAGAATGTTAATAATGTTAATGCCATCTTGTTGACTTATTGTTACAATAAACAAAGTCCTTATGTACCGCATGTTGAATATATATATTTGTCTTGTGTCTTATCTTTCCATTCCAACAATAATTTACAGAAAAATATGGCATATTTTATAGATGGATGCGATTAATTACGATTATTTAATTTTTAAGCTGTAATTAACTCGATTAAAATTTTTAATCGTTTGACAGCCCTAGTTTTTAGATATATATAGCGGAAAACACAGACAAGGGTGAAAAAGCAGTTTCTGCTCTTGCACCCCTCTTTAAAAGAAACTGCTGTATTTTAAGGCAAAAGAACTGTTGTGTTTGATAGAACATTATGTCTATATGCTGCCATAGCAGATTCATGGCGCAAAAAGCCCCCGAACTATTTTTAATTTGTCACTTTTCCCTGGAAGCCACCGTTTACAGAAGTTGCGCAATTGCTTTTGTTTCAACCCAGCCATAAAAAGAAGGTAAGTAATAATATTTATTATTCAATATGTCTGTCATTTTTAGCTTTTTAACGTGATTAATTTTAAAAATTAATTACCGCCCGTTAACGCGATACTTTTGACAGGCCTGGTAAATATATGAAAATGAAAATCTCGATTACTCCTTGATGTCTGCGATTTCTACATCGCGACTCTTGTTATATTACCATGTTTCACCCACAAAATCCCCCCAAAAATCCAGCTGTGGCCATTCAGAGCTGTGTGTTGACACTCGGTGATACATGCTACATGGAGTTTTTGGATCGAAAAGAGGTAAGTACGCGATGATGTCTCGCTAAAATCATGGCGTCTTTATTTATGCTCTCACATCCTGTTAGGGTTTTGCTCAGGTGTGAAAGTGGCTAGAATTTCTTGCCGGAACTCCCCGACGTGAAAGTCGCCACGGAGCCAGAAATTTTGTTTATTTATTTATATTTTTGGGGGGGAGCGGTCAAACCTTCTAAAACTACTGAAATGCAAAGAAAACTGTTTGGCACAGTTATTACACATTCAAAAAGTGATTTTAGATATAAGTAACATAAATTCAGAAAAATAAGTACAAATGATATTATACAGAGTGAAATGGAATATATTTTGAAGATCGAGCAAACATTGACTTTTTTAAATCATAAAGGAAATGAATAAGTAGCCTAACATAAATGAACAAATATAAGTCCAAAGTGCACACTGACAGCTAAGATGTTCTGAACCTCCCCATCAGAGCAAATGCAACTAAAAATGAGAAATAAGCCTCCTCATGTCTTTCGTTGCTCTTAAAGATTTGATCCATTTTCTGTTGCATTGCCCTTTTTTTGTTGCATCAATTCAACAAACTTTTTTTTTCTCTTTTTTTTGCTGTTCCAGAAAACATGCACATTTGAACCAATCAGAGCTAACTATCTCTGCTGATCACGTCAGTATGTCAGCCAATTGAACGGACAAGTGAGTCCAGGCGTTTTGCTTTGCTGTGTGCATTGGCACGTTGACGTAACTCATCATCGTCAGACACAGATAACTGCAGCAGCTGGGGAAACCTCCATGCCGTCCGTGGAATAAAATAAATGATAAATATCGGTGGAAACGGATTACGCTACACAAGCAATGTATTATGCTTGTTGTTTACACTTGTGTATGTAAATCTGATGTTGGTAGATTGTTATCTCCTTGGAGATGAAATGCAATTGTTGCAGCTTAGCATTTTTTTTTTAATAGCGTTTTGACAGTTGCCGTTATATTTTTGGAATAAAAGCACCGTGTACCGGAATAGCATTCCGGCCCTGAATCTTATACCGGAACTGCGTTCCTGACCGTTCTGACCCACTTTCACCCCTAGTTTTGCTGTTAAAAAATATATCTATTTTTTTTTTTCAATGCCTTCCTGTTCAAAATTTTTCTTCCCCCAGAAAATTGAGATTTTAAACTTTCCAATGATGTATCACACATGCATATAGGACAATTTTGAAATTTGGCCAAATTGGGGGTCTCAGAGCGGAACTTCAAGTCACCTGGTTGTTTTCCGCCATGGATATATTTTTTTCAATTTTTGGGACATTTTTGACTAATATCTTTTGTTTTTATGTCACATTTATTAGCATTTAATTTCATTTTTAGCTAATATATTTTGGATTTAAATTGATTTTATATTTTGGAGTATTATTTTGTATCACATTTTTGTACTTTTAGTCAAATATTTGGCTATTTCTACATTTAACTTTGGGGTAATATTAATACATATATGTTTAATATTAGTTTTATGAATTTGAGCATTTTTGTATCAGTTCTGTACCTATTTATTATATATTTTTTCTATGTTGAATTTCTTTGTATTACATTTTTATACTTTTAGTCATATATTTTGCCACTTTAGAAATGTATTTTTTGGGTAATATTCATGTAGTTTGTGTAATATTAGTTTTATTTTGGGGGCAGTATTTTTGTGGACTATATGTTCGTTTTTGTATCATATTTTTGTGAAATATGTGGTCATTTTAGTCAGCAAATAGGATGCAATATGTTGGGTTTCCATTTTTTAGTCATATGTTTTATACTTTTAAAATTTATTTTTTGCATAATGTATTTTTTTGGGAATATTTTTGTATTTGTTTTGTGGAATTATTGCCTATTTTTGTCAACTAACAGTACGCAACGTTTTAATTATTTACGTATGTTTAGCTAATAACTCATATATTTTAGTGTAATTTTTTTGGTCGTGTTTTCATTTTGATTTAGTCTGATATTTGTATTTAATATTATAATCATTTTCTCTTTTATTATTGTGTAATAGTATTGTATTTTTCTGCAATCCCTACCAGTTAAAATGGATTTGACATCTATTGCCATCAAAGGCAATAAACACGATCAAACTCAAGAATAACTGTTTTAAATTTGCAGAAAATTGTTATGAAAAGTACCTCTTAGAAGAAATCATACTTAAATGGCTGCTCTGATGAAAAATGCCAGACTGTAATTTCTCTGTCTTTTAAAGCTTTTGTGTCAAATCATGATAGACATGTCTATCATTAAAAGAACCTGCCTTCACGTGTTGAATTTAATCAAACCTAAAGACAGTGAGTGCAGGCATGGTAATAACCAAATGCAAAAAAAAAGCTTTTAGGTACGCTCGGGCCCTAATATCGGTTAGTTTTAACTGAGAACGTATGAGAGGTAACAGGTGGTGAATTTAAAAAGTACTCTTTAGACATGTGCCGGTTACCGGTTTCACGGTTTACCGTGGTGTGAAAACGTCGCGGTTTCAAAACCGCTAAATTTTTCCGTCAGACCGTAATACGGTATTCGCCATTTTTCATGTGTCAAAAACGCAGCCAGAAGTGGCGTGGCAGCACTCACCCGCTCCCGTTTGTTGTTGTGTGTGAAAGTGACTATCGGCTAAACAGCCAACGAACCCTAAACAAATACTCCAAACATAAGGCTTCTTTTCTTCAATTTATTGAGCTCTCAAATCGTGGTAAGTGGAATATACAAAATGAATACATTTAAAACGTTGTACAATTGTATTTTTCCAATTACAGTGTGACTAGCTTCAACAAATTAGCACTGTGAAAAAGTTCGCCAAAAACAAAACACATATTTTCCTTTGAAATTCGATATGCAAACTAACTAAAAGCTTACAAAGACGAGTGTTAGCCTAGGCTTAGCTGGGAGAGCAACTTCGTCGAATGTTAGAGCCGCAGAGTGAGAAAACAAGCTTGATTCACTTGAATAAAGGGGAAAAAGGCATAGCATCAAAGATCGTTAATTGAGGAAAGATGATTTTGCCCTAAGGACAAATCCATGTTCGTTGGATCAAGGAGAGGTCTCACTCTCAATGATTTTTTTTGTTTTTTTTTAGATGAAACCTTTCCACAACAATATTTACATTTTAACTAACTTATACATTTTTAACTAACTTATTAACTTTTGAATTCTTTGTTCTTTATAACTCAAAGGCATGACATCATGTAGACTAGAGTTGACACAGTGGCAGAAAATGGCGAAACTTCACTTGAGCTTTTCAATCCTCAAAAAAAATTATGCAGTATAAATTTTTAAAAAATTTATTCAGAAGAGTTTTTACTTTTTTATAGAAATTATTTTTTTCTTGCTCTAAACTTGAGCAATTTGAGCTGTGGCTGTGGGTATAGTCTATGTTATATTTTAATTTTATTTAAAATATTTGTTTTTTTTTTATTGATAATTTATTTATTTTAACAATACATTCATATTCCAATTTGCAACTATGTTCAAAAAAAAAAATCCTGTTCAATGGGGAAAAAAAAGTTTTTTTAACCCATATATCTCAAAATAACACATTTTGGAGCTATAATTGCAATACCGTGATACCGTGAAACCGCGGTATTTTTGCTCACGGTTATCGTACCGTCAAAATCTCATACCGGCACATGCCTTCTCTCAACCTATTTTAATTAAAATTTAGGAGCACCTAGATGGAATATATATACACAGAAATCTAAGTCAATATTCAAAGAAAGAATCCGAAAATTCATTGAAGGCTCAGTTTTATTTCCTTTTATATAGTTTTATTACATATTGATCTCACTGGACGGGCATTTGAAAACCAATTGTTTTGTATCAAGTGTTTTATTGTTAAAATGGGTGTCATTTTGAACATAAGTGTACATAAGGGAATAGCATCCTTTCCCCTACTTACTGTTTGTATTACTCTTACACACCCAATATAAAGTAAATAGCATTTAAAATTTTTGTTTAACAAAGCAAGTAGAATATATTATATATTATGAGTAGTTGGACTTGGAGTGATTGGAATTTGCCGCCCCAGGATAACAGATAAGGGCATAACAGATACAGTGGGGCAAATAAGTAAATAAGTCAACCACCAATTGTGCAAGTTCTCCTACTTGAAAAGATTCGAGAGGCCTGGAATTGTCAACATGGGTAAAACTCAACCATGAGAGACAGAATGTGGCAAAAAAAAAAAAAAAAAAACAGAAAATCTGATTTTTAAAGAATTTATTTCCAAATTAGAGTGGAAAACAAGTATTTGGTCACCTACAAACATGCAAGATTACTGGCGGTCAAAGTGGTCTAACTTCTTCTCACGAGGTCTAACGAGGCTCCACCCGTTACCTGCATTAATGGCACCTGTTTTAAATCGGTATAAAAGACACCTGTCCACAACTTCAGTCAGTCACACTCCAAACTCCACTATGGCCAAGACCAAAGAGCTGTCGAAGGACACCAGAGACAAAATTGTAGACCTGCACCAGGCTGGGAAGACTGAATCTGCAATAGGTAAAACGCTTGGTGTAAAGAAATAAACTGTGGAGCAATTATTAGAAAATGGGAGACATACAAGACCACTGATAATCTTCCTCGATCTGGGGCTCCATGCAAGCTCTCACCCCGTGGCGTCAAAATGATAACAAGAACGGTGAGCAAAAATCCCAGAACCACACGGGGGGACCTAGTGAATGACGCTGACGGAGCAAGACAAGCAGGTCATGGCCAAGACATCTACAAGCCCGCATCTTGACCACCAAATCCCGCCATCAGTGCCTCTGGGGGCCAAAAATGGACAGTCCAGAACAATGGCAGGACATCCTGTCTTACCACAAGGAACACCTAATTACAAGAAGACTCCACAGCTGAGAATTTGAACACTCAGCGCTCCTTGGGAACTGTGACTGACAAAATCTCCAACTCTGGTTGCCTTGGCAACAGTGAAGCACGTACTCTTTGGCCCAACCTGCAACAGAAAATTACCCAAACACACCCTTCTCCCGGACCATATTCCGCCTCACCAGAGTCTTCAAAAGACTGAATTCTTAAGCTAGCGCTGTCTTTTCTCGGGAACATTTTTGTGTACTTGTTGTTTGTAGAGCCTGGAGCCAGCTTTCCTCCTTGCCTGGGTCTATATGCTGTTTTGGCTTGCTGTATGATTGCTATTCAATTGGAAAACATTATCAACTTGTGTTTCGAACCCTATTTTCAGATTTTTAAAATAGAGTCAGAACAAGAGGAAGACTACCACAAAATAGACTGATCCGAAAAGCCGCTGTGGGACCGACGAATCAAAAAAAAATGGACAGATCTGAAACCAATATTGCAGACGCGGTGGGACCGTCGGAACCACAAAATAGACGGATCCCTTACTTGACTGAGGATCGAGGAAAAATGTTCGGGCGCCAGTTGTAACGCGTGGTGGGTAGGATAAAAAAAAGGGGGAGAAGCTTCCACTTATGCACATTAGTTCACTAAAAATAATAATTCCGCCATGACCACTCACTTCACTATCCTTGTTTCCATTTGACTGGAAATTGCATCCAAAAGCAGCACATCGTGGCATTTTACTTCACGAGTTTACGCAGCAATAAGAAATTGTTGAATACGCTACACATTTGGGAAGATGCCAGCTATACGTCATCACTGCGAGCCCTCAAACCATGGCGCCAACTAACGGTCAAAATATGGACTAAATATTATAAAATATTGCCATTGATTTAACATTTTATGTGTTTTTAACAACATATTTTAGTACAAGAGAACAATTGTGGTTTATTAGAGCCTACATGTATTTAAGTGAGAGGATCACTTTAAGATGGCGCCTGTTTACTTGTGCGGGAAAGTCTGTCATTTCACATCTAGTCTAGATATATGTGATATCTACTATAGCCGTATGTTGCTGTATGTTTGTAGAAACTAGCAACTTACTGGGCGCTGTTTGTAGCGGCTGCCGGCCGCAGTCAGGTATTATCATTTTTTTGTTTGTTTGTTTGTTTGTTTGTTTGTTTATCTGGCGGTATTAGCTGCACATGATATCTACTCTCGGTCCGTTCCTCATTGCATCCCGATGACCGTGCTGACTGCGTTTTATTTCCGCTTTACCTGGTAAAATTCAATAATCGGAATTTAGATGTTTGTGAATCATTCTCGAAACTTCCATGGCCGAATCGCGAATAATCTAAGAATAGGAAATTTTGCACGCCTCTAATAGCTGATATAATTAGTTGAAGGTTGACTTTTTTTTTTGGTAAATGGTGTTATACTTATATAGCGCTTTCCCACCTTTCAAGGCGCTCAAAGCGCTTTACACTATCTCGCCATCTACCTACTGGTGACGCTACACCAGGAGCAACGTGGGGTTCAGTATCTTGCTCAAGGACACTTAGACGAGTTCATCAGGGCGGAGAATCGAACCCACAACCTAAGGTTTTGGGGGACAACTACTCTACCACTGAGCCACGCCACCCCACTGTCGGATAGGGATTTTTTTTTTTTTTTTTTTTTTTTTACTTTTTTGCCAAAATCATCAATATTAAAACAATGAAGGCCTTGGACTACTTCAGTTGTGTGTAATGAATCTAAAATATATGAAAGTCAAATGTTTATCAATACATTACAGAAAATAATGAACTTTATCAAAATATGCACATTTTTTGAAAAGGTCTAGTAGATTCATAAAAAGTTCGGTGTGGTAAAACTACTGTCTGAAGTACATTTTTTCCCCCAAAAAGTGAACTAAATGTAACGGAATAAATGTAACACGTTACTGCCCACCTCTGCTCATTCGTTATTGGTTCCACATTCCTTTTCAGATGCCGTGTTATTCTAAATGCGCTTTGCTCTCAGGGTGAATACAAACAAAGGTTCACTTGGAGGAAGGAGTTAATCCCAATCACAAAGGAGATCAGAGAAGCCCCCGCGTTGTTTTTCTTTTGCTGCCACACAACTCATTAAGCCCGCGAAAAGTTGCTGCATTGCACCACATCACTTGACGGAGCAATTACATTTGGAAATTACACAGTCGAGCCATCGAATCAAACGTCCGATCGTGTTTCTCGCCTACCGTTTAATGAACTGATTGAACGAGAAGCGTGCGTTTACTGACAAAGGACATTTTGATAGCACCTGATGCCTCCATCGAAACGAAGCATGTTTGAAATAAACCTCCATCCTTCCAAACGCGAAAAAAGATGAATATTATCATATTTTTCAAATGTCAGGATTTCATTAACAAAACTGTCAAAAACTGCTTCTCATTGTTTTACAGTCTTGTGTAAAAATTAGGACACCCCATTAAATATTTAGTCCTATATTAAGGAATGTTCATATAACAATGTCTGATCTTGTTTTTCTTTATCCCTGTAAAAGAAAGTGATTTAGTCATAGGCGGAGTTTGACTTTTGGGGAAGGGGGGGGGGGGGACAAACTGTTGAGGACCCCAAAACGCAGTGTCAGCGATAAAATTAACTTACAAGAATATAAGAATAAGTTCACAATAAGCGTTTTTGGTTTCCCATTATTCTTGAGGTGAATTCTAAATCAGGCTGCTTAGGCAATACTTTCCATTGAATTTGGTGGGCCCACCGGTGTGTGGCCAATGTAGTTACCCCAGTCAAAAATTGTATCCCCTGGGCGGTGCCATATGGAGGTAGATTTGTGTCTTTATTATTCAATAAAAAAAGTTGCTTCAATTAAAAAAAAAAAAAAAAAAAAAAAAAAAAAAACGATCCTTCAATCAAAATGTATATTTTAGACCAAAAAAAGTTGCTTCAATCAAAAAAAAAATAATTCCAATCAAAAAAAAAAAAAAAAATGTTTTTCTCTGATTTATTATACATATATATATTTATTAGGGCTGTCAAAATTATCGCGTTAACGGGCGACAAAACTTTCTTTGGGCCTTGCAAAATCAATCAAAATCCAGTAAAACAGCCGGGAGCGAAGGGCCTTGCTCTGGGAAAATGGCTGGGAGTGAATGAGTTATACAAAATACAATACTATTGGACTTTTTGGATAGTTATTTTGATATTGAGGGGTATTTAAAGTGTTGATTCCAATTTGCGCGGAAATTAGGGTTAAGTCGCCTGCGTAGGAATGGAACTCATTCGTAACCCGGGGAATACCTGTATAAGGCTTGTTTAATTTAGAGACTAGCTTTTTCAAATGACTTTGGGAGAGAGCAAGACCAGCGCATTTGTGAGCCAGTCTATTGGAAAACGGGCAACTTTGGTTATTTTTTTAATGGGTTTGTTTACAAAATTAGTACCAAACTACTTTTGGAAAGTTTACTCCTAACCACTTGAACAAAGAAAAGCATTGAATACTGATGCTTTGGAGGCCATTGACAACTACGGACATCCAATCTACTTTGACTGGGAGGGGCTAGCATTGATCGATGATCATTCAATTCGAATGAATTGAATGTAAATCACCTTCAATGTCAGCCAAGTTAATTTGCACAATAACATTAAACCATTTACAAAAGTAGGAAGGTTATTGATGTATTTCCTTAGATCACTGTCAATTAGGGGTGTGACAAAATATCGAAATGGTGATATATCGTGATACTTTGTATCCCATAAGGTTATCGATATGCCCCTGCCAAGAATCGGGTTATCGTTTTGAAAAGGTATCAATGTCTAAAAAAAAAAAAAAAGAAAAAAAAAAAAAAAAAGAAAAAATTTGAACCAACAATTTGCGACCAACATTTTCCACCATAATAGTGTCTCAGTCAACTTTAAGGCTGCATTGACGGTGCTCGACGCCAAATCCATTTAGACTTGGAACGTTCGTTGATTCGAAACCAGAGCATTCACAGTCATTCTGTCCGATTTTCAGGGCATTTACAGGTCATTTTCTGTTGAGTTTGAGTCACTCCCTATTCATTTGGGTGATTCCCTGGTCATTTCCTGTTCTGTAACTCAAAATAAACAGGAAGAGACCCATAAAATACCCCCAAATCAACAGGAAGTAACCAGGGGTGAAACTGGCTAGAATTTTTTGCCAGAACTCCCCGGCGTGAAGGTTGCCACGGAGCCAGAAATTTTACTTATTTATATATTTTCTTTCTTTTTTTTTTGGGGGGGGGGGGGGGGGGGGGCTGATCAAACCTCTGACACAACTGAAATGCAAAGAAAATTGTTTTAGCACAGTTATTTCTATAGCACAATTGAAAACTGATTTTCATTCAAAATTGTATTTTTTTATCAACAAAAACAGCAGTGACCCCAACCTCCAACTCCTAATTTTTATTTTCCCTCATTTCCTCACATACTACATGCCAAATCTCAATTTTAATGACTTAAGAACATAGGATGTATATTAAAGTTGAAGTCAGGGCCGGCCCAGCCTATACGCAGACTATGCAGCTGCTTAGGGCCCCTGACCACTTGGGGGCCCCTAATCTGGCAATTGTTTTTTTTTTTTTTTTTTTTACTACAGTGTGCTTTATTTGACTTTTGTGAGTTTTGATACTTGATTACAAGCTTGAAAAATAAAAGTTCTTCCTTAACTTCTTTCTTTCCTCTTTTAGAAAGAGGTTTGGCGCTATCTACTGTAAGTACTGACAATCATTTGGGGTGAGAAGTTTTAAGTATACAGTGCAACAAAATCTGATTAATATACAAAATATGGACGTATGGGTTGGATTGCATGTATGGGTTTCACAGTATACTGTGACGAAATGGTGGGCCAAAAATACGGGACCCTTTGCATTATTTTGCTTAGGGCCCCCAAATGACCTGGGCCGGCCCTGGTTAAAGTTAATGTAAACATTTACTTTTAATAAGATATGACCAACATACATTCAGAAAAGTAAGCACAAATGACAAATTATGCAGAGAGAAATGGAATATATTTTGAGGATCGCGCAACCATTACTTTTTTTAAATCATAAGGAAATTAATAAATAGCCTAACATAAATGAACAAATTTAAGTCCAAAGTGCACATTGGCAGCTCAGATGTTCTGAACCTCCCCATCAGAGCAAATAAAACTAAATATGATAAGTAAGCCTCCTCATGTCTTTCGTTGCTCTTAAAGATTTGAAAGATTTGCATTGCCCTTTTTTGTCGCATCAATTCAATTTTTTTTTTTTTGCTGCTCCAGAAAACATGCACATTTGAACCAATCAGAGCTAACTATCTCTGCTGATCACATGTCAGTATGGCAGCCAATTAAACGGATAAATGAGTCCAGGCAATTTGCGTGTATCCGCACATTGACATGATTCATCACCGTCAGACTCAGAAAACTGCAGCAGCTGGGGAAACCTCCATGCCGTTGGTGGAATAAAATAAATAATAAATATCGGTGGAAACGGATTACGCTACACAAGCACTTTATTATGCTTGTTGTTAACAACACTTGTGTATATAAATTTGATGTTGGTCGATTGTTTTCTTCTTGGAGATGAAATGTATGTGTGGCAGCTTAGCATTTTTTTAGGGCTGTCAAACGATTAAAATTTTTAATCGAGTTAATTACAGCTTAAAAATTAATTAATCGTAATTAATCGCAATTAATCGCAATTCAAACCATCTATAAAATATGCCATATTTTTCTGTAAATTATATATATTCTGTAAAATTAATTGTTGGAATGGAAAGATAAGACACAAGATGGATATATACAGTGGGGAGAACAAGTATTTGATACACTGCCAATGGGAAAATCCATTGGCAGTGTATCAAATACTTCCCCACTGTACATTCAACATACGGTACATAAGGACTGTAGTGGGCATTTCACTCTTCTGTCATTTAAATCTGTCTATGCTGTCCTCACTCCGAAGCGTCTACTTTTTCCAAAGCTAGGCAGCTAGTGAACGACGCCTTAATAATCAGACTTCTTCCTTTTTCATCTGATTTATTAATAAAATAGCCTCTAGCCATTGTCCTCTTTAGACCGTCATAAAACTACAAAAAAAAAAAAGTACACAAGCATTGCATTAGCACCAACGTTAGCTTAGCACGCTATACAGGTTCACTAAACATAGACAAAAAGCGTCTCATACAAAAAATAAAACATTTCGCTTACTAACATAATATGTACATTCTTTACAACAACCATACCTACGGACAAATCTTGTCCAAGGATCATATAAGCACAACATTACAACGTAGGCTTCAGCCCGAGACGTCGTGCAGCCATATGAACTGGCCAGAAAAAAAATAAACCATGTCGCAACGCGACCACAAGAGTTCACTGTTGTGCTGCAGCACAAAAAGCCTTGCTGTAAAACTTACCAAAAGGCAGAATACTGTCTGAGCGGGACATGTGCGTTAATTGCGTCAAATATTTTAACGTGATTAATTTAAAAAATTAATTACAGCGCGTTAACGCGATAATTTTGACAGCGCTAATTTATTTATTTATTTATTTTTTTACATAGCATTTTGACAGTTGACGTCATATTTTCGGAAGCAAAGCACCGTGTACCGGATCTGCGTTCTGGCCCTGAAACTTATACCGGAACTGCATTCCTGACCGTTCTGGCCCACTCACCCCTGGAAGTAACTGAAAATGAACAGGTAAATAACCTTAAATGGCCCAAAATGACCTCATTGCCTGGCATTGGCTGCCACTACCGGTCATAGACGTCCAATCCGTTTGAAGTGGGAGGGATGGCAGTGAATGAATATCGATGTTCATTCGCTGCCATCCCTCCCACTTCAAACGGATTGAACGTCTACTAATGATAAACCCATTCCAATTCACAGCAGAAGCTTGTTTTTCTGTTTATTAGTTCTTTGTAGAATATCCTAGAATGATTTCCTGACCAATGTATCGATAATCGTTGTATCGTCAGATCATGGTTATCGTGAGCTTTGTATCGCAAATCGTATCGTATCCTGAAGTACCAAGATGTTCCCACTCTTACTGTCAATGAATAAAATAAATATACCTCCATGAATTCTTGCAAGGAACAAGGTGCCAGACCTAGGATTCTAACTTAGACCATCACAATTGCGAGGCAGAGATTTCAACCGCTACTCCAATCCCTCTTGTTGAAATCCAAATCATCCATCTTTTTGAAAGCAACATCTGAAACCCGCAGAGCCGGCTCGCCACCCGTTTCCCGAGGCTGTGTATCAACTCAAAAACTTTCTACCCTTTCAAGCGGACAGCAAAAAACAGAAGGTCCGCGTTCTCGCCCACAGCCATCGGCACGACCTACAACACAACGGATCACTGGAAGGCCGGGCCTCCAGAAAGCAAACAGAGTTGAGAGACCACTCACCGTCAGCAGCAGCGGCGTACAAGTTCCCCGAGCCGGCTTTAACTAAGAATGAACCGGGGCCAAACTCATCCTCCGACTCCGAGTCCCGGGCTGGCTGAGCCGCACTGTTACCTAGCAACCCCCCCTGGCCGTGATTGGCCGCGACACAAGGGGGAGGGTACGGGAGCTGCTCAACAGGGGAGGAGGAGGCGGAGGAACAAAGCAGCGGAGGACCTGCGGACCACAGAAACGACACATGGTGGTGGTGGGGCAGTGGGTGGGTGGCAAACACACCCAAATATCACACACAAAAAAATCCAAGACTTCAACGATAATCACATAAAGAAAAAAACGGCAACAACAAGATGTTACTCGAGGTAGAAAGCATAGGCGGAGTTTGACTTTTGGGGCAGGAGGCCCAACATTAGATGACCCCGAAATGCAGTGTCAGCAAAAAAATTAACTTACAAGAATATTTATAATAATTGTTCCGATCATGTTTTTTTGTGTTCCCGATCCGATCGTTTTAGTTTGAGTGTCTGCCGATCCCGATATTTCCCGATCCAATTGCTTTTTTTTGCTCTCGATTCAATTCCAATCATTCCCGATAATTTTTCCCGATCATATACATTTTGGCAATGCATTAAGAAAAAAATTAATAAAACTCGGGCAAATATATACATTTGGGAGAGGGATTGTAAGGCTTTAGCCAATTAAAAAAAGGCTCCTAAGGCTGCCAAAATTCACTCTACTCATTTTACACTGCCTTTTAGCTTTCTCTGTAGGTCAAACAGCGCCATTACAGATTGAGCGCGACAATGCGTGAGTGGGTCGTGCAGCGCATGCATTAATTGCATTAAATATTTTAACGTGATACATTTTTTGAAAAATTAATAACCGCGTTATCGGGATAAATTTGATAACCCTACCTTAAGCCTAAACTAAAGACTCTGGATGAGTGTAACATATTATGTCTGTAACGTTAAATACAATTAGAAAACGATTTAATTAAAAAAAATATATATATATATTAAAAAAAGGCATGTCCGATATTTTTTTGCCGATTCCGATACTTTGAAAATGACGTGATCGGACCCGATCGATCGGGACATCTCTAATTAAAATTGTTTGTTGATATATTAGAAAAATAGATTTTACTCAAATAATGGTTTTTCATTTGCAATTTAGAAATATCATGCTCCAATGAATGTATTTTGGTTTATTTCAATCAGTTTGTATACTTCGGCAATCTAGTTAAATCAGGCCCCATATACATTTTGGCAATACATTAAGCAAAAAATGAATAAAACTCAGATGAATAAATACATTCAACATACAGTACATAAGTACTGTATTTGTTTACTATGACAATAAATCCTCAAGATGGCATTTACATTATTAACATTCTTTCTGTGAGAAGGATCCACGGAAAGAAAGACTTGTAATTCTTAAAGGACAAATGTGACTTTGTATATTGTGACTAAATATTGCCATCTAGTGGATTTTTATGAGCTTTCAGTAAATGATAATTCAGCCATTTAACTTCTGCCCAAATGCATGATGGGAAGTGTAACCATGACTGTGCCTAATGGTACCAATTGATATATCTTCTCAGCGTTGAGAAATAAATTAGGGTGTTAAGAAAAAAGATCAACTACTACCTTTCTTCCCCACATTGCTTCTCACGGTAATGCTGATTGAATTGTAAGGCTTTAGCCAATTAAAAAAAGGCTTCAAAGGCTGCCAAAATTCTCTCTACTCATTTTATGTTGCCTTTTAGTTCAATGTATACGTAATACAGTGCCATTATAGATTGAACGCAACAATGCGTGAGTGGGTAGTGCAGCGCACGCGTTAATCGCGTCAAATATTTTAATGTTAATACCGCCGTTGACGCAATAAATTTGACAGTCCCACTTTAAGCCAAAACTAAAGACTCTGGATGAGTGTAAGACATTTTGTCTGTAACGTTAATTAGAAAACAATTTAATTTAAAAAAAAAAAATAAAAAAAAAAAAAAAATATATATATATATATATATATATATATATATATATATATATTAGGGCTGTCAAAATGATTGCGTTAACGCGCGGTAATTAATTTTCTTAATTAATCACGTTAAAATGTTTGACGCAATTAACGCACATGTCCCGCTCAGACATTATTCTGCCTTTTGGTTACAGCAAGGTTTTTTGTGCTGTCTAACAGCGAACTCTTGTGGTCGCTTTGCGACATGGTTTATTGCTTTCTTGCCAGTTCAATATGGCTGCACGACGCCTCGGGCTGACGCCTACGTTGTAATGTTGTGCTTATATGATCCTTGGACAGGATTTGTCCGTAAGTATGGTTGTTGTAAAGAATGTACATATTATGTTAGTAAGCGAAATGTTATATTTTTTTATGAGATGCTTTTTGTTTATGTTTAGTGAACCTGTATAGCGTGCTAAGCTAACGTTGTTGCTAATGCAATGCTTGTGTACTTTTTTTTGTAGTTTCACTACGGTCTAAAAAGGACAGTGGTTTGAGGCCATTTTATTAATAACTCAGATGAAAAAGGAAGAAGTCTGATTATTAAGGCGTCGTTCACTAGCTGTCTAGCTTTGGAAAAAGTAGACGCTTCGGAGTGAGGACAGCATAGACAGATTCAAATGACAGTAGAGTGAAATGCCCACTACAGTCCTTATGTACCGTATGTTGAATGTATATATCCATCTCGTGTCTTATCTTTCCATTCCAACAAATTATTTCACAGAATATATATATAATTTACAGAAAAATATGGCATATTTTATAGATGGTTTGAATTGCGATTAATTTCGATTAATTACGATTAATTAATTTTTAAGCTGTAATTAACTCGATTAAAAATTTTAATTGTTTGACAGCCCTAATATATATATATATATATATATATATATATATATATATATATATATATATATATTAGAGCTGAAACGAGTACTCGAGCAACTCGAGTTTAAAAACTGATCCGAGTAATTTTATTCACCTCGAGTAATCGTTTGACAGCTCTAAGCATCACGTTTTGCTAGGACTACTTTTATTGCGGGACAACGCGCTGTCACGTGCGGAGAGGAAGAAGGGAAGAAAAAAAAAAACTTACTGCAGCCGACAGCCGCCACAAACGACGCCGACGTTGCTAAATACTAGCCCGCACCATGCTGCATTGGTAACAGGTAGCGTCTGATGCGTCTCATAGAGATCACATGTATGTTGAACTAGATGCACAATGACAGACTGGGCCACGTCTGGGCAGCGTTTGTAAACAGCCGCCATCTTAAAGCAGTACAGCGCTAAGCGCTAATAAAGAGCGCTAAGCGCTAATAAATAAGATTAACGTTACTGTCGGTACTAGCTCACGTAACGTTAGCCCTGCGGAGGGCTAGGTTTCAATTAATTATGACCACTGTCGATGCGTGGCTAACGTGTCTTACATACAGGCTTTAACATAACATAGCATTGTGGAGTGATGAGGGTGTAAAATAAAAACTTAATCATGCTAACTATCAATTTTAGCTCAGTAGTCATTGCTGGATAAAACACCAAGTAGCACTGGTCCCTAATGTGCTCCAATACAGCCTGTATTATACATTTATTTTGAACACTGCAAAAACTCAAAATCCTATCAGGACTTACAGTTTAGACTAACTTAAAACTTAACTAGAACTTAAAAATGGCTTGACACAAAGAGAAATTCAATTGAAACACGTAGGAAAAAAATCCTAACTTTTAAGTGATGTGTGTTATCAAGCGTCACAGCATTTTTAGGTAAGATATATATATATTTTTTAATAAGATCTAAAAGTTTTTTGAGTGAAAGCAGTGAATTAGTCTTTTTTTTAAATTCTAGTTACATCTGAGATGCAATTGTTGGCTGTTTTCAACAATATACATCGAAAATATTGATTGACTGAAAATGGTTCAAGATTAGATGAAATGTTTTGTTTTCTCATGTATATTTATAATTGCTCTTCACCTAAAGATATATTTGTTTTATCCGATTACTCGATTAATCGATAGAATTTTCAGTCGATTACTCGATTACTAAAATATTCGATAGCTGCAGCCCTAACACACATATATATACATATATATATATATATATATATATATATATATATATATATATATATATATATATATATATATACAGTGTTGTTAATCTTACTGAAAAAAAGTAATTAATTATAGTTACAAATTACTTCTCCCAAAAATTAATTGCATTAGTAACTCAATTACCTGAATGTAAGAGTAATTAGTTACTTGGCAAAGTAATTGGTGATAATTACTTTTTTTTTTCCCTCAAAAAAAAAAAAAAAAAAAACATTGGCCACACTATGTGAAGTTTTTTGTGAAGGTTTTTGGTACAATTGGCCCGAGCCCAATTCTTTACCCTAATTTACCCTTTACCCTGAATCAACTGTTAAAAGTTGTTAAAATTGCTCCCATTATTGCATTTGTTCCCTTCTCTCTACTTTCGACATATGAAAGTTTTAAAACTGTTTCATCATTTAAAGATAGATTCAAGTCAAGATTTTGCCGATTTAGAAGTATTTTAGATAAAAAGTTACTTAGGTTCGCTAGGAAGGTTCTCTACAACAGAGCCGTCCTAAAAAGTCTACTGCTTTAAGATGGCGGCTGTCTACTAACGCATTTAGTGCCATGCAGTGTTGTTAATTTTACTTTAAAAAGGTAATTAATTACAGTTACAAATTACTTCTCCCAAAAAGTAATTGCGTTAGTAACTCAGTTACCTGAATGTAAGAGTAATTAGTTACTTGGCAAAGTAACTAGTGATATATATTTTTTTTTCTCAAAAAAAAAAAAAAAAAAAAACAACAACAACAACAACACAGGTCACACAATGTGAAGCTTAAAGGGTTTGGGGGACAATTGGCCCTAGCCCAATTCTTTACCCTCCACTTAACTAGACACAAGGGAATTGCGATAACTAGCTAGTAACCTTTGCTATGTGTGGAAGTCATTTAAAGTTGTGAATCAATCATTAAAGTTGTTAAAATTTCTCCCGTTATTGCATTAGTTCCCTTCTCTCTACTTTAAACATGTGTAAGTTTTAAAACTGTTTCATCATTTAAAGATAGATTTAAGTTTAGATTTTGCCAATTTAGGAGCATTTTAGATGAAAAAAAAATTACTTAGGTTCGCTAGGAAGGATCTCTACATCAGGGCCTTCCTGAGAGGTCTACTGCTTTAAGATGGCGGCTGTTTACAAACGCATGTAGTCCTTAAAACATGTTGGCAATGCAGCAGTGTCTGTCATTTGAATCTAGTTCTATAATATGATATCTACCGTGTCATGTGGGTGTAGTTTGTCGGCTATGGCTGCAGTCAGGTATTATTGGAGCCACCTAGCATCGCGGTTGCAACGGCGTCTTCCCCACTCCTGCTCTGCTCTCGTCCCCGTGAGTCCGTTTCTCTCAGACTTTTTTTAATTCAACCAACTTAGTAACGCATAGTAACGCACGCCTTTCCCGCCTCTGTACCGGTAACGGCGTTGCCAAGATGAGAAAAGTAATTAATTAGATTACTCATTACTGAAAAAAATAATGCCGTTAGTAACGCCGTTATATTGTAACGCCGTTATTAACAACACTGTATATATACATATATATATATATATATATACTGGACTGTCTCAGAAAATTAGAATACACAATATTCTAATTTTCTGAGACAGTCCTGTATATTGTTCTATGTAAAGGACGTCAGCCAAGGTCGGCCCCCCACATTTTTACCACGCCAAATCTGGTCCCCTTTGCAAAAAGTTTGGACACCCCTGCTTGAAATGGTGGATTAATGTACAGGACTGTCTCAGAAAATTAGAATATTGTGTATTCTAATTTTCTGAGACAGTCCAGTATATATATATATATATATATATATATATATATATATATATATGTATATTAAAAAAGGCATGTCCGATATTTTTTTTGCCGATTCCGATAATTTGAAAATGACGTGATGATCGGGACATCTCTAATCATAATAAGTTGACAATGAGCGTTTTTTTGTTTCCTATCATTCTCAGGCATGCAAACTGGTTAGATTTGAAAAAGGTGACAAAGTAACATGGACACACTACATGCCCGGAAAAGTGCATTTCATAGTGCAACCAGGGACATCTCGAATTAAACACAGTACATAATAATTTAACATATGCAAGTCTAAATCTCTCATCCTGAAATCAGAACATATACTGTAAGACGAATTAAGTAGCAAATTGTACAAAATCTAAATTATGAAATATACAGTATGTCCCATTTGCATTAAGCAGAGAACACCTGTACAGCATAAAATATGAATTTACAGGTACAGTATAAATTCCATTCACTTAACTATTCTGTGATAGATCGATCGATAGATAGATTTGAATAAAAAGCATTAACTCTTTAGTGATCATAACTTTATGTACATTCAACCAAAGCAATTAGTCCCATGGTCCTTAACTTCGATTGATAGGGCATCATACTGGATAAACAGAAGTACACCTGTAGGCTGTTTTATGAACGGGGGGGTGTACGAACAGCGCGGGAATGGGGGTAGTTTCAAATGCGACCTGTAGCGGAGCTCTCCGGTTTGATAAACTCTCGATGGCTAAACAAATGAAACGACCTCCACAACAAGGCAAAACTCTTCCCTTTCTGTAATTATCGGAGAGTATAGAGGGGCCTTAAACAACTCGTTGTCAAAAATAACTGGTGACCATTCAGAACTTTGCTAACAAAGCCCTGAACATGACTTGTATGGAAGGCGCTAGTTCATCACTCTAGTTACCTCATTGCTCATGATTTATTATTATTATTATTATTTTTTTTTTTTTTTTTATCGTTGACAAGAGCTTTACAAAGGGGCCTTAAATAACTCGTCACAACGCCAACTGGTGACAATTCAGATCCCAACTGACGTTCGCTAACTTTGCTAGCCAAGCCCTGTGTGAAAGGCGCTTGTTAGCCCTTCCGCAGTTAACGCTACTTCGAGTAACTGCGTTCGACGAGGCGGTGAAATATCAAGGACTATCTGAAGTCAATTATCAAGAAATTAAGCGAATACTTGTGTTATAGACACCATTACAAGCGCAGGAATTGATCGAACGACACGATTGAATGATTTATGAAGACTATTATAGGCCATCACTCAAACTTTTAGCTTTAAGAAGTTAACAATTTTTGACATTAAGCCCTTAGCTTGCCGCAATCTCCAACGGGTCCAGGCGAGAAGCTGGGATGGAGAGGGGTTCCGCCTCCTCATTGCTGATTGGCGATAACTGTGCTCCCGTCTCTCACGCTTGTCAGTTATTTGTTGTCACGAGAAGAGAGTGGCAGTGATAGGTCTAGGTCATAGGAATAGAGTGTAGTTTTGAGCCTGGACTACGGTTTTGAAGTTAACGGTTTCACTCGCTCGTTGACATGCCCCCCCACATTTTTTTCTCCTCGGATCTACGTGATTCAGAAAAATGACCCATTTTGATTTCAAAACGGCGAAATTTTGCTGAAAGGTGGCACATTTGCATGCCTGATTCTTGAGGGGAATTCTAAATCAGGCTACTTAGGACAGCTATACTTTTCGCCGAGATCATCATCCATTGAATACGGAACGCCCGCCGGTGTCGTGTCAATGTAGTTACCACCGTCAAAAATTGTATCCACTGACTGAAGCCATATGGAGGTAGATTTGTGTCTTTATTATTCAATCCAGAAAAGTTGCTTCAATCAAAATATATATTGTCAACCCCAAAAAAAATCGCTTCAATAAAAAAACAGTGTTTGAAGGTAAAAATAAATTTGAAACTCAAAAAATTCCCCCCAAAATGCACGTAAAAGCTATTTTTCTTTGATTTTTTTAATTTTATTTTTTTATTTATTTATTTTTTTAAATGATTGAAGTCTTTTGTGTTTGAGCCACATTTTGGCTAGGACATTTTTGTCTTTATTATTTAATCAAAATATAAGTTGCTTAAAAATATACATATGTTTAAAATAGGGCTGTCAAACGATTAAAATTTTTAATCGAGTTAATTACAGCTTAAAAATGAATCGTAATTAATCGCAATTCAAACATCTATAAAATATGCCATTTCTTTCTGTAAATTATTGTTGGAATGGAAAGATAAGACACAAGACGGATATATACATTCAACAGACGGTACATAAGTACTGTATTTGTTTATTATAACAATAAATCAACAAGATGCATTAACATTTTTGACATTAAAGCGATACATGGATGGAAAGACTTGTAGCGCTTAAAAGATTAGTTAGTTAGTACATGTTAGAAATGTTATATTAAAACCCCTCTTAACATTTTCGTTTTATTAAAATTTGTAAAAATTTCAATCAGAAAATGAACTAGTAGCTCGCCAATGTTGATGTCAATAATTACACCATGTTCACTCATGGTACTAACCCATAAAATCAGTTGGACCCAAGCGCCAGCAGAGGGAGCCAAACACCAAAAAACAAGTAACAAGTGGACATGACACTACACTGTCATTTTAGCCTGTTTGAGTGGGGCATGTGCGTTAATTGCGTCAAATATTTTAATGTGATTAATTAAAAAAATTAATTACTGCCCGTTAATGAGATAATTTTGACACCCCTAGTTTAAAAAGAAAAATCACTTCAATCAAAAAAAGAAAATTTCAATCAAAGAAAAAGTTTTTGAATGCGAAAAAATATTTGAGATAGAAACATTTCATTTGAACACTTAATTTTTCATTGAAAAAGTTTTCTTTGACTGAAGCAATCCTTTTTGTGTTTAGGCCTTATTAAGGGACATTTGTGTCTCAATCATTTAATCCCTCAAAAAGTTATATTTATTATTTTAAATATTTTAAATATTTTAAATCAAAGAAAATAATCATTTGAAAAATTAAATTGCCCTCCCCTAATATATATTTTTAATGAAAATTATATGCAAAGCAAATAACCATCTAAGGTGCTAGTCACATGATCTGTTCGAAAATCATTTTGACCTATTATAAAAGTATATATTTTTTGTTCATTTAATTCATTTTTGTTGCAGTTTTATTGCTTTACTATTTTTGTATATATAGGAAAGTCAATTACATGCAATGACACTTTTCGGGCACCCCTTAAAATCCGCTTATGGATAGAAAGTCATGCCTGACTTTGCATAAAAACATGCAAAAACACCCTCTGGGTTGTGTCAAATGGATAAGAAGATAATTTCCGGTGAAGAATCACTTTTAAACTGAAACTTCCCTCTGCATAATCCCAAGAGCGTACTTTAATACTTAATTTTCTTTCTCCGATCGCAATCATTTCTTGGAGCTTGCCGCTTCAGATGGTTGGAATATTTCCTAACATGCTTTTTTTTTTTTTTTTTTTTTAACTTCTTTACATTACTGGAACTTCAATTCATTTGTATTGGCGGTTCAAGTTTAGACAAAATACTGAGAACAGGTTGGTCTTTACAACTTAAAATGGCCAAAATTACACCAAAATGCATGCAATTTTCCCCTATCACAACTTCTTGATATTTCAAGGTTTATTCATGATGGACATTTAAAAATAAAATATATCCAAAGTTCCTTATATAATCTGCAAACCACATCACTATTGTGATCAGTGTTGTCACAAATTACTTGAAAAAGTAATTTAATTTCTGATTACTAGGGGTGTAACAGTGCACAAAAATCGCGGTTCGGTACGTACCTCGGTTTTGAGGTCACGGTTCGGTTCATTTTCGGTACAATAAGAAAACAAAATGCAAAATATAAATGTGGTAGTTGTTTTATTACGCTTGTGCTTTCAACAATAGGAACATTAGCCTATACAAAGCTAGAATTCTGCTCAAAAAGTGGCGGGTATTTAAAGATAATTCAACAACAATTTGCCTTTCAGACCCTGCGTATTGGTCAACTTTCAGAAAAAAGAAGTCCTCTGCTAAAGAGAAAAGCAATCCCCAAGACAAAGATTTTAACATGTATTTTACAAATGAAATGCCTAAATGAATCTTTTTTTTTTCTTAGGAACGGTTTTCAAAAGCTTTATTGGTGGATTTTCTCAAGTTAAAGCGCCACACAGAAATTAATAAATATAATTGTGTAAGCAGGATCTGTGTATTATTCTTATTATTTAATTACAGGTGTTTTAGCTCATTTCAATTTATTTTATTTAAATGGGCTATTATTTATTTTATTATGTGTTTATATTTTACAAATGTGATGTAGTATTCATTTATATTGTATATTTTATGTTGTATAACTTTACTTCCTATGTGAATATTAGTTCCTACTTGTTTTGTTGTGGTAGGAGGGTTTTGTATTGAACACGGGGCCGTGTTGGTTATTATTATAGCAGCGAAGACAGCAGTAAATCAACAAAGTCAACTGTGCCCCGATTTACCACTCAAGAGATCTGATGGACTCAAAAAGTAGGTTACGATTGCATATTAGTTTGAAAATCAACCAGATCCACCGTATTTTTACTCGAGTGACTTTTGGTCCGCCCGATCCTAGCTACCGGTAGTAGTATTGACGCAGGAAAGTCGCATCTCGCGTCAAATAATAAACTCTGCCGTTCTTTTCGCGTGCGTCGTGTTGAGCCGCTTCTGGGACGCGTCTAACCCGCGGCTGAGCTGCGACCAGTGTGCATTGGCTGATTGACTTTAACGCCCGCGTTTCACTGCGTTCTCGCGGCGGCCACGTTGTCGCGCCGTTGACGTATCTGGGTTATACCGTCCTCCCGTGTTGGTCCTCATTATAGTAGAGCAGACGGAGTAAATACGGTATAATCAACACAAAGAAACTGCAACCCGATCGACTCAGCCTCGAAAAGTAAGGGTTACATTTCATTAGAAACTCGTTCGGTACGCCTCTGTTCCGAACCGATCACCACGTACCGAAACGGTTCAATACAAATACATGAACTGTTACACCCTTACTGATTACGCCTAAAAAAAAGAAATCTAGATACTTTACTGATTACTTTATTATCAAAGTAACTACTGTAATTTTCAGACTATAAGGCCCACCTGACAATAAGCCGCCACCCACCAAATTTGACACGAAAACGGCATTTTTTCATAAATAAGCTGCACTGGGATAATGGGATAATTATCCTATAAGACATTACCGGTAGCACTTGATTTGACATTGGCAAAACCAAATGAACCACCATGAAGCTTAGAACCAATTGACTGCAAAGCTTCATTTCTTCAAGAAGCTTCATCTGACTATCACTGCTCCCTTGGGGGAGACATTCAACCTATGCTGCCACCTGCTGTCAACACTGTTGCCGTCCAACATGCCTCCTGGCATGCATTGCAACGCAACAGATGTACGTAAATAACAATCAAAATTCATGTTCTGTGCTGATTACTTCTTCAGTTACTCTTCCAGTTGTTTCATTAATTGATATCTCTGGTAGTTGGTAACGCTTTAGTTGACAGTGGCACCATAAAACTGTCATAAGACCATCATAATTAAATATGACATGACACTGCCATGAACATTAATGAATGCTTATGACAGATGTCATTTTTTGTCATCTGGCAAATTATCCCACTTTTGAATAGATGTAAAAGATCCAAGCTGGACAAAAATGGTTTGTTGGTGACATAATTTGCCGAACGATACTTAACTCATTCACTCCCAGCCATTTTCACTGGAGCAACCCCCTTCCCTCCCGGCCATTTTACTGGATTTTGACTGATTTTGCAAAGCCCAAAGAAAATTCTGTTCTATTGCTATATAAAAATGGAACCCACCAAAAGAAAGAGTAGACTCTCTTCTTTCAGCAGGAAAAAATAGTTCATATCTTTTCCCATTCTTTAGAAATCAGCATTAGAAAATAGCTTAGTTTGAGCAATTTTCCAATTTCTGATGAAAAAACAAAGAAATTGAGCTTTTTGTAAAAGCATACATTTCAAACATAACTTTGACTCTAACACAGCTATTTCTTGCTTTTGTGTCATTACAAACATCTGAATAATGTTTTCCTTCTACAAGATAACATCAACAACAAGACAAATAGAGCTTTTGATAGCAAAGTTACAATTTATTTACACATAACTAAACTACTGAACTAAGAGATGAAGCTGTTGTGGCCGCAGCTGTCTTGCCAGACGGGGTAAACTTTTCCCTCATTACCGCCTGTCTCGTATAGATAGATTTTTTTTAATCTGTCTTTTGTAGTGACCACTACCTCATAACAGAATTCACCTAGGGAACTTGTGTGGGGCATGTTGTGTTGGGGGGAACTAATTTAGCTGTGCGCGTTTCCGGCTGAGTCACGAGACACTAGAGCATCACGAGAGACACGAACGGCTGAAAACGGCAACACGAACTCTACTTAACGAGCAACACAGACTCAACAACATCATCCGCTACACTGGTAATCCCGATCGTTCTGCTCGGTTGTCCAACGCCTGGCATCCTGGACGTCCTCTTGATTGTGGCACTTGGTCGTTCATCACCTGGCATCCCGGACATCCTCCCGATCGTCCTACACAGACTTCCCACACCTGGCATCCTGGACGTGCTCCTGATCATCCATTCGGTCGTCTTCCACCAGCGCCCCGGCCGTGCAACCTGACCGTTCATTCCGCGGGTTACGCCTCCGCTCCTCGCTTCCTTTCATGGTCCAATATGATTTCTTACCAAATGCGCTACTGCCCTCCAGTGGCCAGTTTTATTGCTTTAAAATGGATTTTGAGCATTGTGCTTTGGAACAAAGTTGCATCAGAACCTAGAGAGGTCGCTTGTGAAAAAAAAAAAAACGTAAAAGACGTATAAATAGGTTTTTGGGAAACTGAAACAATTAAAAAATAGAATGTATTTATACGTTTTTGGGAGCAAATGAGTTACTGACATTTGCCATAAGCATTCATTAATGCCTATAACAGTGTCATAATCATGTCATTGTTATGACGGTCTTATGGCAGTCTTATGTCGCCGCTGTCAAATAAAGTGTTACCTATTAACTCAAATAAATAACAAATAAGCCACACTGGACTATAAACTGCAGGATTCAAAATGAGGGGAAAAAAGTAGCGGATAATTGTCCGAAAATTACAGTAAATTACTTTCAAAGTAATTTATTGGTTACTTTTTTTTACATTTTTTTCTGTTTTGCTGCCTCAACACCTAATGTCAAAAATTCTGAACTTCCCCTTTAAAATAAAGATCTGGCCGTTAAAATGTTGCCTCGTATTCATTCCACAAATCTTTGTGATGCAGTTTTAAATGGCTGATCAGGTAAATGGTGTTGAATGAGAATGCTTTCTTTCTGCCTCGTGGAACTTCTGTAGTACATGTTTTGCAGATAGCGAGAGCGTTCTTTGTTTCACACACGGAAAAGTACACGCACGCTTGTGATGGAGCCGCCATGACTTCAAGCATTTTGTGTGACTCGTCTCTCATGCGACAGGGGCTTCAGAGAGAGGAGGGGTTAAGGTGGCGGTGCAGAATTGGACAAAACTGGGTCGATTGCGCTCATTTAGAGGCTAAATCAAGAATATATTTATCGGATTGCATTATTGGTTGATTTTTTAAAATTTTTTAACCAGTCCTGTTCAGCTGCTTGACACTGAGAATGGAAATCTAAGTCTGATTTGTCTGAACACTTTCACTCGCTGCTCAGCCTTCATCGTGTACAGACGCACTCTGAGCTCCTGAAGCACTCTCTTATCTTAACCGATAAGCGCTCAGGGCCAGCAAGCTCGACTCCCAGTACGGCTCCAAAGAATTTGAAACCTGGAGACTTAGATGAAATAGCATGTTGTTTGATTTTATACATTCATGTCTGATGAAACTGTTACAGTGACCTTTGTGTGCGCCAGTTGTTGCACATCAGCTGTGATAACACATAATCACTTTGCCACACACATAGCCACAACAAAATGTTCCACAGCAAACAGATGCAAAAATGTCAGGGACATGACAAAGCCAAAACCTTGTACGTCCTGAAATTAATCGAGCTGCTTGACTGGACGCTATTTTACTAAACCCAGATTGTTGATTGTGTTATTGTACAGTTTTGATGTATGTTCCATGCCTGAATGTGCGTCATTAGTTGTATGGGGGACGGGAAACTGATAAGCACATGCTTCATCCCGTCCGTCTTTGTCTTCTTCTTCGGTTCCTTCGGGCAAATCATATCACATTTTGTAATTGTCAATGATTGTCAATGATACCGATGATGATGATAATTAAATTCCATTCCATTCCATTCCAATGTATCACATGGGGACATGCTCCCATTGTGATCATTCAACATGCCTTGTTTATTAGTAGAAAGCATTGAACAATAAGGGGTTATGGGGGGACAGAAGAAAAGAAGGAGAGAGGGACAGAAGTAGGCCTGCTGCTATCGATTATTTCAGGACTCGATTAATTGATGAACTAGTTAGTTCTAATAATCGAGTAATCGGATAAGGAACATAAAAAATTAAAATACCTGACCTGAGCCTCAAACGGTATAAAAAAAAAAATAAATAAATGAGGATATATGTACAACAAAAGAACAATTGGCTAACTCAAATAGCAAAAGTCCGCTAGTTTAAATGCTATAAAATGCTGTTTTTTTTTTTTTTTTTTTTTACAATGCTCTTAACAAATAGTTAAAACTTTTTCCCACAAAAAATAGCTAAATATACCTTTAAATTACGAATGCATTAAAAAAAAAAAAAAAAAAAAAAAAAAAAGAGCTTATGTTGGTCTTATCAGGGAGCAGCTGGATTCAGCCATGTGAAATGAGGCAGACTAGAGGGCAATGTATCCACCCAAATGAATGAAACTAAAGGCAAACACTTTCAAAACAAACCATTACAATGCCACTTTAATTGAACGAATACTAGAGGCAGGAAAATTTAGTTGTAATATTTTTTTCCTAATCGAATACTCGAGTTAATCGATTAATCGTTGCAGCACTAGACAGAAGAAGTACAAACAACAACAAGAAATACATTGAACGCCTACACTAACTATGAATATGTTGGTGCTATCGTTAGCAAGATGTGTTTCTGGTTGACACCATGTGGGGGGCCTGATGACCAAGGAAAAAAGAATGGGGTTGGAGGGAGGGAGGGTGGAGTGTACACAAATCAGCCATGTGAGGTGTAGAACCCAGTATTTTTGTGGATCCCTTGTGAGTGTGAGTATGTTGGCATCCTATTCTATGCTATTTGATCGCCAATCCTGACGTCGATTTTTTCTACTTGAATGTGTCTAATTTCACCTTGTCATGCAAGAATCCCATCAGACATGTGAGAGTCCTGCAGACGAGTGGAAATGCCGCACGGGATACACCCCGGGCCACGGTCCTTCCCCAGCCAATCGGGCGGGGGGGCCAGCCAGCGCAGCCCATCCCTTCTCCCGCAGCCCAGCAAGGGGGACGCTCTCATCCCCCTGGGATCCAGGGTGGTCCGCGCCCCCATCAACCGGCCTTCAGGGATGGGATGAACGGACGCGCCACCACCCCCGCCCGCCCATCTGGCCCACGAGCCACCGCCGGATACCCCAACCAACACGGCGCACCGTGTGACACCCAACTGCTCACCAAGCCCAATGTTTTTAATAAATCTTTTTATCTGTGTGACGTCATAATTGCCATTATTGGCCGATAAGTATCGGTAACCGATATTATCGTGCGTCTTTATCAATAAATACTAAATCATTAAAATAGTTGTTGATTAATTTGATAAAATAACTATTTGATTGATCTAGCAGCAGGCAGACAAAATCTAGAAAACGTGCTCATTTTTTAAAGCTCTCTGTAAATGGATCTTTTCTAATATCATCCTTATAAACTATGTGAGAAACCTGCAGTACTCAGACAAAATCCAAGAGCAAACAAACTTCACACTCCAACACTCCAAATGACATCGATTCAAACTTTGAAGATTCCATCTGCACAAAAAACATCATCAAATTTGTACCATTCCGAATAAAGTGCTTGCGGGTATGGACAAGCTCCAGAGACAGCAGTAGAAGAAATTCTAACCTCAACTGATCCCAACCACCGAAAGAGGAACTGACCTACATGGCAGATGTGAATAATTCAACCGCAACCCTTTTACGTTTTTCCTTCAAGGCCTATCTGAAAACGTTGCCTTTGACGGTAATAGGAGTCCAAATTATTGGACGTCTATCACCGTCAAAGGCACTGAAACATTAGACCGTGAAATTATTCAAGCAATTTCAACAAAGGCATCTCTCGACTTTGCGTTTCTGCTGACTAGACTTCCATCTATCACGGTTGGCTGAGCGTCCCATAAGAGTATTAGAATGCAACTCATTGATTCACATCTAATTAGGAAACAATTAGCCACATTAGCATGAGAGGCCCAGGCCGTGCGCCGCCAGCAAATGTCCACCAGGCCTCTTGAGGCGGCGTCGTGGTACATCCTTCAACGGACTAGTCAGCCAATAAAAAAAGCTTTATTGTCTCTGCTGTAATGCTGAGGTCTTCTAATGTTTCAGGTCAAGGGACTATTTAACAAGGGAGCCATTTTTTTACAAACTCAATATGAAAAACGAGGAAAATTTTTGGGTAGCCGATGATATCGGCCAATAGAAGCATTTTAAAGGTATATTGGATCATATCCGGAAGGCGGAGTTTGAACTTTTGACACATTCAGTATTGTATTTTAGACCCCCCCCCCCAAAAAAAATACCTTTACGAATATATATTTTTAAGTCTGAATCAGCTCTACTCTGCATTTCAAGCTTGCAAGTGAATGAAAAAAAAAAGCATGACTTTTCATTTTCTTTCCTCCCACCCACACATTATGAATATACAGTGGGGCAAAAAATGTATTTAGTCAACCACCAATTGTGCAAGTTCTCCAACTTGAGAAGACTACAGAGGCCTGTAATTGTCAACATGAGTAAACTTCAACCATGAGTGACAGAATGTGTGACAGAATGAGTGACAGAGAGCAGCGAAAAATAGCCGCCCTGCGTGAAATGTCCCCCCTGACGGGAGCGCCCACACGGAAACGACTTTCTTGTACCGTGAATATGTATTATTTTTCTCTGCTTGAACTAATAAATGTTATACCTGTGTAATTGTCATTGGGATATGGTCGTGAAAACCTGTAGACTAATACATGTCTGTTCAAAGATGATTATGTGGCCCAGTCCACGATTTGTTACTAAAATACAGTACTAATATTTTGTGTAATTTAATTATTTAAAACTGATCTTACAGTCGTAAATCCATTACTGTAATGCGTCCATGAAAACATTTGATGTTTTCACGTCTATAAAGCGTTATAAATAAGCGCTCCCGTCAGGGGGGACATTTCAAGCGGGGCAGCTATTTTTCGGCACACACCGGCCCGTTGTCGATCAAGTTTTATTTTACAATCGTGACAACGGTGACGCTCAGCTGACCAAATGTCGGTTTATATTCGGGCCGGTGCCGATTCTGGGTACCCGACTCCTCGTCGTGACATAAACTTGAGTATAATTAGAAATTTTGTGGTCTCAGGACGAGCTCTGACGCACGGGATGGGAGGAAACATCGGTTTGG
The DNA here is from genome assembly GCF_030265065.1 of Corythoichthys intestinalis. Taxonomy (NCBI): domain Eukaryota; kingdom Metazoa; phylum Chordata; class Actinopteri; order Syngnathiformes; family Syngnathidae; genus Corythoichthys; species Corythoichthys intestinalis. Next base: position 429,669 of record NW_026651592.1, on the reverse strand, counting down.
GCATCAAATATGGATCTGGCGACTGGGCTTCCATAATTTGCAAGTGAATCCACCTTTAGAAACTACGATCAATGACAATACGGACACACAATGATGGACAATATGGCGGAACAATACAGCGATCACGTGATGTGTGACGTTGGTGATTGGGGTCTATAGGTGTGCAAACACCTCAGTAATGGAGGTAAACCACTAGAGGGCGACATACACAAATCTGTACTCAGTTTAGTCATTAGAGTAGATAGGCATTTTGATGTGATAAGAGGAACAGGCCAGATTGCGGTCATTAACAAATTATTTATTATTCTCTGTGGCCCAGTAGCAAATGCGCCACCAGTACTGGTTCCCGGCCCGGTGGTTGGGGATCAATGCCCGAAACGATATTTTATCGTTGTACCCCTGTTTGAAACACTTCAATCGACAGTGTTTCAAGCTTAAAAAAATAAAATCCAACCTTCAAAAGGTCGGCGGCCACCTCTCACTTCCCATCACTCCATTTCAGCAGCATGAGCGAGACCTTCACTTAAAATCAAGTGGGCCGATTAGCTCCTGACAGCTTCAGCGAGCAAGCGGCAAGCGCGCCACGCATTAAAGGTCCGCCGCGAACGCATTACCAAGCTCGTTAGTAGGGCCAACATGCTAGCTGGTAAAAGTGGCGTTAAGTGCAACATTCCCACCACGATGGCTCATTAGCGAGTACACGTTCCTTGTTCGAGAAAACAAACAACAAAATCCAATAAGTAAACACATTTTCATTAAAAAATGCATTAACGCAATAAAAGCACTTTGTGGTGTGTGCTCGTTCTGATTAAATACTTTTAATAAATGCAGTTTCTTACATCTGGCAATGTGACATTAATCAATGAGCACTCTTATTTAAAATGGAAGCTTTTTTTCTATTCCTCGGTAAGCTCTGGAACAATTTCAGCTCATTTCACATTGCTTCCAAACATGATTCGTTTGAAACCTTTGAATTCATCCAGAATGGCTCACTTTCTGTCCAATTAGCCTTCTTAAGGTCCCCCCAAAAAAACAAAAATACATACACCCATGTAGCTAATTTCAACATTTTTTCCAGCTTTTCGGTTGCATGAATCCCCGACCCAAGCGCCACAATAGCTTTCTTCTCTCTTTTTACAAGACTACAAACAAATAGCTGTGATACAACATGTCCCACTCATTGACTTTGTTTTTCCAGAGCTATTGATTGATGAATCATTTGCGGCAGCAGTAGTTCCCATTTGCCTTGGGCGAAAACTAAATTTGACCAATGTGCCAATTAAATGCAAAAAGGAAAATAACTCACTTACATTGCGATACAAAGTAGCAGTTTTCACTACACTTTAGTTTTGCTGAAGGCTTAAAGCGGTAGTGTAGAAATTTTGACATTAGGCTTAATCTTCGCGTTAGTCGGGGTTTAATTAGTTGGTGGGGTTGATTTCAACAAATTCCGTGCAGTTTGGTTATTTGTTAGTTTCAGGGCTCCGGAGTGGCTAAGCTAGCGCGAATCAATGGGGCCTGCTTAACATGCCAATAAAAAACGATACAGATCTACAAACAGATCCAACAAGGTCAAATAAATTCAAAATGCAGATCATTGTTCCAAAACACCCATGCGGCCAAAACAAATATCACACCAAACTGCCGTAATTAATTCCATTCTGCAGGACTATTTTTTTTTTTTTTTTTGTGATGCGTAGTGCGACCACAATAGAGAGGAGTGCTTCGGCCACTCGTGCTCATGATGCACTCGACGAAGGTGGGAAGTCGGACTTATCTTGCTCGGATGGTATCAGTTGTGACCTCAAAGCGTTCCAAGCGAATGTCAACAACAAAGATGGCTGATCACGACCAGTTGTTTTTTTAATCGGGTAATCAAGGTCACTTGCACAATTGGTGGTTGATTAAATACTTATTTGCCCCACTGTATATCGCCTACTAAAATTTGTTATCGCGACAAGCCTATTGGTTGCCATCATTCGATCATTGGCAGCCCCTCCCCCCGAGTTCAAATGAATTTGGACGTCCACCACCATCAATGGCATGTTCTGTCACTACTCATCTAAAATCATGCATCTGTACAGCCTTGTCAGCAGGAATCTATGTTTAAGGAGGCGTTTATTTGAAAAGACCACACTCAAATTGGATTAGGTAAATAGAAACACATTTAGAGAGGAGACTTTTCGGGTGGAGATCAACTCAATTGATTAAAGATTGAAGAAAGTCAACATTCCTTCGTAGAGGGAAGAATTCTAATTCTCTCGACCACTCAAGCTTTAATCATTGCTGTTAATTCCAAAGATGTACGGTGATAGATTCAATCTTATATTTCCAAAAATGAAACTTAACTAAAAAGATGAATACATTAGCTGATGATTGAACTCCCAAGCATTTTGTTCCGCGCAATCAATTCTAATAAATTCAAAACAACACCGATTCCAAAGTGCCTTATTTTTTGGAATCCGTCATTAAGGTTGCACTATGTTGTCACAACAGAGAAGAAAAAGTGATTAGTGTTCCGTTAAATACACCTCATTCTCTTAATAGAAATAGGGCTCTCATAATAGGAGTTCCATTAAGCTACTGTTGCCGATGCAATGCCTTAATTGGACGCCTAATGGCTTTCAAATTGCACTGATCATCAACATCAGTTTTCTTTTTATTCACAAGGGACACACCACGGACAATTTGTGATGGTTTTTTAGCCCCCTTCAAAAAGATGGGTTAGTACAGTGTTACATCTACATAAGAAATTAATTCGTTCCAGGACCTTGTTTTTAAGTCGAAATGGTCGTATGTCGAGCAGGATTTTCCCATAAGAATACATTATTTTTCTATTAATGCGTTCCACAGCCCAAAACCTACACTAAATCCTTAATAAATACTGCTTGTACTATTACAAAGGCAATTAAACATAGTAAGACAAATTAATTATCTGGGTCTTTTTCATTGTTTTTTTTTTTTTTTAAATGGGATTTCTTCAGCGCGCCGCACAGCCCGAACCGTTTGACCGTTTGGCAATGTTCAAATACCGAAACGCCTGGAATTTTCCCGCGACGCGGGGAATTTTTCGAAAGACCCCGAAAGTTTTCCGTTTGCCCGTAAACGCCGATTTTTCACAGATTTTTTGAAAAGAAAAAAAAAACAACAACTAATTTTCAAAATATATCTAGTCCTACAATTTTTGACCATATCACATAATTTGGACATCAAAAATTCCAGGATGGTGAGGGGCATAAAATTCGGATACAGATTTTGGATAAAAATCACGGTTCCCCGGAAATTTGCCAAAAACTTTTCCATTCATTTTTAATGGGATGCAACATTAGTTCAAATTTCCCATTCACTTCCAATGGAATTTCCCATGGACTTTACAGTGCATTGATGCAATTGACGGCCATGTATGTTGAATCTATTGATGTCAATGTACTTGGATTCCATTGACATATATGTAAGTCGATGCCATTGACAACCATGGACGTCCAAATTACCCATTCATTTTCAATGGCAAAAAACAAATGTCCCCAGATCAACAGGAAATTACCAGATATGACTAGGACAAGCCCCCCAAATGTCCCCAAATGACCTGATATGACTAGGACACGCCCCTCAAATGTCCCCAAATGACCTGTTATGACGAAAGACACGCCCCCAAATGACCTGTTATGACTCAGACAACCCCCCCAAATGTCCCCAGTCCCTGAAATGTCCCCAAACCAACCTGGGCGGGACTACAGGGATGCATCTGGGAAATTAAAAAAAGGGGCCAGTTGGCCCCCTTGTGTCTGAAGAGGGGGCCAAATTCTAAAATTGACGGGGCCCAATTTAACTAGATTGCCGAAGTCTACATAACTGATTGAAATAAACCAAAATACATGATATTTCTAAATTGCAAATGAAAAACCATTATTTGAGTAAAATCTATTTTTCTAATATATCAACAAACCATTTTAATTCAAGTCAAAGAATTTATTCATACATAAAATAAACATTTTCAGTTTTCTTTAGTTACTACTCATGAATCCTGTGCTATTTTGATATTCTACGGTATTACAGAGAAGACAAATAGAACAGGCTTATATTATTATTAATATATTAATATTAATTAATTAATTAATATATATTAATTATTTATTAATTATTTTTATTAATTAACTTTATTAATGAATTATGTATTAATTATTAATTATATCAATATTATTATTAATATATTATTATTAATAAATAATAATAATCAATTATTATTAATTTTTTACCTTGTTAAAATATAGTTTCCGATATTCTAATAATGTGATCAAAATAATAATGGGAATTATTGATATTTCAACACAATATACGAATCTCGGAACAAAATTTGATTTGTGTTATACATCGAGTCATCTACCTAATTAACGTTTTACTCACCTGTGATTTATATGCCTCGTAAGTGTACTAGTTCGCCAATTGTTGCATCCACTCGTCATTTTATATTTCTTTTGTTTTGCGATATGCAGAGATTGCAAAACATGAGGCGTCATACCTTAGCCACATGTATTTCTTCAGCCACTCTTTCTGAAAGACGTGATCATATTTTTTCGTATCACCATTGTCATTATCACCAACGTTCGTAATAGGTTCGTTTTCTTCATCAAAATAATCCATATTGTCAGTTTTCATGCGTTTCTCTGGTGGCGGCAACGTTTCACGATCCAAAGTTTCGTCTGCTTACGAATCATTTCCATTATCCACTAAATTCGAATCATTAACAGCAGTTTGCTGCAATGAATTGTCACTACCCACCGCAGAGTTATTCGATTGTTTCTTAAAAAACGAGAATATGTTTGTTAGTTGCCTGTTTTTAATGCCTTAGAGTTTTACTCCTGTTCTCACGCTCCATATTGCAACCACCCGCCATGTTCGATGTAAATACTGCAATGCACCATGGGGTAAATGAATATTCGATGATCTCTTTCGGAAGTTTCCGGCGGATTACAACGACTTTGGAGCGCACCGAAACAAATGCAAGGTGATTATGGCTAGATATCGGTGAGGCAAGATGGCAGACGATGAAAGTTAAAACCTCTGAAGGAAAACGAACAGTTTTCAATTGCTGTAAACCAAATTTATTTCTTTAGCTATTTTAACAGAAGTATGTGATATGTGGCGCAGATCATGTAGCAATATGCGCCAATCGTAATAGACTTGCGCCGGTACTGGCGCAGTGGAGTTACAAAGTTGCGCCAGTGGCTGTCAAAATGCGTAAATGGCGCAAGGGCGCGGCCCAAATGCATCCCTGGGACTAAGATCTGTATCTCCACACAGCAAAGACCCAGAGTAATTTCTCCAGAAATTGAAGTTTCTAGTTATAAATATAGTATATCAATGGAATTATCATGCATTCTTATGGGAAAATCCTGCTCAAAATACGACCATTTCAACTTACAAGCAAGGTCCTGGAACAAATTAACTTTGTATGTAGAGGTACCACAGCATATATACAGTACTTGTACGTGCATGCGGCTCCCAGTGCTATCATTTTTTTTTTTGTGGACACTGGATCGAAATGGCTCTTTGGGTGCTGAAGATTGCGGACCGACATCCTGCGAAAATGTCTGACTACACCTTACCTGCTTGAAATCAATGCGACATAAGAATGGAGAAAATGTATAGCAAGATAGCTCACAAATAGTCTTTTTATAGACAGGGCACAAGAAATGGAAATGATATTTGTGTTGTGCTAAAAAAACATGACCAGACAACACAGCACAGTTCCATTTATGGCCGGCCCACAACGTTGTTATCGCCACTTAAAAGCCGGCGGCCATTACTCAGAAGCTGAGTGTGGAGCAAATTACAATGGGATAGGTTGCACCGAATCAGAAATCCAACATGAGCTTGTTAACAGACTTATTGGACACATGATTGTTTGAAAACATTGGGGATGTACATACTGCAAGGGACAGTACTGTTTGCAAGGCTTTAATCACATATTGACGCTTTCTTGACCTATTTACTGCTAATATGGGAATATTTATAATTTTGACAGAGTACGGTATGTGTTGTGGTAGTTAAATAATTAAAAAAAAAAAAAAAAAAATAGATCATCAATACTTATTGATTGCAAAAGACGTCCAATCCTGTCAATGACAGCCATGTTTAAAATATGTCATTTTTTCAGATTTTTTTCAGGTTTGGCAGTTGTTTTATAACCAAATCCTTATTTCCCACCATAATTTGCATAAGAATTCTTTAAAAATCGGACAAAGTGATTTTCTGTTTTTTTTTTTTTCTTTTCTTTTTCTCCTCATTGTGTCTCTCATAGTTGAGGTATACCTATGATGATAATTACAGGCCTCTCTCAGCTTTTTAAGACAAACTCATCCAAAGATTAAATTCGTCAAATTACACCAAAATCCGACAACCTCATCTCAAAACACTCAGGTGACTTGAAATTCCGCTCTGAGACCCCCAATTTGGCCAAATTTCAAAATTGTCTGATATGCATGTGTGATACATCATTGCAAAGCTTAAAATCTCAATTTTCTGGGGAAAGAAAAATTTTGAATAGGAGGGCATTTTTAGAAAAAAAAAAAATTAAACGGCAAAACCATATCTGAAGGTGAGAGCACACAAAAGCAGAATTACAGACACCATGACTTTAACAAGATATTATCGCGTACTTTTATGGGTGAAACATGGTAATATAACAAGGGTCGCGATGCAGAAATCGCAGACATCAATGAGTGGTCGGGATTTTCTTTTTCATATGTTTATCCTTTTAAACTTTTTTTTTTTTTTTTTCTTTGTTTGAGTCGATTATTTATCACCTAACATAATGGAAAAAACGCGACAGTAACGGAAAAAAAAATGCAATTAAGCTATATTTATGAGATAGATATCGGCGACTTTTTTTACAGACACCATTTCTTTCATTGTGACGTCATCCGTTTAAAAGTTTAAAATATGCGAGTGATTTTTTTTTTCTTCTTTTATTAAACGAGATATTAGACATCAATTAATGATTCTAAGCTAAAAATGACAGACATTTTGAATAAGAAATATAATTAATTACCTTTGTTTTGGCTGGGTAGAAGCAAAAGCGACTGCGCGACGTCTGTAAACGGGGGTTTCCAGGGTAAAACGGACAAATTAAAAATAGTTTGGGAACTTAATGCGCCATGAATCTGCTATGGCAGCGAAAAGACATATAGTTAGTTCTATCAAACACAAAAGTTGTTTTGGCTTAGAATACAGCAGTTTGTTTTAAAGAGGAGTGCAAAGAGCAGAAACTGCTTTTTCAGTCTTGTCTGTGTTTTCCGCCATATATTATTTGTATATTTCAAGGTTAAATAAAGCAAAATTGTACTGAGGAAGTGATTCTTACAGGTATCACATTTTGCGAATCAATGCATTTATTCACATTTCTGTAGACTCAACACTGTTAATCACCCATCTTAGTTTAGTCTAGCTGTCTCTAAACTTGAAGTATCTCAGCAGCATCTTTAGCTGGTATTGGTATCCTTCATTCTCCAAGCATTCCAGACCAACACTGTGGTGGGCGAAGATAAAGTGTTTCCTCTCCATCAACCTGCCCTCCATCATGGCCATCCATCCAGTCAACTGTCGTCCTCTCCACCAGAGGGACGGCGTGCCCTGCGATTTGTCTGAAGGACGCCATCTGTTTACACTTTAGGGTGACAAACATTTACAAGGACTAAGAAGAGTTTGGTAGACCTGCAGGAGGCAATAGTCCTTCCAAAACAGTTGGTTGCCTTTACATTTTTTTCAACATATTGGTTTATTTTTTTTGTTGGCTAATTGTTTAGTTTTCGTTACCCAGGGGCGTGCAAAGTGTACGGTAGTAAAGAAATCAACATTTGGAAAATGTCACAAATAGTTTGATTCATTGATTTTTTTTTTTTTGGAATAACTTTTTGTGCGTTTTTTTTTTTTTTTTTTTTTTTTTGTGTAATCTTGTAGTTTTGTGATATTTTTGTGAAATTTCTTTTTATATATTTTATAGGGCTGTCAAACGATTAAAATTTTTAATCAAGTTAATTACAGCTTAAAAATTAATTAATCGTAATTAACCCTTTAACACCGAACGTGTCGGCAGCGACGCGTTTACGCATATCGTCTTTGAAGCTTCGTCAAGCTGTAATTATGTCACCACGTGCCGCTGGTTGGTCTTCTTTGAAAGTGTGGAAGTTGATGTCCACGCCAGTTTTTATTTGAAGTCAATCGGCCAAGAAAAACGGGAGATAATGTCATTTGAGTTTTATTGCACTCATAAATATGCATTAAAACGCAGCATGGACCATGTAACCATCTCCATATTTCCATCATTTGTTGTCCTTTTTCAAAACCGAAAGCAGCACAAAAGACTATATATATCCCAAGAGCCGTGGTGATGTCAAGAAGGACGAACCGAATGTGATCATTTTTAATAAATTTTCGAGCGAGGCGCCAACTATTGAAAGGGAGGCACGCGAAGCAAGCAACGGCCGGTGTTGTGCCGAAAAATAGCCGCCCCGCGCGAGCGACTTTGAAACGTGCAGAATGAATCTAAAACTACATTTAGCGCAAGCTAATGCATTATTTCATTAACTCAAGGAAGAAGATGAGCCGTATTTGTCGTTGTTTTCTTGGGATGAGTCGGCGTCTCGGCAAGTAGAAGTGACAGCAGCGCGCAAAGCCGCAAACGGCGAAAGAGTAGGCTGTGTGACGTTGTGTGTGACGCAGCTCCGTGACATGTTCAAGAAGAAGCTTTATTGAGTGCGCAAAAAAAAAAAAAACTTTATTGGGTCGCATGCCTGAAAATTTTGAATTGAACTGAACTACTTGTCAATATTTTTTAAAATACTTTTTTTCCAATGTTATATATTTTTTTTCTTCACTATAATCTTTTCAATTTTTATGTAGATGTGTGTTGGAGAAGCTTGATTGCATGTACGTATATACTTTTGATAAGGTGATGGGTACAACACCTAACTTCACAAAGAGATATCCTCCAAACCCTTTTTGTGTTAGATGATATATATAATTTTTTTCTCACTATTTTGCACAGTATATAACCTGTTTTGACCATAGTATGTGTAAAGGCCAAAAACGCCTATGACCATACCTGCTGTTTGTGTTGAATTGTCAAACATAAAACTATTCAATCTTATTTTTTTCTATTGAATGTTTATCCTAACAAGTTGAATTAATATTATCAAGCTTCAAAACGGTTGGTCGAGCATGTTTGGTTGTCAATGGGACATCAACATTACAAATTTTGAAAAAAGATTTAGGGATTTTTTTTGTCTTTTTGGGTAGAAAATGTGGATTATAATTGGTCAGGGAAGGAAACAACAGTTTAGACATGAAGTTCAAGGTGTCCTGAAAAAAGTGACCCAACTTGGCCATTGTAAAGAATTTTTTCTTTGAAATATAAAGGCAACATCAAATGCATGCAAATTCGGCCAAAATAGGCTTAGGTGTTAAAGGGTTAATCGCAATTAATCGCAATTCAAACCATCTATAAAATATGCCATATTTTTCTGTAAATTATATACCAGTATATATTCTGTAAAATAAATTGTTGGAATGGAAAGATAAGACACAAGATGATATATACATTCAACATACGGTACATAAGGACTGTAGTGGGCATTTCACTCTACTGTCATTTAAATCTGTCTATGCTGTCCTCACTCCGAAGCGTCTACTTTTTCCAAAGCTAGACAGCTAGTGAACGACGCCTTAATAATTAGACTTCTTCCTTTTTCATCTGATTTATTAATAAAATGGCCTCAAACCATTGTCCTCTTTAGACCATCGTAAAACTACAAAATAAAAGTACACAAGCATTGCATTAGCAACAACGTTAGCTTAGCACGCTATACAGGTTCACTAAACATAAACAAAAAGCGTCTCATACAAAAAATATAACATTTTGCTTACTAACAGAATATGTACATTCTTTACAACAACCATACTTACGGACAAATCTTGTCCAAGGATCATATAAGCACAACATTATCATCCCGAGACGTCGTGCAGCCATAATGAACTGGCAAGAAAACAATAAACCATGTCGCAAAGCGACCACAAGAGTTCGCTGTTGGGCAGCACAAAAAGCCTTGCTGTAAAACTTACCAAAAGGCAGAATACTTTCTGAGCGGGACATGTGCGTTAATTGCGTCAAATATTTTAATGTGATTAATTTAAAAAATTAATTACCGCGCGTTAACGCGATAATTTTGACAGCCCTAATATATACATATATTAGGGCTGTCAAACGATTAAAATTTTTAATCGAGTTAATTACAGCTTAAAAATTAATTAATCGTAATTAATCGCAATTAATCGCAATTCAAACCATTTATAAAATATGCCATATTTTTCTGTAAATTATACATATATTCTGTAAAATAAATTGTTGGAATGGAAAGATAAGACACAAGATGGATATATACATTCAACATACGGTACATAAGGACTGTAGTGGGCATTTCACTCTAATGTCATTTAAATCTGTCTATGCTGTCCTCACTCCGAAGCATCTACTTTTTCCAAAGCTAGACTGCTAGTGAACGACGCATTAATAATTAAACTTTTCTTTTTCATCTGATTTATTAATAAAATGGCCTCAAACCATTGTCCTCTTTAGACCGTCGTAAAAATACCAAAAAAAAGTACACAAGCATTGCATTAGCAACAACGTTAGCTTAGCACGCTATACAGGTTCACAAAACATAAACAAAAAGCGTCTCATACAAAAAATATAACATTTCACTTACTAACATAATATGTGCATTAGTTACAACAACCATACTTACGGACAAATCTTGTCCAAGGATCATATAAGCACAACATTACAACGTAGGCGTCAGCCCGAGATGTCCTGCAGCCATATTGAACTGGCAAGACAACAATAAACCATGTCGCAAAGCAACCACAAGAGTTCGCTGTTAGACAGCACAAAAAGCCTTGCTGTAAAACTTACCAAAAGGCAGACTACTGTCTGAGTGGGACATATGCGTTAATTGCGTCAAATATTTTAACGTGATTAATTTTAAAAATTAATTACCGCGCGTTAACGCGATAATTTTGACAGCCCTAATTTTTTAGTATTTTTGCAAAAGTTTTGTTCATTTTTTCCCCCATATTTATTAGGTCTAATTAATCTAAATGGTTGATCCCTACAGGTTGATGTCACACCAGCTCTATTTTCTGTTAGTTTCGAGCATTGCTTTCACGTTAGGAAGTGGGAGTGAACGCGAGTTAACATTTCAAGAAGGCAGGGAAATTGTAAACACTGGCTTGGCGTGACGGCCTTGGCCGTTTAACTGTGTTTTATTCTGAGAAGCCAACACTCAGCTGATCCTTGCCTCTGCCAGCTGGCTGCTTCCCCTCCTACTGTGACGAAAGCTGATCGACGCCGGACGGACCGACGACGTCACCACCGTTGATTGGCCACGACGAAAGCGTGCCAAGCTTAAAAAAACGGGCCGCTGTCAACACTCTGGGAGGTTTTTGTTCACCACTGTAAATAAGAGTACTGCAGCAGTAAGGGTAAGCTGCCATTTCTGTTCAAACCGTTTTCTCCTGTTTTGTTTAGTGTAAGAAGCTAGGGTAGGGGCTTGTCTTTTTATTTCCTTTTCACAAACAGGGTTTAGTTAGCGGGTGGGGTTAAAGTGCAGATTCCTTTTGTTTGTTATTTTGGCCTGGGCTTAACCTGAAGCCAGCTTCGTTCGTATTTTGTATATCCTGCTCATTGCGAGTATGATTATTGTAAATAAATTTTGTCCACTGTATACATGTGGCTTGTTTTATGTTACGCCCTTAGCGAGCCGTCCGTGTGACGTAACACTCAGTCGGCGATACCCCTGTTAACTTGCTATTAGCGTGCTAGCTTATTGAGCAGCATTTGTTTTCACCCTTGACGAGTGTCACTAATAGCTGCCGTTTTCCTTGTTGAATTGCCCAAGATTTGGACAAGATTTACAGTGGGGCAAATAAGTATTTAGTCAACCACTAATCGTGCAAGTTCTCCCACTTGAAAATATTAGAGAGGCCTGTAATTGGTAACATGGGTAAACCTCAGCCATGAGAGACATAATGTTGAAAGAAAAAAACAGAAAATCATATTGTTTGATTTTTAAAGAATTTATTTGCAAACCGTGGTGGAAAATAAGTATTTGGTCAATACCAAAAGTTCATCTCAATACTTTGAAATTTACCCTTTGTTGGCAATAACGGAGGCCAAAGGTTTTCTGTAACTCTTCACAAGCTTTTCACACACTGTTGCTGGTATTTTGGCCCATTCCTCCATGCAGATCTCCTCTAGAGCAGTGATGTTTTGGGGCTGTCGTTGGGCAACACGGACTTTCAACTCCCTTCACAGATTTTCTATGGGGTTGAGATCTGGAGACTGACTAGGCCACTCCAGGACCCCTAAAATGCTTCTTACGAAGCCACTCCTTTGTTGCCCTGGATGTGTGTTTGGGATCAATGTCACGCTGAAAGACCCATCAACGTCTCATCTTCAATGCCCTTGCTGATGGAAGGAGATTTCACTCAAAATCTCTTGATACATGGCCCCATTCATGCTTTCCTTGACACAGATCAGTTGTCCTGGTCCCTTTGCAGTAAACAGCCCCAAAGCATGATGTTGCCACCCCCATGCTTCACAGTGGGTATGGTGCAATTCAGTATTCTTTTTCCTCCAAACAAGAGAACCTGTGTTTCTACCAAAAAGTTATATTTTGGTTTCATCTGACCATAACACATTCTCCCAGTCCTCTTCTGGATCATCCAAATGCTCTCTAGCGAACCGTGGATGGGCCTGGACGTGTACTGGCTTCAGCAGGGGGACATGTCTGGCAGCGCAAGATTTGATTCCATGGCGGCGCATTGTGTTACTGATAGTAGCCTTTGTTACTGTGGTCCCAGCTCTCTGTAGCTCATTCACTAGGTCTCCCCGTGTGGTTCTGGGATTTTTGCTCACTGTTCTTGTTATCATTTTGACACAATGGGGTGAGATCTTGCATGGAGCCCCAGATCGAGGGAGATTATCAGTGGTCTTGTATGTCTTCCATTTTCTAATAATTGCTCCCACAGTTGATTTTTTTACATCAAGCGTTTTACTTATTGCAGATTCAGTCTTCCCAGCCTGGTGCAGGTCTACAATTTTGTCTGTTTTCCTTCGACAGCTCTTTGGTCTTGGCCATAGTGGATTTTGGAGTGTGACTGACTGAACTTGTGGACAGGTGTCTTTTATACCCATAATGAGTTAAAACAGGTGCCATTAATACAGGTAACAAATGGAGCCTCATTAGACCTCGTTAGAAGAAGTTAGACCTCATTGACAGCCAGAAATCTTGCTTGTTTGTAGGTGACCAAATACTTATTTTCCACTCTAATTTGGAAATAAATTCTTTAAAAATCAAACAATGTGATTTTCTGTTTTTTTTCCACATTCTGTCTCTCATGGTTGAGGTTTACCCATGTTGACAATTACAGGCCTCTGTAATCTTTTCAAGTAGGAGAACTTGCACAATTGGTGGCTGACTAAATACTTATTTGCACCACTGTATTTCCATTGGTATTTTTGTTTGGTCATTAACGTATGTTTTTGTAAGCAAATATGTCTCTATTCATTTACTTTATAGCATTATTGCACGGTAGGGTGACCAAACGTCCTCTTTCGGCGGACATGTCCATTTTTTACACCCTGTCCGGGGTGTCACGCGGGGTTTTATAAATTCATGAAAATGTAATTTTTTGTTGTTGTTTTGACTGACGATTTGCACAGAATACTACAGTACTGTCGGGCCTGTGACGTGTTCCCATAGAGCCTGCCCAGCAAAGACTGGTGTTGAATACGTATATAATCAAATGTTCACGTACCTAAAAGTGTAATTAATTAAAAAATACCCTTATTTTACTTTGGATCCAAATTTGCGCATGCGTGCGCAGTCACAGACTGGCTTTGTCATGGCGTCAACTGTCAATTCTCATTCACACGACAGGAACTCACAGGCTATCGGTATATAACTTGCTAAACTTACCGTTCGGCAACTGTTGACTTCTGTCTGAGATTTGTACTGGTGTGATCTGTAAAATCCCATTTGGTGTCGCATCGTTACGCTGACGATGATTGTAAACTTTTATAGCTATGTTTGATCTTTGCCTCAGCTACCTGTGCTAGCTGTCAGTGAGGTAAGCTGGGCTAGGCATTATGGGATATTTTGTTTTGAAGTGATGCGTTTAGAAACATGCTGGTTGAATTGTCTGTTTATTTCGGTTATTGTTTGCGTGTAATCTAGGACATTGAATGACAATAATAATTGAATGGGAATAACAATTTGTCGACAACAATTGTAGTGGTAGTCTTGCGGCTACAGTTTAATTTTAGGGCTGTCAAATGATTAAAATTTTTAATCGAGTTAATTACAGCTTAAAAGTTAATTAATCGTAATTAATTGCAATTAATCGCTATTCAAACCATCCGTAAAATATCCCTTTTTTTTCTGTAAATTATTGTTGGAATGGAAAGATAAGACACAAGATGGATATATACATTCAACATACGGTACATAGGGACTGTATTTTTTTATTATAACAATAAATTAACAAGATGGCATTAACATTATTAACATTCTGTTAAAGCGATCCATGGATAGAAAGACTTGTAGTAGGGCTGGGCGATATGGCCTTAAACATGTATCACGATAAATTGAGCAGATTTATCTCGATAACGATAAATGACGATAAATTTGCCCAAGCGGACTGTTATATACCGTATTTTTCGGACTATAAGTCGCGTTTTTTTTCATATTTTGGCTGGGGGTGCGACTTATACTCAGGAGCTACTTATGTGTGGAATTATTAACACATTATGATATAATTTCACATGTTATTTTGGTGTTTTGCAGTGACACTGATGGTTTTGTAAAGTTGTTAGCATGTTCTTATGCTATAGTTATCTGAATAACTCTTTATAGCTATGGCCACGTTCGCGTTCTGCCTTTGGCAGTGTATGTTCAATTGTATTATTGACTTTTTTATCTTGAAATGGATGCATTTAGTTTGAGGCGCTTTCATGCCCACGTGAGGGCGCACTCGCACTTGTTTACGTGGAGAAGAGTGCTCACACGCCAGAAGAAGACGGACAGCTACGTAGCTCTGAGTGAGTGGGCGAGTTACAGCGAGAGAGAATAGACGGCTGCGAGCCTACTTTCATTGTTTATGCTTTAAAATCATCTCTACAGAGGCAACGCCTGCGTGTATCATCTTTTCTGTTGTTGTTGTGTGTTTTCCACCCGCGATCGGACACTTAGAGCCAGTTGTGTGGTTGTTTGAACGATGTGCTAATGATAGCGAACGCATGCTAACCTGTTACTTATTACTAATAGTACCTAATTATCATTTATTTACGTTGATCCGAACCTGTTTTCTATCGAGGACCAAATTGATTCAGCAAATTATACGGACGTCCAGCATTGTCTTTTGGGAGTTCGCTGTACAGCCAGGACCGAGCTGTAGCGTAGGACAGTATATTCACATTTCGTTGTTCATGCACTGTACACTGTATATTTATTTAGCATGTTGTTCTCTATTGTATTTTTATATTAAATTGCCTTTCAAGATGACATGTCTGTTCTATGTGTTGGATTTTATCAAGTAAATTTCCCCCCAAAATTCGACTTATACTCCGGTGCGACTTGTATGTTTTTTTTCTCTTCGTTGAGCATTTTATGGCTGGATCAACTTATACTCAGGAGCGACTTGTAGTCCGAAAAATACGGTAATTTGAAAATCTGAATCAATGCATGAAATACAGATTAACTATTTCTTGTTGATTTACCAGCATTCAATTTGATATACTGTATTTAACAATTGTACATGCAGTCTAAACATTAAGTTTATAAAAATGTATTGTAAGCAATAAGAATTCAAGTATGAACATTTATAACAGCGTGTATGACTTGAACAATGTACATTGTCAAAATCAATATGCCTGTGCAAACATGTAATTGTAACACAAATGACTTGCAGCTTGAACAGTACACTTCAAAAAGACAACTTATTGTTAATGGCTGCTGTGATATAATTATTAAATACAAGTGTTTACTTTATGGTTTAAGGTTTTTTTTCCCCCCAGTGCATTTTTTAATAAATGCACGCACAATAAAAATAGCTGGGGCCATTTCTCGGTCATTATAAGTTTCGCCGTTGGATTGTACTTTATGCGGAATTCTTTACCATCACAAAAGCTATCAGAGGAGTCACACACAGACAGATACAAAATAACGCCACATAGTAATTGCTAGATGCAGTCCGTTTCGACAAGGTTAGAGCCTCTATCCGACTCCATAACGTTCATTTGTAGCGTTAGCCGCTAGCTAGCGTTAGCCTGGCTATCAGTAGAAAGCACTGAAAGCACCATCTCCGGAAATCGTGAGAACAAAGGAGGACATCGGGTGAAAGCCCGTCTGGATGCCACCAAGAGTCTACTAAATGTCGGTTGAAAGTTTGGTGAACCTCCCTTAAGCCACACTCCATCACGTTTTGCTTGTAGCGTTAGCTGCTAGCGTTAGGTTACCGGGCTTTTGTTTGATTGGCTTCCTGATGATCACGTGACTCCCCACGTAAGCACATTGACTGCTTTCTTAAAGGGGAATGAACATAGACGAACAACAGAATCAAAGCGGGATGAAAAGACTATATTTTCTTGTTTTATTAATTTACCGAATTTACTGACATGGTCAAAATTACGTCGGTCATCGTTAAGAATTTCGGTGACGGTAAATTTTCGGTTTACCGCCCTGCTCTAACTTGTAGTTATTAAAAGATAAATGTTCGTACAAGTTATAGAAATTTTATATTAAAACCCCTCTTAATGTTTTTGTTTTAATAAAATTTGTAAAAATTTCAATCAAAAAAAAATCTAGTAGCCCGCCATTGTTGATGTCAATAATTACTTACACAATGCTCATGGGTGCTGAAGCCAATAAAATCAGTCGTACCCAAGTGCTAGAAGAGGGCGGCAAAACTCCATAAAACACAATTAACATGTGGACGTTTCACTGTACTGTCATTTAAATCTGTCTGAGCGGGACATGTGCGTTAATTGCGTCAAATATTTTTAAGTGATTAATTTAAAAAATTTATTACCACCCGTTAACGCGATAATTTTGACAGCCCTATTTAATTTACATGATTTTACTGGAAAGAGAATTCCTTCAGTAGACATTCTGCGGCCGTATTGTCGAGCCAGTTCACAGACGCGCACAACACGGTCATATTATTTCCATCTTCATTTTAATGGTAAGCGTCACTTTTTTCCTTTTTCACCACCTGCACTAACATTCTTGGATTCCATGTTGATTTCTCTCACAAGAATATCCGTTGCGCATCTGTCTTGCGGGAAAACAAAGAAACTGCAGCGCTGTCATAAATTGTCTTAGTTCGAGCATGTCGTCAGACGTAGAAACAAATGGCGAGTCAAATTTTACGTCAGCTGTCAAAAAGATCGCGTGTCGAAGCGATGGAATGTCAAGGTACCACTGTATTTAACTGCTCTGACTCACAAAACAAATTTTTCGTTTGCGCCAGCCTGTCCATGGAATCATTAGCGCTGATATAGTGTGCCATCATTAACCCCCCCTTGCCGTGTATCTCCTGCCCCTCCTTGCTGCCCCATTCAAGCCATCCATTGTTCAAGGATGAAAAGTGAGCGCTGTTGTGTGTTCACCTCAGCCTGCAGGCATGCGACGACTATTTTAGGCAACTCCCGACCGACACAAGTGCCTGGAACTAACACGGCGGTGGCCTGCATACACGTGCGCCCGTTTGAATAAACCTGGCAAGAATCTTCCACAACGTCTCCAACTTAGACAATCTCAAGAGTGCCAAGACTTACCTCATGTTGGAAACGTAATACTAAAGCCGACTTAGCACTCATGGCTTAGTTTGTGTTTGATCAACCTGAGCTGTCTTCGCAACATAAGCTGCCTTAGCATTCTTATCCAGCCATTTAGCATCCGGAGATGACCTAACTGTGTTAGCAGCATTAGTGCCTTTGGCTTAGCATTCATATCTGCCTAAGCAACATGAACTGTGTGGTAAGAGTGGCTCAATTCAAAAGTGTTGAACAAAATAATGCGTCTCATTTGAGTGTTCTCCATCCCACGTAATGGCCTTAGTTACACAAGAACAAAAACTACTCCATTATTTTCCCAGAGCGCTCTCAACAAGCACCATAATTATCAATCTTTATATAATACAACATGATAGTCTTTGTGCGGGTGTGAGTAGCAAGGATTTTTCAAAGCAAAAATGTTTGACGAGGGGTCGTGCTTCAAAATTATTAGTTACACCCCCTAGTGAGGGGGAAATATATGGTATGAATTGTCATTATTCCAACGATTGCTGCCAGCCTCCCAGTCAAAATGACTTTAATGTCTATTGCCGTCAATGGCAATATACACACAAAATAAACAATAGTCATCGGATATGTTTATTAGTGTTTTATTAATGATACAAGAATCGGTAGCAGCCCCGATAATGCAGGTATTGGCATCGGGTAATACTGAAATAATGCACCAATGCTTTGCAATATGTAATATTTCAGATTTAGTTACCAACCACCAGTCGCTGTTCCCAAGATGGCCGCCAAATACAAACACTGTCGAATTAGCAGAAGAAGAAGAGCTGCTTGTGTTTGCAGACTTGACTTCTGGCACTCGAATTTCTTTCCCCTACCGAGGAATTTTTACTCTCCTTCACTGTTCTAGATTGCACGCAGACAATAACCAAAATAAACTGACAAACTATCCAACCAGAATGTTTCCAAACACAGCAGTTCAAAACTACATTTCCCATAATGCAGAGCGCGGCTTAGCTCACTGATAGCTACCCTATTTGCGAGTAACGGGAGACGAGGCAAAATCGAACTTTGCTATAAAATTTTACAATCATCGGCAGCGCAATGATGCGACACCAAACGGGATTTTACAGTCACGCCAGTACAAAGCTCTGACAGAAGTCAACAGTTGCCATTATATACGTGTTTATTGTAAAAAACTTAACAACTGGGAAGAACGCAGAACAATTAATCCAAGACTAATACAACATACTGCATCTCTTTGTACACATACAACCCAATATACAACAGAAGACACATGAGCGACATTACCAGGAGTTAAGCTTACAGAAAGGTGTACGGAGCACTATAAACGTCTGTTAGAACTACTCCTTATTGTAGTCTGTAACTGTCGGTTCTAGTGTTCCCTTGCCAAACCGTCAACCCAGTAGATGGCGGTAATGCCCCATAATACAAAGGTTAAACTGTACTCCTTCTCCTGCCCCTACTAGTAGGAGCCACGTCAACGCGGGCAAGCGCTGCCCCCCAGCGGCCGGATGGATTCTCTTCAAATTGGTCCTGTGAAAAATCATAAAAACCCAGACATTTTCATGAATTTATAAAACCCGGCCGGATGACGAGGACACGATGTGAAAGGTGGACATGTCCGGGCAAAAGAGGACGTTTGGTCACCCTAATGTCGACTGACAACTAGTTGAATGACACCTTTTACTTTATATCTTGGTGGCAGGAACCCTGCTACATAAAAAAAAAAAAAATGTGCTGACTGCTTTAAAGTGCCTATGGCAGCAAAAAGCATGTTTATTTCATATTTCACGCGGTATTTTATGCTCCTGAATGAAATGGACCGCTTACATGTGTGTGGAAGTAGAGCAGGGCGGTAAACCGAAAATTTACCGTTACCGAAATTCTTCACGTTGACCGATGTAATTTTGACCATGTCGGTAAATTTGATAATTTTTTAAATAATAAAACAAGAAAATATAGTCTTTTCATCCCGCTTTGACTGTGTGTTGTTCGGCTATGTTCATTCCCCTTTAAGAAAGCAGACAGTGTGCTTACGTATGGAGTCACGTGGTTTTCAGGAAGCCAAACAAACAGAAGCCCGGAAGGCTACCGCTAGCGGCTAACGCCACAAGTAAACGGAATGGAGTCAGGCTTAAGTTAGCTTCGCCAAACTTTCACCCGACATTAAGTAAACTCTTGGCGGGTTCCAGGCGGGCTTTCACTTGCTCTCCTCCCTGGTTTTAACGATTTCAGGAGAGGATGCTTTCAGTGCTTTCTTATGGTAGCCAAGCCACAGGCTAAACTTGGCGGGTAACGGTACAAATGAACATGATGGAGTCCAATAGTGGCTCTAACCTTGTCGAAACTACTGAAATTAATGAGTGGACTGGGCATGGACTTCATGTAGCAATCATTATGTCGCGTTATTTGGTATCTCTGTGTGATTTCTCTGAAAACTTTCATGATGGTAAAGCACTCAGCATAAAGTATAATCCAACAGTGAAGCCTATATATAACAGCTTAATGGCCACAGCTATTTTTCCGTATGTGTTTGCTTTATTCTGCCATCATAAAATCTTAAATGTTTCATTGGCATCAGAGCAATACAACTTTAATCTGGTTGTGTTGGTAGGGGGGGGGGGGGGGGGTGCATGTATTAAAAAATGTTCTGGATAAAAAAACCTGAAACCTTGATGTAAACACTTGTGTTGAATAATTATGTCAGAGCAGCCATTACCAATAAGTTGTCTGAACTGTACTGTTAAAGCTGCAAGTCATTTGTGTTAGAATAACATGTTTGCACAGTCGTCATATTGATTTTTATAATGTACATTTTTCAAGTCATACAAGCTGTTATAAATGTTCACACTAGAATTATTTTTTACAAAAAATTGTTAATACTTAATGTTTAGACTTCATGTGCAATTGTTAAATTGAAAGCTGGTAAATAAATTTAACGAGAAAAGGTTCATTTGTATTCCATGCATTGATTCAAATTTTCAAATTATATAACAGTCCGCTTGGGCAAATTTATCGTCATCAATCGTTATCGAAGTAAATCTGCTCAATTTATCATGATACGTACTTAAGGCCATATCGCCCAGCCCTACCCGACACTACCACTTTCGTCCACCGGCTTTTCTAAAATTGTCCAAAACTGAAAAGTTACATTGTGTTGCTTTAAAGAAATAAAAAAAACATTTTATATACCGTATTGGCCCGAAAATAAGACGGCCCTGATTATAAGAGGACCCCCTCTTTTTCAAGACTCAAGTTTGAAAAAAGACTTTTTGAACACCAAATTAATTTTTATACAGAAAATAATTACAGTACATCCAAAACAAATGATTATAACAATATATTTGAGAGAAAAAGCATGTTATTTTGCCTCATTCAAATCTTAATATCTGAACATTTAAATATGTAAAATAAAGTGCAATCACATTCGTAAATGAATGGCTTCTGGTTTTTGACATGTAAGTAAACATCTACTGTGATAAAACAACAAAATTGCAATAACTGTTTCAGTCTTGAAACAAATCTGAATAAGGAAAAACATTGCAATAAAATAATGCAAACTTGTTAAACTCGTAGCTGAGATCTGTCATGACAGGACATCGCTTCAATGATATCTGGCGCCATCTAGCGTCGTGAATGGGGAGAGTAGCTGAGATCTGTCATAACAGAACATCGCTTCAATGATATCTGGCGTCATCTAGTGTCGTGAATGGGTATAACGACTAGACCGCGAATAGAAAACTACCCCCTCTTTTTTAATCTTATTTCAATGCAAAAAACAGTCTTATATTCAGGCCAAAAAATGTGCTATCGGTACTGTTTCGGTATCAACCGACACCACCCAGCTTCGTAACAGAATTATTATCGGGATCCAGTTATCATCTTTTTAGTGGTAAACACTATGACATGAATGAATACAAGTCCACTTGGGTATTAAAAGTAGAGGTCTCAAAGTTGCCTTTTTGCCACTCATTAGAACCTCCCGGAACAAAGGAACCGCCACTTGCCTTGCCTGCCTTTATCCCATCACTCCTCGAGAGTGAATCGGCCACCTTTTGATTTCTTTTTTCCGTTGTTGTTGTCGCTGCACCTTCGTCAAAGTACTATTTATGCCCTGGCTGCTTTTCCATTTCAGTCACTTTGTGCAAAGAGTTTGTTTGCGCGTTTGCAGAATGTAAAACACCGCCGCCGAGGCCTCACTAGGTTGTTTCTAAACGCCACGTCGGAGAAGGCGACTCGTTTAAGACGCGAGCGTTGAATAAATCACCAAATGCAGACGCTGATGGTGCATTTTTTTAAGGTGGCGCTTTTCCACTGATAAAAGTGTAAATGTGAATTCCACCTGGTGGTAGTAAGAGAGATGTAGATGTATGCCAGAGTGCAAATTAAAAGGAAAAAAAAGGAGGCAATCCAATTTTCCATTGACTAATTCCCCGTTTGCCAATGAATAGAAATGCAGGCGCCTGCAGGGGGACAGTAAATGACCCTTCATTATTATTATTAAGGCCAAAGCGGCAATAAAGCTTTGTTTAAAGACACTGACGCTCTCGCAATAGGAGGCATTAAGATTTTCTTTTATTCTTATGAATTGGTTTATTAGTAAGTGAATGGATCAGGAGTTTTTATTAACTTTTACAGTACAACTGACGATGATAGACGACTAATTATGTGAATCTTTTCATTGTTCAGTTGTTCATTTAAATTCATTTAACACTAGGAGACTTGCTGTGCATTTCTCCCACTGGACCAAGGGCCATAGGGACGGTAGGGACATAACACTCCCAACTTTTCAGGATGCTCAAATTGTCCCCACCAACCTTTAAGCAACCTTATATGCATTACTGTATATTAGGGCTGTCCCGATCCGATATTTGGATCGGATCAACCGCCGATATGCCCAAAAAAATACACATCGGTATCGGATCGGCCGACATGGCAAAATTCCGATCCAGACTCCCGATCGTTTTTTTTTTTTTTTTTTTAAATCTGGTCCGCGCATCGATTTACATAATCCATTCCAGTTTTTGCTTTGGTTTCCCTAAAATTCCCTAAAAAGTCCGCATTTTACGGCACACCTTCAGCACACTAGCATTACCGTCTCCCAATTTACCTCCGTGGCATCTCCTACATTATGACTGCAATGTAAATTTAAAGTTTATCGGTAAAAATGTCAGCTGTCACCTGAGCAACTGGAAATGCTTGTGGCGGAAAACACAGAGAAGACTGAAAAAGCAGTTTCTGTTCTTCCACTCCTTTTTAAAAGAAACTGCTGTATTTTAAGCCAAAAAAACTTGTGTTTGATAGAACAATATGTCTATATGCTGCCATAGCAGATTCATAGCGCATTAAGCCCCCGTACTATTTTTAATTTGCCCGTTTTACCCTGAAAACCCCCGTTTACAGACGTCGCGCAACCACTTTTGTTTCAACCCAGCCATAAAAAGAAGGGTAGTAATGATATATATCAGGGGTCGGCAACCTATGACACGCGTGTCAGCACTGACACGCGAAGAGTTAACCAGTGACACGCGAGGGCATGGCAAAAAAAAAAAAAATGCGTGTTATGTTTATTGTCGGTTGTATCTTTATCAGTTGCTGAAGCGCCCCATCTTGTGGCCGTTTTATTTATTGGTTCTAAAATAGTAGAAGAAAAATGCAAATAGGAAGTTCTTCAAATGTGATTCAATGTGTTACATGGCAGCTCCACTCTCACAACTTGAGTGGCATTTGTGTTCTTTAGAGCAACGTCTGTGAGTATTTTGTTGTCAAATTGAGAATTACACTCTTTATATTGTCTTTAGGTTGCATGTTTGAGGGGAAATGTGTTTGATATTTCTAATTAAGAACTACTGAATACAGGCTAATTGTGTTTGCATATATGGATGGCATTTTTGTTATTTGCAGCATTGTTGCTGATTGCATGTATTTTTTCATTGTTTTAGTTTCACAAAAAAGAAAAGAGACACATAAAGGATTACTGAAAACATCCGGAGTGTGAACCTTTTCATGTTTAGCTGTTTGGATAGCGGAAGCGAGCCCATTTACAATGCGCCTTTTTTACCGGAAATTAAGGCATTTTCAGTTGCGCGCCCTGTTATTTAGGGGCTTTACGGGACCGCCCCTCTCACCCACTCTGCCTGTGGCGTTATATGCGAGCAATAATGGATTTTGAGCACACCTCCAGCTCTTCCCCAATTTCTTGACTCCTGCGCTTGTCGGATTTTTTTCTCTGCGCGTTTAATTCAGCCCACGCTACTAACATGTCACGAAGCCGACCAATCAGAGAGCTGGCGGAAGTACACTGTGTTACCAATTGCACTTTTTGATAATTGCAACTCTGCACCATAGTGTGAAGTGGACAGGCGATTAACGTGGCTTGTTGTGGTCGATTCGCCCGGTGCTTACTTCAGAGAGGTGGTGATGTGTATAAAAACACAGTGACACGTTGGATGGTATTTTGCTGGAGACTTTTATTAACAAAACTAAAACCAGCATGGGACACAGCCACTTTTCATGGCGCTCTTCGCACAACTCTCTCTCAACACCTTGCTCCCTGCCTCTCTTTTTCTTACGCTTAACTAGTAAGCTGGTCATACTGTAGGGGACAGCGGCCCCTTGGGGGTGCCGGTAACAACTGGTTGGCTGGTTACTTCCGCTTGCTCTGTGCATTATGCCTCGAGAGCGTTGTGTGTGTGTCGCACAACAAGTGTCAAACGCCACTACGAGACAAAACATGAAATTCATGGAAAACAGGGCCAGGGATCACATTAAGGTAGGCATCTTTTGTATTTGTTATATAAAATCTAAAATTGTGCGTAGAATTCACTGTTAGTGAACAAGACAAAGTAGTCGCCTGTTCTGACTTCGAAGGTTAAAACAGCCCGCTCTGTACTGTGAGAGACCTGCACTGAGAATCACGCTTGTTCCCCTTTTCTTGCTGGGTTGTGTGTGTGTGATATGTTTACATAAGATGATGCTCAAGTTTTGATATTTTCTACAATATACTTTTATTTTTTAGTTATTTGATAAAGAAGAATGGTAGTTGTGAGATTTCAACGTATGTTCATGTTGTTTTGTTTGGAGTAAAATTACAGCTCTGTTGGATATAAAAATTCGGATGTGCGTCATTAATCTGGGTGTGGCACACTGATTGACAAGAAAATTTGAAAGTGGCACGCCACACCAAAAAGGTTGCTGACCCCTGATATATATTATTCAAAATATCTGTCATATTTAGCTTAGAATCATTAATTAATGTCTCATATTTCATTAAAAAAAAAAAAAAAACGACTTTAAAAAATTATTCACTCGCATATATTAAACTTTTAAACAAATTACGTCACAATTTTGATATTTTTGTGTGAGACCAAGATTGAGCTTTTTGGCAACAAACACTCTAAGTGGGTCTGGCATGCCACGAAAGATACGCATGCTGAAAAGCACCTCATACCCACTGTGAAGTATGGGGGTGGGTCAGTGATGCTGTGGAGCTGTTTCGCTTCCAAAGACCCTGGGAACCTTGTTAGGGTGCACGGCATCATGAATGCTTTGAAATACCAGGACATTTGAAATCAAAATCTGTTGCCCTCTGCCCGAAAGCTGAAGATGGGTCGTCACTGGGTCTTTCAGCAAGACAATAACACTAAACATATGGCCAAATCTACACAGAAATGGTTCACCGGACACAAAATCAAGCTCCTCCCATGGCCATCTCAGTCCCCAGACCTTGTTTTGTTGGCAAAACGGGGTTGTACAAAGTATTAACACCAGGGGTGCTAATAATTGTGACACACATTATTTGATGTCAAATATTTTTTTCTTTAGGTGGGATTTTTTTCCCCACTGAATGAATGCACTTGTAATGAAGGTTGGATTTTTCTCTTTTTTTCCATTAAGTTCCCATATTATTTGAAAAAAAAAAAAAAAAAAAAAAAATTAGAAGCTAAAAAAACACATCTTTTTCAGGGGTGACAATAATTACAGTATGGAGGGCACTGTACACATTTTAGTCCCAAATGAAATTCATTAATTTGGTCATTTTTCCCTACTGCTTGAAACAGATTTCATCAAAATCAACACAGGTTCTTAATCAGGTATGGCGTGAGCGTGAATAACTAACTGGCAGGCATCCCACCAGTACATTTCCCCCTTGTTGAAACAGCCCTTCAAATTTACGCTGAGAATCGAGTACCTCATCATAAGACGGCGTGCGAGATGGCCAGCAAGTTAAGAAGTTCTCACTCTCTCTTAAATTGAACTCGAGTACTTTCGACTCGACAGTGAGACGCCAATCTATTAGAGCGCGAAGGAATTAAGAACATTGCACCATTATATCCAAGTTGAATCACTGAGAAAACTTGTATAAAGAGCAGGTCGGCATAGCAACCACACGCTACAGAATATGACTTTATGCTTCCTTGCTTGTTATTCAGCGTCTGATGAGAAGTGACAACCCCGGCGAGACCTTTTTGTTCCAACCTCAACGAAAACTGAATTAAACGTAATCACTAATGAGAGCAAAAGTCTCGTCGAGCTGCGACTGCACGGACTAAATCAATTATCACTCGTCTGTGATTTAATTAATCAGGAACAATTCGGACAGAAACAGCCGTTTGTCATGTCGGAATATTGGACGTAATGTCGAGATAACAAATTGGGCTCTGGTCGTACTTCATCAAGTACAATAATGAAAAAGATGATTATCTAGTAGGCTAACACTAATGATCTTTTTTTAATAGAGAACTTGATAAGAACATTTAACACTTAAGGAAACAACATACAATGGCACCTTAACTTACAACTTGCTATCATACTGTATCATCAGCGAAACTTTTACAGCAAATCCAAAATTCCACATTGTGGTATTCAAACAAACTACATAATTATGTCATGAAAGTCTGCTAGCATATTGCTAACACACAATACAAAATGCCATAGATGAGCTAACAAAAGTAGCATCGTACAGTACGTATAAACAGTGTTGTTAATCTTACTTTAAAAAAGTAATTAATTACAGTTACAAATTACTTCTCCCAAAAAGTAATTGCGTTAGTAACTCCGTTACCTGACTGTAAGAGTAATTAGTTACTTAGGATAGTAACTGGTGATAATTTTCATGTATTTTAAAAAAAAAAAAAAAAAAAAAAAAACAGGTCACACAACGTGAAGTTTAAAAGGTTTTTTGGGACAATTGGCCCTAGCCGAATTCTTTACCCTAAATTTAACTAGACACAGGGGTATTGCGGCTATTGCGATAACTAGATAGTAACATTTGCTATGTGTGGAAGTCATTTAATGTTGTGAATCAACCGTTAAAGTTGTTAAAATTGCTCCCGTTATTGAATTAGTTCCCTTCCGTCTACTTTTGACATGTGTAAGTTTTAAAACTATTTCATCATTTAAAGACAGCTTTAAGTCAAGATTTTGCCAATTTAGGAGCATTTTAGATAAAAAGTTACTTAGGTTCGCTAGAATGGCTCTCTACAACATAGCCTTTCTGAGAAGTCTACTGCTTTAAGATGGTGGCTGTTTACTAACGCATCTAGTTCTTTATTATCAGTGTCGGGCACGTTACTTTAAAAAAAGTAATTAGTTATAGTTACTCACTACTTCTTCCAAAAAGTAACTGAGTTAGTAACTGAATTACTCTATAGTAAAAGTAACTAGTTACCAGGGAAAGTAACTATTTCTGTTACTTTAAAAAGAAGCTGTTGTATGTCAAAGAATTGGAAATTTTCTGAGCAGTATTCGAGTCAGTTGAATAGAGAAGAACAGACAGGTAGTTGTGTTATAGAACCTTGTAATATTTATTGCACCTCACCAGCAACAGATTTATCCTACACTTGAAGTGCAACAAAAATAAACAGATTTGAATTGCTTACCACAGATGTCGACAAAAGTTTTGCCCCGGACATAAAATATTTACGTTAGGGTTGTTCCGATCATGTTTTTTTTTCTCCCGATCCGATCGCGATCATTTTAGTTTGAGTATCTGCTGATCCCGATATTTCCCGATCCGATTGCTTTTTTTTGCTCCTGATTCTATTCCAATCATTCCCGATAATTTTTCCCGATCATATACATTTTGGCAATGCATTAAGAAATAAATGAATATAACTCGGACGAATGTATACATTCAACATACAGTACTGTATTTGTTTATTATGACAATAAATCCTCAAGATGGCATTTACATTATTAACTTTCTTTCTGTGAGAGGGATCCACAGATAGAAAGACTTGTGACTTTGTATATTGTGACTAAATATCGCCATCTAGTGTATTTGTTGAGCTTTCAGTAAATGATACTGTAGCCATGCCCAAATGCATGATGGGAAGTGGAACCATGACTGTGCGTAGTGCTACCAATTGATATATCTTCTCTGCGTTGGGAAATAACATAAGGTGTTAAGAAAAAGATCATTTGCTACCTTGCTTCCCCACATTGCTTCCCATGATATTCCTAATGGTAGGGAGAGGGATTGTAAGGCTTTAGCCAATTAAAAAAAGGCTCCAAAGGCTGCCAAAATTCACTCTACTCATTTTACACTGCCTTTTATCTCTCTATATAGGTAAAACGGCGCCATTACAGATTGAGCACGACAATGCGTGGGTGGGTCGTGCAGCGCATGCATTAATTGCGTTAAATAGTTTAATGTGATACATTTTTTTAAAAATTAATTACCGCCGTTATCGGGATAATTTTGATAACCCTACCTTAAGCCTAAACTAAAGACTCTGGATGAGTGTAACGTAAAGTAGAGATGTCCCGATCGATCAGCATCCAGATCGATCAGGCCCGATCATGTCATTTTCAAAGATTTGGAATTGGCCAAAAAATATCAGCCATGCCTTTTTTTAATATATACTGTATATATATTTTTAAATTAAACTTTACCTTGCCAGTTCGATAAAGAGACAAACTCGTTACTAAGGCGAAGAACAGATATGTGATCAAACTTAAGGATGTGAACAATGTTGACCCTTACGAGCAAGCCGAAGATAAATGGAGTAAAGATGTCGATGGGCTTCCACAATTAGGCGAAATGGACATTCTGCTGTATTTATTGTTTGGTGTATGTTACTAAACTCATCAGCGATTCCGAAATGACAAATGGCTACAAAGTTACGAACAGTTTCGTTGCGGATGGGTGCAGGACCTGCACATTATGACCGTATCAAACGGCAACTCCATTGTTCTTGCAAAGGTAGGCTATGTGTGTTTACTATTTTCATTGCCACGAACCTGAATGCACCCCAAGTCTTGGATGACAAATAAACAGAGCAAAGTAGACTCGCTACGGCTGGTAGTTTCTTCAATTTATTCAAAGTAAGTAACGAGCCGATTTTGACCATCAGTAACGGTAACGGCGGGAAAAAAAATTAGTTAGATTACCCCGTTACTGAAAAAAATAACGCTGTTATGTAACGGCGTTATTCCCAACACTGTTTATTATACATGTTGCTAATGCAGCCGTGTCTGTCATTTGCATCTACAGTAGTTCTGTATATATGAGATATCTACCGAAGAGTCATGTGGGCGTAGTTTGTAGGCTATCAGCTACAGTCAGGTATTATAGGAGCCACCTAGCATAGTAGCATCGCGTTTGCAACGGCGTCACCCTCCCTTGCCTCCTCCCCAATTCTGCTCTGCTCTCACGTCTTAGTGAGTCCGTCTTTCTCAGACTTTTCTCGCGTCAGTCAACCAACAAAGTAACGCACGCCTTTCCTGCCTGAGTAACGGTAACGGCGTTGCAAAGATGAGATCAGTTGCCACGTTTACATGGAGCCAAATATTCCAATTACAATCGGAATATTTGTTCAAACCGAATAAATGTGTTCCATATAAACACCTCATTCGGAATGAACAGGCCCAAACCGAATGGAATTTCATTCCGATTCACAGGGGTGGAATATTCCTTTTCCCAAACCGATTAGAAGTAAAATTATATCATGTAAACAGGGAAGCGGAATGGTGTCTGGTTGCGTTCTTTCTGCGCATGCTCCGTACTGACGTGGTGACGTCACTTGGTGACGTAAGTAACGTCACTTGCAACATGGCTTCCAAGCACACGCACAGCGCACCCACACAACTTTTTAAATGAACGGCGTATCATTCTGAAGTTTTGTTTCCACTCGAAAAGTTAAAACAGCAGCTGATCTGACGATCGATCTCCATGTTTTGCAACGTGACGCTTTGTTTTGATTAATCTGCGCATGTCAGACGGCAGTTGTCAAACGTCCTTTCGGAATAAAGGCAGTCACATGCAAACGCTGGATCGGAATAGATGAAGTGACATGTAAAAAGCTGATGTGAAATTTCCATTCGGAATGATTTGAATCGGTATGAATAAAAGTCAGCATGTAAACGTGGCTAGTAATTAATTAGATTATTCACTACTGAAGAAAATAACGGCGTGGTTATATTCTAACGCCGTTATTAACAACACTGAAAACTAGGGTTGTTCCGATCATGTTTTTTTTTGCTCCCGATCCGATCTCGATCGTTTTAGTTTGAGTATCTGCTGATCCCGATATTTCCCGATCCGATTGCTTTTTTTATTTTGCTCTCGATTCAATTCCAATCAATCCCGATATTTTTTCCCGATCATATACATTTTGGCAATGCATTAAGAAAAAAATGAATAAAACTCTGACGAATATATACATTCAACATACAGTACATAAGTACTGTATTTGTTTATTATGACGATAAATCCTCAAGATGGCATTTACATTATTAACATTCTTTCTGTGAGAGGGATCCACGGATAGAAAGACTTGTAGTTCTTAAAGGATAAATGTGACTTTGTATATTGTGACTAAATATTGCCATCTAGTGTATTTGTCGAACTTTCAGTAAATGATACTGCAGCAATTTAACTTCTGCCCAAATGCATGATGGGAAGTGCAACCATGACTGTGCGTAGGGGCACCAATTGATATATTTTCTCTGCGTTGGGAAAGAACATAGGGTGTTAAGAAAATGATCAACTACTACCTTTCTTCCCCACGTTGCCTACCACGTTATTTTTAATTGCTGAGAGAGGTATTGTAAGGCTTTAGCCACATAGAAAATGGCTCCAAAGGCTGACAAAATTCTCTCTACTCAATATACGCTGCCTTTTAGCGGTATCTATAGGTAAAACGGCGTCTTTATAGATAGAACGCGACAATGAGTGAGTGGGTCGTGCAGCGCATGCGTTAATTATTTAACGTGATTAATTTTAAAAAATAATTACCGCTGTTAACGCAATAAATTTGACAGCCCTACTTTAAGCCAAAATTACTCTGGATGAGTGTAAGACATTTTGTCTATAACATTAAATACAATTAGAAAACGATTTAAATAAAAAATATATACTGTATATATTAAAAAAAGGCATGTCCGATATTTTTTTGCCGATTCCGATACTTTGAAAATGACGTGATCGGACCCGATCGATCGGGACATCTTTATTGAAAACGAGTGATCACTGTACTATTACGACTATCACCACTACTATATTGAAATGTGCTTTTATATATTATTCGTCTATCTTTCGGAATGAAAATATTCAAGACTGAATCAAATCAAAGCGGAATAAATTGAAAAAAATCTTGTTTTATGTTGTCTCTAATCATAAGGAAAAGCAAAACTTTTGAGGGCTTTAGATATCCACCCACACAAAAAACTAGCTCGGCGGTGGTCAGATGATTAGTTCGACTGTCCCTATCTCGTCTCGAGCAGGACGCGTATGTATTGCCTCTCCTCAAAGGCACATAAATATAACTACAAGTGAGGATAATTAGCCGGATCTTCTGTGGATTTTGCGAAAAGAGCATCAGGCTTAGGGTGATCATCCCCTTTTGTATATCCCGCATCAGGCAGCAGTCTTCGGGGGTAGTGCCCCCTCCCCCGGGGCCCGCCGAATGTGGCGATCCGACAAACTGGCATGAGGCGGGCGTGCGGCTTTGCTGATAACAACTCAAAAGTGTCCACCAGGGCCACTAAAAGCCTGCAAATTAGCCTCCAAATGAGCCAGAGAAGCTCTGTGCTATAATTCGGGATCTGAGCCCCGAGAAAAAAACATCAACAACTAAATAGCCCCCACAAGTAACACTGTGGCGGAGTGCACTGGGAACCCACAAGTGATTTGCATCATTGGTCCTCAGTGGTGGGAGGAAGTACTCTGTGGCTGTACATTTTTCAATCTCCACCCATGTAATTTCAGTCCAAAGTAAAGGTTTCCTTTTAGAAAACACATTAAAATCACAAGCTAGTTTGTGATTACGTCGTGTCGTAATGCATGGAGGACCAAATGGAATTAAATGTATTATATGAATAAATCTTTAAATAAATACTTACATATGTTATTAATTTATTAGGCTCGAGCGTATGACGTGGCACTCGTGAGGATTCCGCCGCTATCGCCATTTTGGAAGCGGGAAGTTCGGTGTCAGAACCCCAGGAAACATAAACAGTGAGGCATTTCAACACAGGTCGCTCATTAAAAATGGTTGGAAATTATTGTGTGGTAAAGAATTGACGGAACCCCATTGAGTTTCTTCCGGATCCCTACATGGAGAAAAGGTGAGGGAAAGGTCAAATCTGAACTTACCAAACGTCGAAGAATGGCATGGGTGGCCTCGATCAGAAGGAAGGCCATAACGTTCGATTCTCGTGTTACACACAGAGTTTGCTCTATGCACTTCCACTCCGGTAAGTTAATTTCGTTTGTTTACGCAAATTTCGGTAACTTTATGCCCTAAGTCGGCCTGTTGTTAGCTATAGCTACAGCTAAACAATTAGCATGCATACATATGCATTGTCTTCATAAGACATAATTCCTGTCGTTGCTAAATGAAAAAGCTGTAATATGTTGACGTGAGAGAGTGGCAAAGAATTTGTACACAAGCTACATTTTCTGCAACAAAAAATTTGTACATCCGTGGTCACAGACTAATGTAAACACACATTGCTTACCTTTGCTAGAAAGATGGTGTTGCCGTTTGCTGTGGTCATAATGTGCAGGTTCTGCACCCATCCGCAGCAAAACTGTTCGTAGCTTTGTAGCGATTTGTAGATTCAGAATTGCTGATGAGTGTAGTAACTTACACCAAACACTAAATACAGCATGATGTCCATTTCGCATAGTGGTGGAAGCTTGTCGACATCTTTATTCCATTTGTGTTCGGCTTGCTCATAAGGGTCAACATTGTTCACATCCTTAAAATTGCTCACATATCTGTCCTTCGCCGTGGTAACAAGTTTGTCTCTATATCGAACTAGCAAGTTTTCCTTTCTTTTTTCCATTTTTGGCACTCGTAGTTGAATTGTATTTGCCGTGAAGTTTAAATGTCCCGTGATGCAGACGTGCTTCCAAAATGGCTGCGTTGTTGCAAATCTCGCATGTTCCCGTGCTGCTGTGACGTAAACGCTCGAGCCTAATTAAAATGGGAATTAAATCAATGAAAATGACATTAAATGTGTCTTTAATTCATTAAAACACTAGTCAATTAAAAAAAAAAAATTAAAAAAAAACATAGGTAGTCACAGGTAGTCCCCAGGTAATAAATGAGTTCCATTCCTATGCTGGTGACGTAATCCAAATTTCCGCGTAAATCAGAATTAATCCTTTAAGGTCCACGCATCTTTTGTCCAATTTTGCATGCCTTTGATGCTGCCTTTATATTTAACTTTTGTCAAAACTTGTAATATTGATGTCCAGTTGACAACCGAACTTGCGCAATGAACCGTTTTGAAGCTCTATAATATTTATTCAACTCATTACGATAAACATTCAATAGAAAAAAATAAGACTGAATAGTTTTATATCTGATCATTCAATAGAAACAGCAGGTATGGTCATAGGCGTTTTGGGCCTTTATACATGCTATGGTCAAAACAGGTTATTTACAATAGACTATATTGTAGAAATATACAGTGTATCACAAAAATGAGTACACCCCTCGCATTTCTGCAGATATTTAAGTACATCTTTTCATGGGACAACACTGACAAAATGACACTTTGACACAATGAAAAGTAGTCTGTGTGCAGCTTATATAATAGAGTTAATTTATTTTACCCTCAAAATAACTCAAAATATAGCCATTAATATCTATTCCCCTGGCAACAAAAGTGAGTACACCCCTTAGAAACTACGCACATCCCTAAATGTCCGAATTAAGTACTGCTTGTCATTTTCTCTTCTAAATGTAATGTAGCTCATTACAGAAATGCTGTCAGCATTGCTGCAGAGATTGAAGAGGTGAAAAACACAGGTTCTCATGTTTGGAGGAAAAAGAATACTGAATTGCGCCATACCCACTGTGAAGCATGGGGGTGGAAACATCATGCTTTGGGGCTGTTTTTCTGCAAAGGGACCAGGACGACTGATCTGTGTAAAGGAAAGAATGAATGGGGCCATGTATCGAGAGATTCTGAGTGAAAATCTCCTTCCATCAGCAAGGGCATATAAAATGAGACGTGGCTAGGTCTTTCAGCATGACAATGATCCAAAACACACAGCCAGGGCAACAAAGGAGTGGCTTCGTAAGAAGCATTTCAAGGTGCTGGAGTGGCCTAGCCAGTCTCCAGATCTCAACCCCTGTTGAGGGAGT
Organism: Corythoichthys intestinalis; assembly: GCF_030265065.1. Taxonomy (NCBI): domain Eukaryota; kingdom Metazoa; phylum Chordata; class Actinopteri; order Syngnathiformes; family Syngnathidae; genus Corythoichthys; species Corythoichthys intestinalis. The sequence goes on along the minus strand of NW_026651592.1, from coordinate 395,184 downwards.
TGCAAGTCCGTTGTGCCCAACCACAGCCCCAAAACATCACTGCTGTTGAGGAGATCTGCACGGAGTAATGGGCCAAAATACCAGCAACAGTGTGTGAAAAGCTTGTGAAGAGACAACGTTTGGCCTCCGTTATTGCCAACAAAGGGTACATAACAAAGTATTGAGATGAACTTTTGGTATCGACCAAATACTTATTTTCCACCATGATTTGCAAATAAATTCTTTAAAAATCAAACAATGTGATTTTCTGTTTTTTTTCCACATTCTGTCTCATGGTTGAGGTTTACCCATGTTGACAATTACAGGCCTCTCTAACATTTTCAAGTGGGAGAACTTGCACAATTAGTGGTCGACTAAATACTTATTTGCCCCACTGTATTTCCTTGTCTTAGCTTTTCATATCTCCGGTGCTCTTTGCTGTGTGCTCTTGTTTGGTTCAAAAATACTTACTGCGCACACGCTGAAAATGAGAGCGGCAGTGCCACCCACTGAGTGGATGTGCGATTACACTTTATTCTAGTACGGCAAAAAATTAGAGCGATGCGCCCCCCTGGGGGAGGGGGGGGGCACCCGGGGGGGGGGGGGGGGCACCCCACTATTTGAGAAGTACTGTTCTAGTGTAATGGCTTCGATCTCTGCCAGCCCCTCCCAATCCAAATGGATTGGACGTCTACCATTGTAAATGGCAACTGAAACAGGAACATCTGCTATTCCAGTTCAAATGAAATGATGTCAGTCCTTTTGAATGGCAGTGAATGAATTAAAAAGGCCAAGAGTGGGGAGCTTTAATTGCCTTCTACTTAAGTGCAAAATGTATACAAATGAGTATTGTCCCTGCCGGCCTTCATGCTGCCTCCTAATGATAACGTGTGACATCCTGTTGTTGTATAGGAGCAACAGCAAATGTTTACAGCGGAAATGTCGATGAGAGCAACCAGGCGTCGACGTTAGCGATGTTTTGTTCCCAAGAACTCGAATAATTAACACTGCAACTGATTGTGTAACATTCGCTAAAGTGTCTCATTTGCACCGAAGATTAAATGAAGTACTTGTAGTTAAGGACAGAAGGAAGATCTGGGTTTTGGTAGGGTCTGTACAATACAAAAATATTTTACTGCCTTTTAAATGGTATATTTCTCACTAAATGCAGGTTTGAGGTCACCGTTCTGCTAAATAACCAAGTGTGCTTGAGATCTAGGGTATGAACTAATTCACGTTAGCATGCAGGATTTTCTGTGGGACATTAGAATTTATTGTTAAATTAAGTCCAGGTTCTGAAGCGACAAAGCAGCCCCAGAAAATATTTCACGTTAAGTTTAATGTTCTTGTTATTTTTATGACAGAAATAAGAGGCAGCCCACCACTGCGCAAAATATTCCTCCAAAGGTCTTGGATAACGACAAGATGTTTCCAGCCAAATGTTAGTCCAGCCTTTGTGGAGGTTATTTTCGTTGGCGGCTGCTTGTGCCTTGCAACTGGCATTTTTGCCAATTGTTCAATGGTTGAGTCATGAACACTGACTGAGAGCAGCGAAGCTTGCAGTTGTTTGGATATCATCCCGGGTTCTTTTGAGAATCGTCATCACACCCTTGGAGTCATTTTGGTTGGCAAACTACTCCTGAGAAGAATCCAGACTGTTCCCAGTTTTTCCTAAAGTCTGAAATGTACTGTTTATCCACCTGCATATTCTCATATCACATAGGGTCGGATAGATTTACATTTTTCATACGGTGATGATAAACAAAAGCATCAGTGAGAAACTACATTTACTGTTAATTGGTTTGTCTCTGTAAGATATTAAGATTAGCTTCAGGACCCAGACGCATTTACTGATAAATATGAAAACAAACTTTGTGTAGGCGCTTTGACGGCTGACATATTATACTCCATATGTGGCAGCACTAACAACTAATATTCTTATTGACTCAATGCAAGACTGTCACACTCTTGGACTCTGACAATCAATGAAACAGGCACAGACACACACAAAATGGCTTACACAGCTACTCACACAGACATCAGATATGACTCGTCATCAGCAATATCACATAACACGTCGAGAATTACGAGCTGGATCTTAGATCAATAGTGAAACGGGGCAGGCGGTTGCATAAACCAGAAAGAATCACCTCGCTATGTTCTATGAATTCAAGTTATTAAACACAGACTCAATGTTCGAATTCTATTACAATGCCACACGTGTTTACCTCAATTGCAGAAATACCAGCCTTGCATTAAATTGTTTTTATGGCAAGCAGGAAGTGATTGTGTGTGTGGTTAGTATTTAATGTTTTAAGGTACGATAAAAGCAAGACAGCCGGAAAGAATCCTGATGTCATCTGAAAAAATAAAAAATGTAGTTGATTGTATTAAAGCTTATTGTTAAGATAATCATTAAAGGTTTATTAAATATTTACTTTTGCTAATGAATGCTTACAATATAACGAATGCTGACATTAAAGTTCAGGTATTGATGATTAATCGCTAAAATAGAATGCTTTATGATTAACTGCAAGAAGGAGATATTATTGTGTTTGATTACTTCAAACATGTTTGAATCATGATGAAAACTGCTTTGTCATTCAGATCGGTTTAAACTAGGGTTGGGAATCTTTGGCATGAAACCGATTCGATATGTATCTAGATACACAGGTTACGATTCGATTCAAAAACGATACATTTTTATGGCCGAGCGATTCGATACAGTTTAAGAACAATACGGTTCGATACAGAGTGAAAACGATACGATAGTAAACATTTGTTGTGTGTGTTCGTACAGTATTTTAAACTTATAAAAAAGACTACATTTCTAATAGCAAAATTAAACAACAAAATTTCATACCAATGTTATGTTTTATTTTTTTAATGAAAAAAAAATTAAGGCTTACTATATGACCGTCATTTTGTTGGATAGGATTGATAATAAAACTCCAATGACAGACAACAATAAAGTGCAGTAATTCAATTACTGTATTTCCTGGTGCTTTGAACACAAGAGGTAAGTAATTTAAGTGCAAACTTTCAACGTAAACATCTTACAAACAAAAAATATTAATTATATGCAGCAGCTCTAGAAAAAAAAGAATTAAACCTGCAATGCTATCATAAATAAATAATAAATTAATCTTTACCAATGGTATAATTGGGGGAATAAAAATATGGCATTTTAGACAGGTCAATAATCATTACTTTAACCTTATACACTGCAAAGTCTTTCAGTCATGCCTGTGTTTCCACATTTTTTACTCCTCATCACTGTCCATATATTTTTTGAAGGGCAGATTTTTTCTTGAGGAAGATCAACTAATCCACATGTTCATGTTTATAGAGCATACGACATGAGAAAAAAAGTATTAAATGGCATTATTATGTGAATTAGAATCATATTTTGAGACGATTCGACTATATACAACAATTTAGCAGAGCGCAGATGACGAGAAATTAGTCTTTTAATCTACTGGTTAGCCACGCGTACCATTATAGGGCTTTAGCGTCCCCAACAGGTGGATGACGTCAGCGGTAGACTGGGCTCATCGGTTTTACTATTCAGCCCATTGAGGGGGAATTATTCAGAACGAGGAAAACGCGACGATGAGCGCCGCAAAATGTCATTGTTTCAGTCTCTCTACTCCAATATTTTTACAGGATATTCTTTTTATCCAAGTATTTTTTTCCCCAATAGCTATATAAATGACTTGAGAAGGACCAGTCAGCCCGTCGAGGGGGAGCTATTCACAACGAGGAAACGCGACGAAGAGAGCTGCAAAATGTCATTGTTTCTGTCTCTTTACATCAATATTTTTATCCAAGTATTTTCCCCAATTGCTAAATAAATGGCATGGTCATGACAAATAACAGTATTGTGCTAAATGGAATATGAAATAATAACAATGCATTTATTCAGGACGACATGGCAAAATTACTCCATAATGGTCAAAACTGTCGACTTCACCTTTACTGTCGCACCTCCCGAACGATATTTTATGACACCTAAATCAGACAAATGTCATTTCCCTTCCCCGGCTTCGGAGAATGTAAACAAACCAAAAGGCGTGACAGCTAGCCGACATGCTAACCCGAACCGAGTGATGTTTCAAAGTCTTCGAAGCGGAAAATCATACATAACTAGCCTGCATTATTTGACATGACGACTGGGTTGTCGATTGTCATCGCTGATCGGCAAACCGCCCAGCAGAGAGCAATTTACAGTTCGTTCCCCGGAGGAGGGCGGCTGCAGTTGTTGTGGAGCTAACGTGCTGCTAATGTGCATGAGGAGAGCTTTTTACATGCCTATCAATGATCAAACGTAAGTAGCCCTTTATTTAAAGAAAGTTTGTAGTGTTTACTTTGTCATAGCTGTATTAATATTTGACATAATACTAAACAAGATGTTTACTCACTTCCTCGTAAGTCCAATGCTCCCACAGTAGTCGGGCTTGTTTTGGCCAATATCCACAGTGAACGGGAACCTTTTGAAACTCCAAAAAGGCGCATACGCCTCTCCCTCATACAGAATGATTTTTCTGCAGCCATTTGGCTGGCGTGATGCGAAAAATGTATTAATCCGAAAAATCAGCTGAATCCTTCGTCCTCATACACAACAGTACGCTGTACAGTGAAGAGGACGCCTTCTACCGTACACGTCACAGCGCCCTCCTCCTCAATGCAAGACCGAAGCCAGAAGTCTGTTATTTTCATGGCGCGGGATACAAAAAACTAAATAAATATAGCGATCGCTTCCACACACATCCAAGCGGTTCATATCATTCAGGAGCATAAAATTCAGTATTCTTTCTCCTCCAAACACGATAACCTGGGTTTCTACCAAAAAGTTCTATTTTGGTTTAATCTGACCATAACACATTCTCCCAGTCCTCTTCTGGATCATCCAAATGAGATATGTATATGTATCTCTTTCCAATGCTAAATCTGAATAAATACATTGAGCACACACACAAAAAAAGGGAAAAAAAAAATTGGGGTGGGGTGCGCTACTTCGCGGTTTTTCACTTATCGTGGCAGGGTTCTGGTCCCTATTAGCCACGAAAAACGATGGAATACTGTACACTGTGGTCATAGTGAGTCATCCAAAGTCTTTCCAAACAGCTATTCAAGTCATCTAGTGATTTTTTATTATTATTATTTTTTTTAATATCACATTATAATATCGCAATATTAATTAATTAATTAATAAACTCAAAAAAAATTGCAGCAATAGTTTTTTCCAATATCGTTCAGGCCTAATGTTTACATAGCAATCGAACAGAATTTTCTGTGGGCCTTGCAAAATCAGTCAAAATCCAGTAAAACGTGAACACTGCTGAGAGTAAATGATTTAATTGAAAAAATTAATTCCCGCCTGTTAACGCGATAAATTTGATAGCACTAGTTCAAACACATATTCCCAGAAAAACATGCAAAATATACTTTTATTTACTTTTTCGAAATTCAATTTTTCATAATAGTCTCCTTTCCTCTTTGAGGGCTACAGATTCTGGATGATATACAAAACCTTTTTTTAGCTGGCTAATGAAGCAGTAGTTTTAACACGCGGTCTCTTACAGTTGGCCTCTTTTGCGTGACTGACAACAAACGCAATTAATGTTTAATCACTATTTCGGCTGCTTTCACGTCAGTCCACCTCCTATTGATCTCCTCATTCCTTTATTTCCATTCCATCCCAAATGTTATCCAGCAACCACATATTGGCGCGTTGTCACGAGCGCGCCGCAGGGTGGGTGCTTTTTATTTGGATTTTTTTAACGTCAATAGCCGTTATGATGCATTTTGAGTGCATTTCTTTTGCTTTTAATGATATGAGGGCAGCTAATCAAATCAGACAAATAAATGAAGCTCGTCAAAACCAATAATCTGTTCATTAAATAAGCATTATGTAGTAATTAGAGAATCATACTGACGCTACGAAGGCTTGTAATAAGGAGAACAGTGCCTCTGTTATTGCCACGGCACCCATAAGCGGAGTTTGACTTTTGGGGCAGAGGGGTGCACAACATGTTGATGACCCCGAAACACAGTGTCGGCAATAAAATTAGCTTACAAGAATATTTATAATAATAAGCTGACAATTAGCATTTTTTTCTCCCCATCATTCTTGAGGGGAATTCTAAATCAGGCTGCTTAGGCGATACTTTTCGCCAAGATCGTCATCCATTGAATATGGTTCGCCCACCGGTGTCGTGCCAATGTAGTTACCCCAGTCAAAAATGTTATCCCCTGGGCGGAGCAATATGAAGGTCGATTTGTGTCTTTATTATTCCATCCCCCCCAAAAAAGTTGCTCAATGTTCGATCAAAATATATATTTTCAACCCCCCCAAAAATGTTTTTTTAAATGTGTTTAAATGCAAAAATACATTTGAAACTCAAAAAACTATAAAAAATGCATGTGAAAGCTTTTTTTCTTTGATTTTTTTCTCTCTCTCTTTTTTTTTTTTAATTAAAGCAACTTTTTTGATTGAATTAATGTTGATTTGTGTTTGGGCCACATTTTGGCTATAGGACATTTTTGTCTTTATTATTCAATCAAAAAATAAGTTGCTTCAAAAATTATATATTTTCGAAAAGAAAAATCACTTTATTCAAAAAAAGACATTTCAATCCGAGAAAAAGTTTTTGAATGCGAAAAAATATTTGATTTGCATTTGAACCCTTAATTTTTCATTAAAAAAGATTTTTTGAATGCGAAAAAATATTTTATTTGCATTTGAACCCTTAATTTTTCATTAAAAAAGATTTTTTGAATGCAAAAAAATATTTGATTTGCATTTGAACACTTAATTTTTCATTAAAAAAGATTTATTTGTTTGAAGTCATATTATGGGTAGGACATTTTTGTCTAAATCATTCAATCCCAAAAAAGAAAGTTCAATCAAAGAGAAAAATCATTTGAAAAATAAAATTGCCCTCCCTTTATTTATTTATTTTTTTGCAAAGCAAATGACCGTCTAAGTTGCTGGTCACATGATCTGTTCGAAAAATAATTTTGACCCATTATAAAAATATTTTTTTTTGTTCATTTCATTCATTTTTTGTTGCAGTTTTATTGCTTTAAAACTAGAGCTGGGAATCTTTGGGCACCTAACGATTCGATTACGATTACGATTCAGAGGCTCCGATTCGATTATAAAACGATTATTGATTCACCCCCCTCCTTTTTTTTTTTTTTTTTTTTTTAAATAAAGTTTTGTACATTAGTTACAAAATTGTTCAAAAATACTCTCAGGCTAAACCAAACTACTATTTCAGTATCAAGTTAACATATAGCAGTAAACAAATATACAAAAATAACATTAAATTAAAAAAACTCCAGTCCCCATTCTGTATCAGCAGCTTTAAACTACATTCAATTAATTTAATGTTGTGAATCAACTGTTAAAGTTGTTAAAATTGCTCCCGTTATTCCATAATTTCCCTTTTGTCTACTTTTGACATGTGAAAGTTTTAAAACTATTTTAAAGATAGATTCAAGTCAATATTTTACCAATTTAGGAGTATTTTAGATAAAAAGTTAATTAGGTTTGCTTGGAAGGTTCGCTATAACAGCATTGCAGGGAAGTTTACTGCTTTAAGATGGCGGCCGTTTACTAACGCCCGCATCTAGCTTTTTGCAGATGTGCTGCTACCGCTACCGAGTCTACAATCCATCTAGTCCTATATAAATGATATCTACCGTAACATTATGTAGCTTAGCTGTACTTGTAGCAGCTTTTCGGCAGCAGGCAGGTATGTTGTTGTGTTTTTTTATCTCGTGGCATGAGTTGAGCTAGAGCCGTGAGTTGAGCGTTGGCATTACCCGAGGGGCCGGTTAATGAGAAGCATAATGTTTAGCTACTCCCGCTCCGTTCTGTCCCGAAGCCCGCGCGGCGCGCTGAGTGTGTTGTACTTCCGCTTTACTTGGCATATTTCAATAATCGGAATTTGGATGTTTGTGAATCGTTCTCGAATCTTCCACGGCCGAATCGCGAATAATCTAAGAATCGGAAATTTTGCACACCTCTATTTAAAACTTTTATATATATAAGAAAGTCAATTATATGCAATGACACTTTTCGGCCCCCCTTAAAATCCGCTTATGACGGCACCCCAGATTGATGTACTTTCAATCAAGGAAAGGTTAAATTAGTGCCATTGATGCTTATAGACGTCCAATCTATTTCAACTGGGAGTCTGAGAGTGAATGGTGATGTTCTATGATGCTAGTGTGGACCAGCCAGGATACGAGCCTCTCGTGATGTGTCAGCTCACAGAGCCAGGCGGCATTCCGACCGAATGCTGACATGATCAGACTAGTTTATTTTTAGGCATGTTATTCGTATAAATAAATGAAGTCACATGTTTATTTCAAGGCCAGTTGTACCATCGTGTTAACATGGACGCACTTTTATGTCTTTATTTATTCCCGCTTTAGAAGCATGTTGCACTTCAGGATGTACGGGGAGCAAAATCGACAAATTAGCCGACTAATTAGCTAGCAGCTAAACAATGACATAACTGACTTGCTTTTGATGAAAGAAGCATTCACACATAACTTGCTCAGGAAATTGTTTGCAGAAAGTTGAAAGACATAAAAGTGTCGCCGAGAAGCTGTGGAGCAACGTAAAGGCACATCCTCCCAGGGTTGTTTTTTTTGGGGGGGCCTGAAACGACGCCTAAAGGCGCAATGATTTCCCGCAAGACTCCACACTCGAGAAAGCAGCCTTTATTATCTCATTGGAGGCCATTGACAGCAACAAATCACGGCAAAGTCTCCCGGTCAAAATGGATTTGGAGGTCCATCATTGTCACTGACACTAAGGGTACGTCTACACTAGGACAGATAATTTTCTCCAGGGTATTTTGCCGACTATTTTTTATACCTGTCCACTCTTACTGTTGGAGCAGTTTTTGTGTTGAATATCTGTTATGAGTGAAGAGAACATTAAACACAAGACAAAGATGAAAAGAGATGTAGCCAAAGAAGATGAATCGACTACAACAAAAGAGAAAACTGTTAAACTAGCTAAGAATAAAATAACTGCGGAAGCAACAGATGGACAAGAGGCAGACGAGGTGAAGCTAAAGAAGAAAATTTCACCTGACAATTGGGACCAAAGGGAGAGGTTGTCGAAGAGGAAGAGGAGAGAAAACCCTTGGCAGAGTTTGACTTTTGGGGCTGGGGGGTGGGGGGGCACAATATGTTGATGACGCCAAAACGCAGTGTCAGCAATAAAATTAACTTACAAGAATTAGCGTTTTTTTGTTTCCCATCATTCTTGAGGGGAATTCTAAATCAGGCTACTTAGGTAATACTTTTCACCAAGATTGTCATCCATTGAATTTGGTAGCTGGCCGGTGTCGTGCCAATGTAGTTACCTCAGTCAAAAATTGTTTCTCCTGGGCGGAGGCCAAATGGAGGTAGTTTTGTGTCTTTATTATTCAATCAAAAAAAAGTTGCTTCAATAAAAAAACAAAAAAGTTGCTTCAATCAAAATAAATATTTTCAACCAAAAAAAGACGCTTCAATCCCCCCCCCAAAAAAAGTGTTTGAATGCAAAAATAAATTTGAAAGTCAAAAAACTCGGAAAAAAAAAAATGCACGTGAAAGCTATTTTTCTTTGATTATTTTATTTATTTATTTATTTTTATTGAAGAAACTTTTTGATTGACGTAGTATTGATTTGTGTTTGGGCCACATTTTGGCTAGGACATTTTTCTCTTTATTATTCAATCAAAAAATAAGTTGCTTCAAAAAAATATAGATTTTCAAAAAGAAGAATCACTTCATTCAAAAAAAAGAACATTTTCAATATTAGAAATAAGTTTTTGAATGCGAAAAAATATTTGAGATTGAAAAATTTGCAATTGAACACTTAACTTTTGATTGAAGCAATCCTTTTTTTTTGTTTGGGCCATATTATGATGAGGACATTTGTGTCTAAATCATTCAATCCCCCCCAAAAAATATTTTCAATAAAAGAAAAAAAAAAAAAAATCATCTTTAAAAATGATTTTTCTTTTAATATATATATATATACAGATTAAATTATATGCCAAGCAAATGACTGTCTAAGGTGCCCGAAAAATAATTTCGACCAATTATAAAAAAGTTTTTGATTTTGTTAATGTCTTTCATTTTTGTTGCAGTTTTATTGCTTTACAACTTTAATATATACAGTATATATATATATATATATATATATATATATATATATATACAGTGGGGAGAACAAGTATTTGATACACTGCCAATGGGTTTTCCCATTGACTGTATATATATATATATATATATATATATATATATATATATATATATATATATAGGAAAGTCAATTACATGCAATGACATTTTTCGGCCATCGGGGGGGCCTGGCCCCCCCTTAAAATCCGCTTATGGACAAAACGAAAGAAGAAAGAAAAGGCCAAGAAGAGGAGGTCCTCCAACCTCGGGGCAGAAGAAAAAAACTGAATCGATTAAGAAGAAAAAAAAAAAGGTAGAACCTCATAAATGGAACAAAAGGAGAAGAAATTTTATTCAAGGAGACGTTGTTTTGATTGCTGATGCAAACGTTACAAGAGGTTCTTGAGTCACCACCAGAGTGGTGAATACGAACCCTGACCGAAGAGGAATTGTGAGGAGTGTGAAACTTCCGACGCCGACCAATCTTATCGAGAGACCAATAAGCTAAATTTGTTTGCTGGTTCCAGCCAGTCAGTGAAGACCTGTTTGACGCACTCATGAAAGTGCAATAGATCCTTTGTTTATTTGTTTTTTTTTCTTGAATGATCCAATTTTTTGGATATTATAATTTTTGCTTTGCCCATAATAATAGGGGCCGGTGTGTGGGAGCAGTTTTTGTGCTGAGTGACGTAATGCGGCAGTGCCGCCTATACGGGCGATGACGTCACCACTATGTGCAAATAAATCAATCACTTACTCAGCACAGGTGTGGAACGCTGGCGGATATAGTTTTCAATCGCATGCACACATGCACGCACACAATCGCAAACGCACATGTAGAGTGGGTCAAATAAGTATTTAGTCAACCACTAATTGTGCAAGTTCTCCCACTTGAAAAGATTAGAGAGGCCTGTAATTGTCAACATGGGTAAACCTCAACCATGAGAGACAGAATGTGGAAAAAAAAAACTAGAAAATCACATTGTTTGATTTTCAAAGAATTTATTTGCAAATCATGGTGGAAAATAAGTATTTGGTCAATACCAAAAGCTCATCTCAATACTTTGTCGTGTACCCTCTGTTGGCCAAACGTTTCTGTAACTCTTCACAAGCTTTTCACACACTGTTGCTGGTATTTTGGCCCATTCCTCCATGCAGATCTCCTCTAGAGCAGTGATGTTTTGGGGCTGTCATTGGGCAACACGGACTTTCAACTCCCTCCTCACCGTTCGTGTACTCACCTCTTGTAGACGCACACAGGACTTAGCAACACACTAGGGACATTTTCCAATTAATACAACTTGAACCTAATGCTGGAAAACTGAAAGGCATGGAGCAACGAACTATCTCTCTCCCCCTCTCGCTCTAAAATCTAACATGCGCACAGAAGCGCGACCGCCGGGTCCCTGCCTGTCTCATACACAAATTTATTTTCCAGTCTTTTAAAAGGGACTAAATCTCTCGCTCAGTAACTGGCAGCATCCATCATGACGTTGTACGTGCGTCCGTCCGGCGGCAGACTTGTCTTGAATTTCGAGCTGCTGTCATAAAGTTATAAGAGAAAATCATCGTTTTTGAACCTTTATGAATCGTGTCGAATCTCGATGCATCTAATCAGCGATTTTTTGCGCAACTCCCTTCCCACCTGAATGACTAACTGACCAAATAACCGCCTGAATGACTAACTTAACTGTATTAGCCAACTGACTCACTCATGGCTAATGCATTAGTTGCATGATCATAAACTTAAGAAAACAGCCACGAAGACTGAAATAAAAAAATAAAAAAACAGCAATAAGTTAAGCTTTTGTCAGCTGCGTGTCTGAACACAGCAACAGGTAACCATGAGCCATATGGTACAGGTTGCCAAATGAGTGCTATGTACGGTAGTGGAAAAGTCCCAAAAAGTATACAGGCTGACGGACCTTCGCAATGGGCTAAAGCTGCTTGTACTGCCAACCAGCATGTGGGTCACAGCTAACAAAGCCAAAGGCATCTCTTTCAAATGACAGTAAGAGGAGCGCCCTGATGTTCTACCTCTGCGGGGCCTCGCTGTGACTCAGCAGGTGCTGGCTGCTCCAAGTGTCCTTACGGGGCTCTCTTGGGAAAATGATGGGAGGCATGATGGAGAACACGCACACAATGTTACGCACGCTCACAGCTTTTAGGCTTTCAGGCACATGGAATACAAGTTGACATGCACAAAGAAATGTTGCCTTTTTACAGATACAGTGGGGCAAATAAGTATTTAGTCAGCCACCAATTGTGCAAGTTCTCCTACTTGAAAAGATTAGAGAGGCCTGTAATTGACAACATGGGTAAACTTCAACCATGAGAGACAGAATGTGGAAAAAAAACAGAAAATCACATTATTTCCAAATTAGAATGGAAAATAAGTATTTGGTAACCTACAAACAAGCATGATTTCTGGCTGTCAAAAAGGTCTAACTTCTTCTAACGAGGTCTAACGAGGCTCCACTCACTACATGTATTAATGGCACCTGTTTTAACTCATTATCGGTATAAACGACAGCTGTCCACAACCTCAGTCAGTCACACTTCAAACTCCACTATGGCCAACACCAAAGAGCTGTCGAAGGACACCAGAGACAAAATTGTAGACCTGCACCAGGCTGGGAAGACTGTATTTACAATAGGTAAAATGATTGGTGTGAAGAAATGTGGGAGCAATTATTAGAAAATTGAAGACATACAAGACCACTGATAATTTCCCTTGATCTGGGGCTCCATGCAAGATCTCACCCCGTGGCGTCATAATGATAACAAGAACGGGGAGCAAAAATCCCAGAACCACACGGGGGTCCTAGTGAATGACCTACAGAGAGCTGGGACCACAGTGACAAAGGCTACTATCAGTAACACAATGCACCGCCACGGACTCAAATCCTGCACTGCCAGACGTGTCCCCCTGCTGAAGCCAGTACACGTCCAGGCCCGTCTGCGGTTCGCTAGAGAGCATTTGGATGATCCAGAGGAGGACTGGGAGAATGTGTTATGGTCAGATGAAACCAAAATAGAACTTTTGGGTAGAAAAACAGGTTCTCGTGTTTGGAGGAGAAAGAATACTGAATTGCATCCGAAGGACACCAGACCCACTGTGAAGCATGGGGGTGGAAACATCATGCTTTGGGGCTGTTTTTCTGCAAAGGGACCAGGACGACTGATTTGTGTAAAGGAAAGAATGAATGGGGCCATGTATCGAGAGATTTTGAGAGAAAATGTCCTTCCATCAGCAAGGTCATTGAAGATGAGACGTGGCTGGGTCTTTCAGCATGACAATGATCCCAAACACACAGCCAGGGCAACAAAGGAGTGACTTCGTAAGAGGCATTTCAAGGTCCTGGAGTGGCCTAGCCAGTCTACAGATCTCAACCCCATAGAAAATCTGTGGAGGGAGTTGAAAGTCCGTGTTGCCCAACGACAGCCCCAAAACATCACTGCTCAAGAGGAGATCTGCATGGAGGAATGGGCCAAAATACCAGAAACAGTGTGTGAAAAGCTTGTGAAGAGTTACAGAAAAGGTTTGGCCTCCGTTATTGCCAACAAAGGGTACATAACAAAGTATTGAGATAAACTTTTGGTATTGACAAAATACTTATTTTCCACCATGATTTGCAAATAAATTCTTCAAAAATCAAACAATGTGATTTTCTGTTTTTTTCCACATTCTGCCTCTCATGGTTGAGGTTTAACCATGTTGACAATTACAGACCTCTCTAATATTTTCAAGTGCCAGAACTTGCACAATTTGTAGTTGACTAAATATTTATTTGCCCCACTGTACTTTACATTTGCAAGTCAATGTGCTCTTCTTTGGATTATTGTATAGATGCATTGATAGGTGAATAGATGGACAGACAGACAGATGGGTGATAGATTGAAAAATAGATAAACAGACATGGTAGACAGATAGATGCACGGACAGAAAGACAGCTATATAAATAATAGAGAAGAATATATCTCTATTCTCAATATGGTATACAGTGTAAGGACTTGCATGAAGGAGAACCACACTTTCTTATTTGCATGCATTAAACAGAGGGTCAAGCAAGTCACATGTGAAAGGGAGAGTGATACCCGCCGGCTTGAATACATTAAAAAGCCCAGTAAATGGTTTGTTGGTTTAAAGACACACACAAGAACTAGGCCTACTTGAAGGATTTTAATTAACTTGCCGTATATAAATTGTATGTTATCAGGGCCCGGCTGAAAGAAACACCCCGACACAAATGCACATTTTGCCTGAGCGAATAGAATAAAAAGGCAGCAGTGAATCTTGATGGGGGTCTCCGGGATGCCACAAGCCCGAGCGTTGTCGTGCCAGGAGCTTCTCTTTAATTATGTACAAGAGCGGCACAATGTGAAAGCCCGCGCACTCTCCCCGGAACCAGAGTCAAGCGCTCAGATGGATTCTACCCCCCCGCGGACATTTCTGTAGCCTAGAAAATACATCAGCAGATATAAATGTAAAACTATTTGTGAGGTTCTCCGCAAGGCTGCGTTAGGGTAATTAGAATTTCGCCGCCGGGCGCTACAAGAGCTTAGCTTTCCGCCGATGAGAACAGCATTGCAGATATGCCAGATCATATTCTGGGTTTAGGAACATAAAGGACCGGAACTATAAAACTCTCTTCACAAGCTAATGTGGAAAAGTTCATTTTTGCAGGTAAACATGACATTGATTCATGTGGAGATTCAGCAACTTAAAAGTGCGAGAAAACATGTCGAAACAGCACAACAACGTGATTGTTTGCAGACAATCAATACCTAAACAAAGGCTAAAGAAACACACGCTCACAAATGAGGCAAATTCAAAAAAACAAACACAGAAAACCTTGCCTCCATTTCCATAATCTTATTTTTGTGAAGACCGATTTCTAAAGACATAAACACACTTCAAGTGTTATTATCCCACATTAGCTCATAATGGGACCAGCTTGTTGTCAATGGCTATCACTAATTAAAACAACCTCATACAGCAAAATTGAAAAATAGCATTTACAATTAGTTGTTTTTCTTTGTCTTAACGCCAGTCTATCAAAATCTTGCTTTACATAAAACCAATTCACTAGTCTAATTGACCTTTTTTTTTAATGTTTGTAAACAAAAGCCAACGTGGTACTTTCATGAGTCGGTAAGAGATTGACTACCGCTGAGCTCAACTGACAATGAAGACAATAATTTGTTGTGTTTAGGGTTGAACTGCCAGATATACCCCAAAAGGTTTCAGTCCATTTCTGTCAAAACATATCAGAAGTAATGTAGCAGAATTTGTGGGTGAGGAGGTGAACTCCAGCAGATGTCATAAAAAGTTGGACAGAGAAGATAGCAAGACTGCATGGGGACAGACTGAGAACCCGTCAATGGCACTGAAAAACATATCAATCACTGCTTTCTCATTTGACCTTTCGCAAACTCCGCCTCCTATAAAGCCATTGACCAATCATATGTCCTAGAGACCGTTTTTAAGGGAGCATGATCCAACAAACTCTCAGATGGCTCATTGTCTAATTGGTTGATTTGGTACACGATACAATACAATGTAGGGATGTCCCGATCCTGGTTTTTGCACTTCCAATCCAATACCGATACTGGCCGATACCGATACCGGCCTATCTGAGCATGTGTTAAAGTTTAAAGTTATTTCACCTCCTTACTTAGTTGTCAGACTCATGTTGAAAAAGGTTTTAGTACTCTTGATAACAACTAGCCAGCTAAATTAGGTGAGTTTGAATAACACACAACGGGTTGGTAACAAGAAACTGACCTGTTTATTCAGTGACAAACACAAAACATTATAAATAACAGAAATGGCAGAGTCAGTCAGTAAAACGTGCAAATAATATTGTAAACTGTCTTAAAAAAACAAAACACACAAACAACCTCAGTGGAAAATCCCACAAGCCCCCCAAGCTATTACATGCTTTTAATGTTTCGTGCATTAGTTACAATAATTGTATAAAAAGCCTCTCAGATTTAAATAAACGACTATTTCAGTATCAAGTTAACATTTTAAAACAGTAAATAAAATATTCAAGTCCCCATTCTGTATCAGCAGCTTTAATCTACATTCAATTTGTTTAATTTTGTAAATCAACTGTTAAAGTTGTTAAAATTGCTCCCGTTATTCCATAATTTCCCTTCTGTCTACTTTCGACATGTGAAAGTTTTAAAACTGTTTTGAAGATAGATTCAAGTCAAGATTTTGCCGATTTAGGAGTATTTTAGATAAAAAGTTAATTAGGTTCGCTTGGAAGGTTCACAACAACCTACTAGGGAAGTGTCCTGCTTTAAGATGGTGGCTGTTTACTAACGCATCTAGTTTTCCCTACTTCAGTGTTGCTAACGCCGTTGAGTCTGTCATTTTGCATCTAGTTCTATATACATATGATATCTATTATCTCCAGTAAAACGATGTTGACGTAGTTTGTAGCGGCTGTCAGCAGCAGTATTCTTGTGTTTTTTATCCAGCGGCATGAGTTGAGCTAAAGCCGTAAGTCGAGCATTGGCATTACCCGGGTCTATGACAAGAATGATGTTTACTCTCGGGACGCAATGCGGTCCGTTTCTCATTGCGTCCCGAAGACCGCGCTGTGTATTAGTTCCGCTTTACTTGATATATTTCAATAATCGGAATTTGGATGTTTGTGAATCATTCTCGAATCTTTCATGGCCGAATCGCTCAAGGATGTAATGACAGCTGGGCATGTTGTACCGTGGTTCTAAGTGTTGGATGGTGCGTCTTTACTCACAAGAGATAATGGCTCGTCATCCAGAATGAATTCTTCGGCATTGACTCTTGTTATTCCCTGGGCTTTGGGACTGTCGAGTGCCAGTTTGTCACGCATAGCAAAAGTTTCTGCCAGTGTTAGTTGCGTAGGACCTTTCTTTTTGTCTTCAGTTTTCTTAACATACTTCTTATATTGTTTGTGGTGGTATTTCGCTAAATGCTTGATTAGGTTGGTTAAATAAAAACTTCTTACAGCTTTACCACCACGCTTGACTTTATTGTGGCATATGTTGCACTCTGCCTGTTTGTCTTTGTCGTCATTTAAGGTGAAATGATCCCACATAGCTGACATTTTTACCGATAAAGTCTCTCGGTAAATTGGGAGACGGTAATGTAGTGTGTTGAAGGTGTGCCGTAAAATGCGGACCAGATTTTAGGGAAACCGAAGCAAAAACTGGAATGGATTATGTAAATCTGTGCGCTGGAAAACCCGGACAGGATTTTCCACAAAAAAAAACTGGATCGGAAGTCTGGATCGGAATTTTTTTGTGTCGGCCGATCCGATACCGATGCGCATTTTTTTGCCCATATTGGCATCCGATCCAAATATCGGCTTGGGACATCTCTAATACAATGTTAGCTCTGGATGTTTTTTTTAGACCAGAAGTCACGGAACCGCGGACCTCAGTCAGGTTCCGGACCCCCAAGCCGTCTGGACCAGATCTCAAGCTGTCCGGACTAATACACGTTGCAACAACAAAAATCATTTTTTTCTGCGGGTTTGCAGAGCGGAGGTGGGCAACAAACAAAAACCTTAGCGGTGACGTGCGGCTGAGCCAGCCAATGGGAGTGACGCATTTGAAATCTATTTTTAGAACAGGACGTCTCACACTCGCTTTCCAGACTCTGCGGAGTGACAGCCACAAATGGAGCCAAATGAAGTTGGAGGAAGAGGCGAAAAGGTACGGGCGTGCTCAAAACGACGCAAGATTGATGCAGAAAACAGAGTGTTTAAGGAGGAGTAGACCAACACATTTTCGTTCATTTTACCTGGCGGCAGCACAAGACCGCTATGCCTCATCTGTTCAGAGACGGTGTTCTGCCAAAATCTGCTACATCGGCGAAACGTCCTATATTAGTCAAATTTGACACCCAAAGTACTACCGTGCGCGCGAAACTTGTTTTGTTTGGATGCATACAGGCAGAACGTACTAAAAATGCCTTAAGAAAATATTTAAATGCAGTTCTACCAAATAAGGACGGTTTAAATACGGTACGTGACTAATGTGGTCAACTGCTTCAAAGCTAACACACAAAAAAACACAATGGTTAAAAGTATGAGAGGGTAATACATGCAAAAAGTATTTTTGAGGCAGTCTTAAAAAAACTAAATAAAAACAAAAATAGTGATTACTCGCCGCTTCTGACCAATGTGCGCATGCGTTCGGCGTTGTGTAGACGTTTCGCCGCGTAGTAAGGAATGGCCGAACAAGGGCTTGTAAAAAGCAGCAATTTGAAAAGGCACTATGAGACGAAGCACGCAGCTTTTTCGCAAAGTTTCCCTATGAACTCTGCCATCCGTTCTCAAAAAATAGCGGAATTAAGGGCTCAATATGATCGCTTTATTATTTATTACCAATTAATTATTTTTAAATATTATTTATTACTTACCATAAATTTATTTTTTATTTACATTTTTGAATGTTGTGATTATCAGCATAGCCACGTAAAGATACATTTGTATTTTTTGGAAAAAAGAGGCATTAAAAATACTTCCGGACCCGAGATTGTTCTAATTTTTTAATTTCGGACCCAGAGGATTTTTAATTCATGACCCCTGTTTTAGACTATGTCTATAAGCGGAAATGCATCGATGAAATTTCAGACCTCTACATATTTTCTACGTATGTGAACTTGCAAAATCACAAGGGGTGCAAATACTTCCTTACTGTAAATTTTATTCATGTTATTCAAGCAAATTGTTCTTTTTCGTGATTATTGGGATCAATAACTGATGCATTGGCTTGGGCCATTGGTTTTTATAGTGGGACCAGTGAACTTCAAAAGCCAAAAAACCCTAATGGTTTACCCCTAGGAGTTGTTAGAATGTTTGAAAATTGCGGTGTTGATGTCCTGAACCAGAAACAACCAATCACAGTCCTCCATTCTAGGAGGCGCACGTCAAGCTATGGCGTATGGTCCAAATCGGGTCTGTGTTAACCACGTACAGTATATCACAAAAGTGAGTACACCCCTCGAATTTCTGCAGATATTTAAGTGTATCTTTTCATGGGACAACACTGACAAAATGACAATTTGACACAATGAAAAGCAGTCTGTGTGCAGCCTATATAATGGAGTTAATTTATTTTCCCCTCAAAATTAGGGCTGTCAAAATTATCGCGTTAACGGGCGGTAATTAAGTTTTTTAATTAATCACGTTAAAACATTTGACGCAATTAACGCACATGCCCCGCTCAAACAGACTAAAATCACAGTAAAGTGTAATGTCAGCTTGTTACTTGTTTTATGGTGTTTTGCGCCCTCTGCTGGCGTTTGGGTCCAACTGATTTTATGGGTTAGTACCATGAGTGAGCATGATGTAATTATTGACATCAACAATGCGAGCTAATAGTTTATTTTTTGAATGAAAATTTTACAAATTTTAATAAAACGAAAACATTAAGAGGAGTTTTAATATAAAATTTCTATAACTCGTACTAACATTTATCTTTTAAGAACTACAAGTCTTTCTATCCATGGATCGCTTCATGAGAATGTTAATAATGTTAATGCCATCTTGTTGATTTATTGTTATAATAAACAAATACAGTACTTATGTACCGTAACTTGAATGTATATATCCGTCTGCTGTCTTATCTTTCCATTCCAGCAATAATTTACAGAAAAATATGGCATATTTTATAGATGGTTTGAATCATGATTAATTATAATTAATTAATTTTTAATCTGTAATTAACTCCATTAAAAAATGTAATCGTTTGACAGCCCTACTCAAAATATAGCCATGAATATCTAAACCCCTGGCAACAAAAGTGAGTACACCCCATAGAAACTACGTACTGTACATCCCTAAATGTCCAAATTGAGTACTGCTTGTCAGTTTCCCTCCAAAATATCATATGACTCGTTACAGGAGTCCTGTCAGCATTGCTACAGAGATTGAAGAGGTGGTGTGTGTGTGTGTGTGTGTGGGGGGGGGGGGGTCATTCCCACCACCATGCTTGACTGTAGGCATGACACACTTATCTTTGTACTCCTCACCTGGTCGCCGCCACACATGCTTGAGACCATCGGAACCAAACAAATTAATCTTCGTCTCATCAGACTATGGGACATGGTTCCAGTAATCCATGTGCTTTGTTGACAAGTCTTCAGCAAACTGTTTGCGGGCTTTCTTGTCTACCGTCTTCAGAAGAGGCTTCTTCCTGGGGTGACAGCCATGCACACCAATTTGATGTAGAGTACGGCGTATGGTCTGAGCACTAACAGGCTGACCCCCCACCTCTTCAATCTCTGCAGCAATGTGACAGCACTCCTGTAACAAGTTACATGACTTTTTGGAGGGAAAATGACAAGCAGTACTCAATTTGGACATTTAGGGATGTACGTAGTTTCCATGCGGTTTACACACTTTTTTTTGCCAGGGGTTTAGATATTAATGGCTATATTTGAGTTATTTTGAGGGGAAAATAAATGAACTCTATTATATAAGCTGCACACAGACTACTTTTCATTGTGTCAAAGTGTCATTTTGTCAGTGTTGTCCCATGAAAAGATATACTTAAATATCTGCAGAAATGGGGGAGGGGGGTTTACTCACTTTTGTGATACACTGTAAGTCCGCCATCACCACAACGCAGAAGCATAAATCAGCCATACGTGTTGAACCTGTGTGGTTTTACTTCAATTGCTTGCTACAATTTTTTATACTTTCAAAGTAACCCTCCACTGCATATTGTAAACCCTTTTGCCTCATTCAAGGGGATGTTGCACGAATATTGCTCCAAAATAAATCACTTAAAACATATGTCTGGAGTTACGAAGCTTGTCCGTTTTAGAAACCGTAACTAAGAGGGGCGGAGCTTTTCCGAAAGGTCAATAGCGTACAGCACAAATGCTATTTTTATACCGCAAGGCTGCGTCACCATCGTCAACCGGAAGGGGGTCAACATAAAAGCACACTCACATACAACCCATGCTAGTACTGCTTGTTTTCTGCCGGTAATCTTTCAAAAAAGAGCATGCTGAGTAAACACTGCTGCTATGGAACTTGTAGAAAAGATTCTAGACATTAAGACCGTCCACATAAGAAGGATGTTTTCTTCGTTTCCCGAAGCCAAAAACTCAGACGGAAAACATGTGAACAATGGATCAACTTGTGCGAATGTTCAAAAGACCAGTTTCATGCCAGCAAGGTGAAGCCATTCACCTTCATATGCAGTAAACATTTTGTTGGGGGCCATCGTCCTACAGATGACAATCCTGATCCAATGCATGCCACAGCCTGCCCCGAAGAGGTAAGTCACTTTTATTTAGGTAGGCTCTAGATATAACAGATTTACCTTTTCTGCTGTAAAAAACAACAACTTTAAGAAGGGGGAAGTTTAAATAAATTATAGAATTAAGATTTGTTATTAATGAAAAAATTCAAAAGTTTTTGTTGGCTGTCGCTGAGTAGCATTTGCGATCGCGACACAAAAAAAGCAAAAATAAATTACCCCCAAGAGTGGTCAGAGACGTAAGACAACCTGAGGATATAATACATAAGAAAGAGAGGGCATATCGTGGTAAAGAATAGCTTGCTGAAACAGGAGAATTTCATTGTCATTGGCGTAATGCAATGCACACAAGAAAAAAGTGTCGATAAAAAAGCTACCTCTGGATCAGGTCAGCTCTTTTTCCTGTCTTTTTCAGCCCTAGATAGTCAATCCATCTCTTTAACTAAACATTTGTATGTTCTTCCACATCTTTACCAGTGAATATGGCACCAGGGACATCATTTTCGGACAGAATTGGTAGGTTTAGTTCAGTAAACATCTTGTTCATTCACTATTTACATCCATCTAGTATGAGGGACAAACTTGAGTTTGACCCCCCGCCAGCAACAGTTGCTAATATCATGAATATTAAAGAGCAAATGTGACGTGTTACGTGTGGTACGCTTTTGCTCTGTCTTTGTGAAATCACTTTTTTTCCCTCCCAGAAATACATGTGATTTGCTGAAATAATCTTCAGAAGCATTCCACATACACCGCAATAATTCCACTCACCATTCTCTGTGTTTTCATGTTCCGTGTCAGTCAGCGTCAGATTAGAGTTGGCCCGACTCGAGAGACATGAGCTTCGGCCCGACTTCGGGTTGCCGGCACCTCCGCTGCGGCCCCACAGCCGGATGGCGTGTTCCGGAGAAACAATCCCGTCCGTCTCTGTGTCGGCGTCGGAGCCCACGCTGACCGAGTATTCGCGGTGCGGCATGCCCATCTCGCCCCGGTAGGACACGGTGTGGTGGGCGGACTGAAGGGCGTCCCCGAAGCCGAGGTCTCGCAGGGAGAAATCCGTACCTGCCGTGGAGAAAGGTGATGCATCTTTTACCATAATGGCAGCAACATTGAGAAAGCAAAGGAATGAATACGAACCAAATAAGACAATATTTGTGCATGCAGTGTATTACAAAAGTGAGTATACCCCTCGAATTTCTCCAGATATTTAGGCATATCTTTTCATGAGACAACACTGACAAAATGACACTGACATAATGAAAAGTAGTCTGTGTGCAGCTTATATAATAAAGTTAATTTATTTCCCCCTCAAAATAACTTAAAATATAGCCATAGAGATCGAAACCCCTGGCAACAAAAGTGAGTACACCCCTTAGAAACTAAGTACATCCCTGAATGTCCAAATTGAGTACTGCTTGTCATTTTCCCTCCAAAATGTCGTAAGACTCATTACTGGAGTGCTGTCAGCATTGCTGCAGAGATTGAAGAGGTGGTAGTGGGGTGGGGTGGGGGGGGTGTCATTCCCACCACCATGCTTGACTGTAGGCATGACACACATTATCTTTGTACTCTTTGTACTTTGTACTGGTCGCCGCCAAACATGCTTGAGACCATCGAAACCAAACAAATTAATCTTCGTCTCATCAGACCATAGGACATGGTTCCAGTAATCCATGTGCTTTGTTGACATGTCTTCAGCTAACTGTTTGCAGGCTTTCTTGTGTACCGTCTTCAGAAGAGGATTCCTCCTGGGGTGACAGCTAAGAGTGTGACAATATCTCGATACAGCGATATATCGTGATATTTTGCAACCTGATCGGTTATCGATTTGCTCCCACCAAATATCGATACTTTTATTTGACATATTGGCCATTGGATGCTGTAAACTGCTCAATATTTTTTGAGCAATTCCTTGGCGGTCCACTAGGGGCGCTCAAGAGTGGCGGTAAAGTGCGCACAAGTTGTCTAGAGAAGAAGAGAGGAAGCTCCAAGTCGGTTAAAAAAAAAAAAGCTTCGTGGGAACGCAGGAGGAAAAAGTGACAAAAATATTGCCGCAAATCATACATGTGGACTGTGGACACACTTTAGATTTTACACCAACAAGAAAAGGAAGTAAGGTGAACAAGGACTTTGCTGTATGCAAGAATTGTCCAACAAAAATAAGGTTCACTGGCAGGTGGTGACAAAGTGGACACGGATTTCTTCACTGCTTCGCTTTCATCACTTGAGGTAAGAAAGTTTTGCAATGTAATCGATTTTTTATTTTACATGTATTATTTTGAGGCCATTTGGTTTTGAGTGATATAAAATAAACCAGGACCCTAAACTGGATGAAAAGGAATATTGAACAAGCCAACATGAATTTACTGATTTATTTGATATTATTTGAGAACCACTCTCCATCTAGTTTACTACACAAACTGTTATTCCTGCCATTATGACGCAATAAGCTATAAAAATGCTTTGAATAGCTTCCAAGATTTATAAGGTGATGTTCATGATAATTAATGTAGTCTACATATTAAAAATAGGTAATTATTGAATTTTTAATTTCTTCTATACATTCAATTCAAAAAATTTTTAAATTCACTCCATACTTCCAACATACACAAAAAAATCAGGAATTCAACTCAAAAGCTATTATTCACTAATATTTTTTGTTTTATTTTGTTGTTTTTAAGGTGAGGAAGAATGTGACTGAGTCCGACATCTCAAATGCTGAAGCAGATGGTGGAAGTGCTCAAACCAATGCTTTTGGCAACAAAGGTCATTTACAAAGAAAAGACCCACCAATTTTATCATTGCCCCACTCCAAGCTCAACTGCTGACAGACACCTACAGCGCTGTTATTTTTTCTTCTTCTAAAGATTTAAAACTTTAAAGAAATTAAGGGTGCCATTCATCATGATCTCTCCAAGAGATATCAGTGGTTGTGGCTTGTTTCCTCTATATGTGCAGGTACACAATTTGCAGTAGATTCATATTTTACAGCAATGTTGCACAGAAAAGGGGTCACTGTTTAATAAATGACTTAAACAGTACTTTTTCTATCTTGAAATATCTTTTTCCTTTCAACAGTTATATCGTAGAATATAATGTATCAAATTTCTGACCAATATATCGACAATCGCTGTATCGTGATATCGTGAGATAATCGTTATCGTGAGCCTTGTATCGCGAATCGTATCGTATCGTGAGGTGCCCTGAGGTTCCCACTCCTAGTGACAGCCATGCACACCAGTTTGATGTGGAGTGCGCCGTATGGTGTGAGCACTAACAGGGTGACCCCCCCCCACACCTCTTCAATCTCTGCAGCAATGCTGACAGCGCTTCTGTCACGATTCATATGACATTTTGGAGGGACAATGACAAGCAGTACTCAATTTGGACATTTAGGGATGTACGTAGTTCCCATGCGGTGTACTCACTTTTGTTGCCAGGGGTTTAGATGTTAATGGCTATATTTTGAGTTATTTTGACGGGAAAAAATGTTACTCTATTATATAAGCTCAACACTTTTCATTGTGTCAAAGTGTCATTTTGTCAGTGTTGTCCCATGAAAAGATATACCGTATTGATGGTATTTTCTGCATTGAAATAAGACTTAAAAAGAGGGGGTCGTCTTATATTCGCGGTCTAGACATTATACCCATTCACAACACAAGATGGCGCCAGATATCATTGAAGCATTGTTCTGTCATGACAGATCTCAGCTACTCTCAAGTTTAACCAGTTTGCATTATTTTATTACAATGTTTTTCCCTTATTCAAATTTGTTTCAAGACTAGAGTTATAGTTAGACTTCGCTTTGATGGTTAATACAGTTATTGCAATTTTGTTGTTTTATCACGATAGATTGGTTTATTTACATTTCAAAAACCAGAAGCCATTCATTTACGAATGTGATTGCACTTTAGTTTACATATTTAAATGTTCAGATTTGAATGAGGCAAAACAACATGCTTTTTCTCTCAAATATATTGTTATAATCATTTGTTTCGGATGTACTGTAATTATTTTCTGTATAAAAATTAATTTGGTGTTCAAAAAGTCTTTATTTCAAACTTGAGTCTTGAAAAAGAGGGGGTCGTCTTATAATCAGGGCTGTCTTATATTCGGGCCAATAGGGTACTTAAATATCTGCAGGAATGCGAGAGGTGTACTCACTTTTATGATACACTGTAAATGAGAGGAGTGGAGAAGGAAGAATGAGACCACATGAGAAGAAATAGCCAAGGTGGATTTCCAAATACAATCCTGACAATAATTAATGGAATCACTAGTCCCGGTGGATGATGACTCGGTTGTTTTGTGGAAAAAAAAAAAAGCATATCATAGACATGTTCAGATCGCAATCCAATTTAAAATCACTGGGGGGAGCTGAAGAAAATGGCCCATAACGAGGCTCCAACCTGCAAAGCGTATCTTGCAACAGTAATCACAGAAAGCTGGAGACAGATTGTGTTACAACAAAGCATTAGTTGTGTATTTTCTTGTTATTGTATCATATCTTTTCCCCCTCAGAATTAAGTGATTCCATGATTTTTTCCCCCCCTGCATCGATTGATTCCATATCTTTTTTTCCCTTGTGCGTGGTCTGAAAAAGTAACATGTACTGACAACTACAGTTTTTTGGTAATACTTTATTGGACAGTAGGTTAATTACACTGTCATAAGACCGTAATAGTTATGATTAGACACAGTCATGAGCATGAATGAATGTTTATGACAGATGTTATTAAGTGTCATCAGGCAAATTATGTCACTTTTGGTGTCATTACCATGATATCTGCCTAAAGGCTGTCATCATTATGATATGACATTGTCATGAACATTAATGAATGCTTACGACAGATGTCATTTAGTGTCATCCGGCAAATTATGGCACTTTTGGTGTCATTGTCATGACAACTCGTGTCATTACAATGTTGTTGACATGTCTTCAGCAAACTGTTTGCGGGCTTTCTTGTGTACTGTCTTCAGAAGAGGCTTCCTCCTGGGGTGACAGCCATGCATACCAATTTGATGTAGAGTGCGGCATATGGTCTGAGCACTAACAGGCTGACCCCCCACCTCTTCAATCTCTGCAGCAATGCTGACAGCACTCCTGTAACAAGTCACATGACATTTTGGAGGGAAAATGACAAGCAGTACTCAATTTGGACATTTAGGGATGTTCGTAGTTTCTAAGGGGTGAACTCACTTTTGTTGCCAGGGGTTTAGATAGTAATGGCTATATTTCAGTACTTCTCAAATAGTGGGGCGCGCCCCCCCAGGGGGGCACAGAGCAATGCCAGGGGTGTCGCGTGTGACCTCGGGGAACATGCTTTTTTCTTCTTTTTTTATTTTGCCGTACTAGAATAAAGTGTACTTGCACATCCACTCAGTGGGTGGCAGTGGCGGCCTCATTTTCAAAGTGCGTGCAGTATTTTTGAAGTAAGCAAGAGCATACGGAAGAGACTCATGAAGAGCTGGAGAGCTGTGCGCCGTTTTCGAAAGCCGTTTTCCGGCCGGACTCACGCAGCGATCCACTGTCTTCTCCGGTTCTCACGTGTCCGCCAGAGAAGTGCCATTTTCGGCTTGGGATCGTCATGACGACCGCCCTCACCTCCGGTTCTCCCTTGGCTGCCGAGAATGCGCTTTTTTCGGGCTGTTTGCCTTTTGGCTTTGACATTTAATACAGTGGTAGTCGAGGAAAGACCACTGTTTAGGGTGTCTAAAAAATGATTATAGCTGTCACGGACCCGACAGAGGAGGACCACAAATGCGTCACGTTTTCAACAATTTATTGATAGGACCAGCAGGGCAGGTGTAATGATGGCAGCAGTACAGACAAGGGCTAGGCAGAAGACAGGTTTCCAAAAGCAAAAGGCAGGTCGAGTTACCAGGGCAGGAGAGAAGGCAGCAGTCGGGCAGGTTCAGATTCGGCAACGAGAGTCAGATTCAGAGAGCTAGGCAGGCAGGTAACAGGCAGGCTTCGCAGACGGTCTGACAGAGTGGAAGTGAAAATCTGGGCTTTAAATACACAGGTTGACTGCTGAATGCAGCGGTGCTATTGGCTGGGCTGTGAGTAGGTGAATTGAGGACAGGTGGGGATAATTGAAGGCAATTAGGCAATGCTGCAGCAGGGACTGAGGCCATGACAATAGCGGACAGCCTGAAGCCAAATCAATTAAGACGCCACTTAAAGACATTAGACCCCAATCTCATTGATAAGCCGCTTGGTTGTTTTTCAGCGAAAACGTGCCGAATATTGCCAACAATCGTCCCGCTTTGTCAGTGTTATACCAGTAAACCAGTGAGCACTGTTAGCATGCTCAGTGCAAAAAATCCCCACATCATTGCAAACTGGAGGTGATACTGGAAGCAGCGAGCAGCGAAAATGAAAACTCTTCTGTCCAAAGACACTTTTTTTTTTCTTCTTCTTCTATTCAGTTTTGTTTTTTTCGGTCAAATTTTTGGGCATATTGTCCTCATGAGTTAATGTTTCTAATCAATTTGAATTTGTTATTATTTACTGATGTTATTTTTCAGTATCAAATGGTCAAAAATGCACCTGTGTATTTTTACAGTTTGGATGTGACTTTTTTTTTTTTTTTTTAATTCAGGCAAATTGATGCGCGTTAAGTCTTTTCTGTTACAAACACAACAATGTTAATAAAGTTATACTTTATAAGTTGATCTGTTATTTTCTCTAATAGAGAAAAAAGGATACAATGTGAGGCAGAGGCGTACTTATAATAGTAATATTGACAAATGCTACTATTTACAGTGGCGGCAGAGTTTGGGGGGGCACGAAACATTTACGACTTCCTTGGGGGGGCGTAACAGAAAATAATTGAGAAGCACTGCTATATTTTGAGTTATTTTGAGGGGAAAATAAACTTATTTTTTAAGCTGCACACAGACTACTTTTCATTGTGTCAAAGTGTCCTTTTGTCAGTGTTGTCCCATGAAAAGATATACTTAAATATCTGCAGAAATGCGAGGTGTGTACTCACTTTTGTGATACACTGTAAGGCTTAAAGTGCTTGTGACACGAAAAAGCATGTTTATTTCATAATACACGCGGTATTTTATGCTCCTGAATGATATGGACCGCTTGGATGTGTGTGGAAGCGATCGCTATATTTATTTAGTTTTTTGAATCCCGCGCCAGGAAAATGAGTGACTTCCGGCTTCGGTCTCGCATTGAGGAGGAGGGCGCTGTGACGTGTACGGTAGAAGACGTCCTCTTCACGCTACAGTGTACTGTTGTGTATGAGGACAAATGATTCAGCTCATTTTGCGGATTAAAACTTTTATTTTTTGCATCACGCCAGCCAAACGGCTGCAGAAAAATCATTCTGTATGCGGGAGAGGCGTATGCGCCTTTTTGGAGTTTCAAAAGGTTCCCATTCACCGTGGATATTTACTGTGGGACCATTGGACTTACAAGGAAGTGAGTAAACATCTTGTTTTGTATTATGTCAAATACGAATACAGTGATTACAAAGTAAACACTATAAAATTCCTTTAAATAAAGGACTACTTACGTTTGATCATTAATAGGCATGTAAAAAGCTATCCTCACGCTCATTAGCAGTTAGCTGTTAGCACGTTAGCTACACAACAATTCCAGCCACCCTCCTCCAGGGAACGAACTGTAAATTGCTCTCCGCCGGGCGGTTTGCCGATCCGCAAAGAAACTCGACAACCGGGTCGTCATGTCAAATAATCCAGGCTAGTTATGTGTGATTTTCCACTTCGAAGACTTTGAAACATCCCTCGGTTCGGGTTAGCATGTCGGCTAGC
Organism: Corythoichthys intestinalis; assembly: GCF_030265065.1. NCBI lineage: Eukaryota > Metazoa > Chordata > Actinopteri > Syngnathiformes > Syngnathidae > Corythoichthys > Corythoichthys intestinalis. The sequence goes on along the minus strand of NW_026651592.1, from coordinate 365,940 downwards.
TGTCACTCCTTCTGGTCTGTTTGCATTCTCCGAAGCCGGGGAAGGAAAATGACATATGTCCGATTTAGGTGTCATAAAATATCGTTCGGCAGGTGTGACAGTAAAGGTAAAGTCGACTGTTTTGACCATTATGGAGTAATTTTGCCATGTCGTCTTGAATAAATGGATTTTTATTATTTTATATTCCATTTAGCACAAGTTATTTGTCATGACCATGCCATTTATTTAGCAATTGGGGAAAGTACTTGGGTAAAAAGAATATCCTGTAAAAATATTGAAGTAAAGAGACAGAAACAATGACATTTTGCCGCTCTCTTTGTCGCGTTTTCCTCATTGTGAATAGTTCCCCCTCGACCGGCTGACTGGTCCTTCTCAAGCCATTTATATAGCTATTGGGGAAAAATACTTGGATAAAAAGAATATCCTGTAAAAATATTGAAGTAAAGAGACAGAAACAATGACATTTTGCCGCTCTCTTCGTCGCGTTTTCCTCATTGTGAATAGTTCCCCCTCGACGGGCTGACTGGTCCTTCTCAAGCCATTTATATAGCTATTGGGGAAAATACTTGGATAAAAAGAATATCCTGTAAAATATTGGGAGTAGAGAGACTGAAACAATGACATTTTGCAGCTCTCTTCGTCTCGTTTTCCTCGTTCTGAACAATTCCCCCTCAATGGGCTGAATAGTAAAACCGATGAGCCTAGTCTACCGCTGACGTCATCCACCTGTTGGGGACGCTAAAGCCCTATAATTGTAGGCGTGGCTAACCGGCAGATTAAAAGACTAATTTCTCGTCATCTGCGCTTTGCTAAATTGTTGTATATGGTCGAATCGTCTCAAAGTATGATTCTAATTCACATAATAATGCCATTTAAGACTTTTTTTTCTGGTGTCGTATGCTCTTTAAGTTGATGACCCCGAAATGCACGAACAAAGATATATGGTCGGATAGTAGCTGAGCCCATGGTCGTACATACAGGCATCCCAGTTGTGAGTATGTGCGTACGTGTGTGAATGCGCGCGTTCTTCTGGCTTACCTAGTAGAGAAGTAGAGGCCGCATTGTTTTTGACTGAATATTCCAGCCAGGAACATTTATAATAATACGTGGCAGATGAGCGTTTAATTTTTCCCATCATTTTTGAGGGTTAAAGTCTTTTAGTGGGGCAAAGTAAAACCCCGCTCAACATTTTTGGTGGTGCTCTCTGGCATTTCATGGTCCACATCTTCAATCTTTGGTCGTTGTTATCGCTTTTGAAAGCTTTTTGAAAGAAAAAAATACGTATATCCATCTTGCCTCTTCTGTCCTCAGGTCTGTTTTTTTTGGGGATGTGGGGGGGGGCTAAGCAAAGCAAATGGCTGTCTCTAAGGTGCTAGTCACATGATTTGTTTGAAAAATAATTTTGATCCATTATAAAAATTAGGGTTGTTCTGATCATGTTTTTTTGCTCCCGATCCGATCGTTTTAGTTTGAGTATCTGCCGATCCCGATATTTCCCGATCTGATTACTTTTTTTTTTGCTCCCGATTCAATTCCAATCATTCCCGATAATTTTTCCCGATCATATACATTTTGGCAATGCATGAAGAAAAAAATGAATAAAACTCGGACGAATATATACATTCAACATACAGTACATAAGTACTGTATTTGTTTATTATGACAATAAATCCTCAAGATGGCATTTACATTATTAACATTCTTTCTGTGAGAGGGATCCACGGATAGAAAGACTTGTGACTTTGTATATTGTGACTAAATATTGCCATCTAGTGTATTTGTTGAGCTTTCTGTAAATGATACTGTAGCCATGCCCCAATGCATGATGGGAAGTGGAACCATGACTGTGCGTAGTGCTACCATTTCATATATCTTCTCTGCGTTGGGACATAAAACAAGGTGTTAAGAAAAAGATCAATTGCTACCTTGCTTCCCATGATATTTCTAATCATTGGGAGAGGGATTGTAAGGCTTTAGCCAATTAAAAAAGGCTCCAAAGGCTGCCAAAATTCACTCTACGCATTTTACGCTGCCTTTTATCTCTCAATATAAGTAAAATGGCATCATTACAGATTGAGCGCGACAATGCGTGAGTGGGTCGTGCAACGCATGCATTAATTGCGTTATATATTTTAACGTGATACATTAAAAAAAAAAAAACTTATTACCGCCGTTATCGGGATAAATTTGATAACACTACCTTAAGCCTAAACTAAAAACTCTGGATGAGTGTAACATATTATGTCTGTAACGTTAAATTCAATTAGAAAACAATTTAATTAAAAAAATTTATATATATTAAAAAAAGGCATGGCCGATATTTTTTTGCCGATTCCGATACTTTGAAAATGACGTGATCGGACCCGATCGATCCCAATCGATCGGGACATCTCTAATGAATTTTTTTTTTTTTTCATTTCATTCATTTTTGTTATATTGCTTTACAAATTTTACAGACATTTTACCAGCAAAGTCTTAATTTTAAATTCATATAGTGGAAAGTCTATTATATGCATTAACATTTTGAGCTACCCCCCCCTTAATCTCCGCGTATGGAATTCAATGGACAAAGGCAGTTTGAACAGGCATGCCAAAAAACAGATATAACAAAAAATCGGATTGTGCATTAAGATATGCAGTATGTACCTAGTCTAAGTGTCAGGTGTTCTACTTGGGGTAAATAATCCAAAGCAATTGTGAGTATGCTAAGGAAGTAAAGCAAAGGATCCAAGGAGGCTGGAACGGGTGGATAATGATGTCAGGTGTTTATTGTGATAGAAGAGTACCCGCTAGAATGATGGGCAAAATTCAAAAGGCAGTGGAGAGGCCCACTATGATGTATGAATTAGAGACAGTGCCACTGAAAAGAAGACAGGAAGCCTTTAGGAGTAAGCAGGTTGGATAGGATGAAAAATGTTTTCAACAAAGAATCAGGTGAAAGGGTGCTGAGGATGAAGGGAGCTACCAGGCAAGAGAAGGATAGGAAGACCAAAGAGAAGGTGGATGATGTGGTGAATGAAGACATGAGGGCAGCTGGTGTTAGTGGAGTATGCGAAGATAGGAAAAGGACGACGCACTGTGACCACCTGTCATGAGCGAAAAGAAGATACATTGTAGGCTGCTATGACGACAGCATTCTGACCCTGAGACTCCCAAGATGCAGACATTTCTTTTAATCATGCACATTTGTGATGCTTTGACTGCAGAAACAGTATTTAGCTTGTTGCTAGGTGACCAACAGTTAAAATCCCACCTGGCCGCCCAAACTCGTCCACCTCGTGGTGCACCATCTCCTTGACACGGCTCCCGTATGCCATGCGAGCGTCGTGGTCGAAGGCCTTGAGTGTCTCGGTGGAGCTGTAGGACCTCGGATGGGCTTTGCCGTCCTCGCTGTCGGCCGACGAGCTTGTGTAGCGCCTCTCGGGGGGCTCCTGACGGGCCGAAGTCAGCGAGCGGTATGGTCGGCGTTCTTTCACTTCCATGGCAGCGGCGGCCTTCTCTCCGCTCAGTTTTTGTCAACAAACGTGAGTTGGCGAGGGCCGTTTGGTCTCAGAGCTTTGGTCAGAAGAACAAAAAGAAAAATAATTAGTTTGCGCATAAAATATTTTTTTGTCCACTTTTTCAGCAGGCTGCACAGCACACACACTTTGACTGATTCTAACCATTCCAACTTTGAAATATTCTAAAAATTTATGGATTATGGGATCTCATTTTTTTCGATTTCACCATTAAAGCGACACTATGTAGCTTTTCAGTTTTGGTCGACTTTAACGACGCCGGTGGACAAAAGTGGAAGGGTTTTGCCTCAAGGAAGACTGTGTTTCCCATGAGAACCAGCGCTGCATTTCCCATGAGGACCAGCACACACCCGCATCGTCGTAAAATCATCAATCAATAAAAAAATTAATCTTTTGGTCGCCTGCAGATGGATTAAAAACAACATTTCTGTTTCCATATTCCTTTTTTGTTTTTGCGGCTGTGTGCAGGATGAATAGTAATAAGGTAATGAATCCAGTTGTGGCTAAACAATAGCATTTGAAGGTTAGCAACCTGTGGCTTAGTGTGACTTTTCATGTTCTACATGTTAGTACATTATAAAGTGGGGCAAATAAGTATTTAGTCAACCACCAATTGTGCAAGTTCTCCTACTTGAAAAGATTAGAGAGGCCTGGAATTGTCGACATGGGTAAACCTCAACCATGAGAGAAAATATGTGGGGAAAAAAACAGAAAATCACATTGTTTGATTTTTAAAGTATTTCCAAATTAGAGTAGAAAATAAGTATTTGGTCACCTACAAACAAGCAAGATTTCTGGCTGTCAAAGAGGTCTAACTTCTTCTAACGAGGTCTAACGAGGCTCCACTCGTTACCTGTATTAATGGCACCTGTTTTAACTCATTATCGGTAAAAAAGCCACCTGTCCACAACCTCAGTCAGTCACAATCCAAACTCCACTATGGCCAAGACCAAAGAGCTGTGGAAGGACACCAGAGACAAAATTGTAGACCTGCACCAGGCTGGGAAGACTGAATCTGCAATAGCTAAAACGCTTGGTGTAAAGAAATCAACTGTGGGAGCAATTGTTAGAAAATGGAAGACATACAAGACCACTGATAACCTTCCTCGATCTGGGGCTCCATGCAAGATCTCACCCCGTGGCGTCAAAATGATAACAAGAACGGTGAGCAAAAATCCCAGAACCACATGGGGGGGCCTAGTGAATGACCTACAGAGAGCTGGGACCACAGTAACAAAGGCTACTATCATTAACACAATGCGCCGCCACGGACTCAAATCCTGCACTGCCAGGCGTGTCCCCCTGCTGAAGCCAATACACTTCCAGGCCCATCTGCAGTTTGCTTGAGAGCATTTGGATGATCCAGAAGAGGACTGGAAGAATCTGTTATGGTCAGATGAAACCAAAATAGAACTTTTTGGTAGAAACACAGGTTCTCGTGTTTGGAGGAGAAAGAATACTGAATTCATCCGAAGAACACCATACCCACTGTGAACAACTCCACACAGAAGAGGACATTCTATGAATCTTATAAACATCATATCATATTTTATATGAACTGATTGAATTGAACTGAATTGTCTTTTTCATTCCTCCCTAAAAAACATAGGTCACACTTTGTACGTTTTTAAAATTTCACCTATACAAGAGTGTAATGGTATACAAACCTTTTTGTTTTTCCTTTTGTACTAAACCTGCACCGAACCGTGACCCCCGTACCAAGTTACGTACTGAACCATGCCTTGTGTGTATCGTTACATCTCTAATATATGTAGATATATTTTTCAATATGCAGGTGAAGCTCTGAATCTCTTGCCTCTCCAGTATTTGCTTGTTTTGAGTTGTTTTGATTACAAAATATCACACAAGGTTCATGGATACGTCATTCAAGAAACGTTTGGGGCAAGTGACTACTTTTGGAAATAAAAAATGCACACTCAGCAGGAAAACAGTATATTATTTTCAGGTAATTGCACCCACCGAATGCCACGCCATGAACTGTTTGTAAAAAAAAAAAAAAAAAAAAAATTTAAAAAAGATTAAGATGAAGTTTGCCACGCTATATGCTCATGCTAACGAGAACGCAAATGCTCTACTAACACTCCGAGCCACCTAGCATCGTGTTTGCAACGCCGTCACCACTTCCTTCCCTCTTCCTACTCTCCAGGGCAGGCAGGCAGACAGGCAGGCGGATGTGTGACAGACACCAAGTCAGACAACTTGCACTTCATTGAACCAAATTGTAGTAACGCGCCCCCCCTTCACATCCTCAGTAGTGGTATGGAAAAAGTACTTAACTAGATTACTCACTGCTGAAAAAAAAAATAAGGCCGTTAGAAACGCCGTTATCCTTTAACGGCATTATTAACAACATTGGCTGTGCTCCATCTTGCTTGTTTGAAAGATTTGGTTTTTTATCTTGGCTAGAGAGAGTATGCAATGTTACTTTAGCCTTAAAGGTCTATGCTGAGTGATCAGCACACACTAAATGTAACTTGTCATGTTAGCATAGCATTCGCGTTAGCATTAGCATCAACTTTAGCGTGGCGAGCATTCTCTTAAACGTGGCTTCTAGGTGGGTTTCATTGAAAATACTGGACTGCTTTCCCTGCTCAGTGTGTATGATCATCACCAAGTTGGCGTTGTCCTTGTAGACGCTACAATATGTGCTCGTCTTTCAATGTTGCCAATGTCAATGACCCAAAATGAATACCAAGAGTTAGCAAAGCACCCTCTTAACAAAGCAGACTTATTTTTTGCAGCAGGGACATTTTTAACAGTTTAACAGAGGAGTAAGACATTCTCCGACAAATTCTATTACTTTTTTTTTTTTTTTTTAAATTTTATGCATTCACAAAATGTTGACACTCGACGTCTCTGAAAATGAAGCAACCTTGAGCTAAGTTCCTTGAAATGATGAGAAACACTTGAGCATTTTAAAGTTCACAGTCCCTATTTCTTATTTTTCTCCTGGAAAAAATAAAAGAATAAAAGTGGTGTCACTTGTCTTCTTTGAATCACATTGTTTGCAACTAATATAACATCGGCAGACGCTAAAGGAGAACCCGACAAAAGGAGGACGACGTTTCTAGCTAGCAGAGATGATCACATATGAAACATAAACCCACAACTGTCACATGCAGACACACTGCCTTCCTACCTGCTCATGTGGATACACTGAATGTAACACTTGAATAAGTCCTCATACAAAGTATATATTATATAGAGAAAGTACTTTGTCTAGTGATCCTTTGGAGTTTTTGAAAACTCAACCGCCGATTCCAGTTTCCCAATACAAGTAGTCTCCGGGTTGCGAACGGGTTCGGTTCCTACGCTGACGACGAGAGGTGGGAATCTTTGGGCACCTAACGATTCGATTACGATTACGATTCAGAGATTCCGATTCGATTACAAATCGATTATTGATGCCCCCCTCCCTCCATCTTTTTTTTTTTTTTTTTTTTTTTTTAATGTTTTGTATATTTGTTCCAAAATTGTTCAAAAATCAGGCTAAATAAACCAAACTACTATTTTAGTATCAAGCTACCGGTTAAAAACAGTAAATAAAATACTCAAGTCCCCACTCTGTATCAGCAGCTTTAAACTACATTCGATTAATTTAATGTTGTGAATCAACCGTTAAAGTTGTTACAATTGCGCCCATTATTCCATAATTTCCCTCATGTCTACTTCCGACATGTGAAAGTTTTAAAACTGTTTCATCATTTAAAAGATAGATTCAAGTCAAGATTTTGCCGATTTAGGGGTATTTTAGATAAAAAAGTAATTAGGTACCCAACAACAGAGCCTTCTAGAGAAGTCTACTGCTTTAAGATGGCGCCTGTTTACTAGCGCGGGAAAGTCTGTCATTTCACATCTAGTCTAGATATATTTATCTCTACCATAGCCGTATGTTGTCATATGTTTGTAGCAACTAGCAACTGGACGCTGTTTGTAGCGGCTGACGGCCGCAGTCAGGTATTATTGTTTTTTTTTTACCGAGCGGCATTAGCTGCACATGATATTTACTCTCGGTCCGCTCCTCATTGCGTCCCGAAGACCGCACTGACTGCGTTTTATTTCCGCTTTACCTGGTATAATTCAATAATCGGAACTTGGATGTTTGTGAATCGTTCTCGAATCTTCCACGGCCGAATCGCGAATAATCTAAGAATCGGAAATTTTGCACGCCTCTACTGACGACGTAAAATAACTATCCAAAAAGTCCAAAAGCATAGTATTTTGTTTAATGGTGGATGATACACTGCCCTCTGGTGGCAGCGTTGGTTCTGGCTGGACTGTCGTTCAATAATGCTTCCATACAGGAGTGCTGGATTGGCCCACATAAGGCAGTAAGTTTCTACAGTTAATATATATTTAGTGTGTATGCATTTGTACCGTATTGGCCCGAATATAAGACGGCCCTGATTATAAGACAACCCCCTCTTTTTCAATACTCAAGTTTGAAAAAAGACTTTTTGAACACCAAATTAATTTTTATACAGAAAATAATGACAGTACATCTGAAACAAAAGATTATAACAATACATTTGAGAGAAAAAGCATGTTATTTTGCCTCATCTGAATCTTAATTTCTGAACATTTAAATATGTAAACTAAAGTGCAATCACATTCGTAAATGAATGGCTTCTGTTTTTTTTTTTTTAAATGTATATAAACCAATCTATTGTAATAAAACAACAAAACTGCAATAACTGCATTAACCATCAAAGTGAAGTCTAACTAACTGTAGTCTTGAAACAGATCTAAATAAGGAAAAACATTGCAGTAAAATAATGCAAACTGGTTAAACTTGAGAGTAGCTGAGATCTGTCATGACAGAACATCGCTTCAATGATATCCGGCGCCATCTAGCGTCGTGAATGGGTATAACGTCTAGACCGCAAATATAAGACGACCCCCTCTATTTCAGTCTTATTTCAATGCAAAAAACACCGTCTTACATTCGGGCCAATACGGTATTACAGTGGTACATCTACTTACGAAATTAACTTGTTCTGGAAGTCAATTCTGTAAGTAGAGACGCCCCCCAAAATGCAGACATAAATCTTTAAAATGCATAAAAAAAGCATCAAAACATGTAACATATACTAGTACATCTTACATACAAAACAGATTATTGCACAATAAACATAAAATTTGAGTTGTACATACTGTAATGTAAAAATAAAAAGAAGAGAGTCAAGAATAAAAGTTAATACACTCATGTAAAGCTGTTGGAACACGAAAAGTGAAAGAAGAGGACACTGGGATAGTCTTGAAACAGATCTGAATAAGGAAAAACATTGCGATAAAATAATGCAAACTGGTTAAACTTGAGAGTAGCTGAGATCTGTCATGACAGAACATCGCTTCAATGATATCTGGCGCCATCTAGCGTCGTGAATGGGTGTAATGTCTAGACCGCGAATATAAGACGACCCCCACTTTTTCCGTCTTATTTCAATGCTACGGTTTGTGGAGTTACGTGTGAGCGATTTGCTATGAGAATTGTAAATACTGTACGTTGGCATTCGTAGCATTTAAGCTAGAGGACTTTTGTTAGCCAATTAGGCTAATTGAATCTACTACATTTACATAGTGATCATACTAGATGGACGTTTGAACACCAATCGTTTTGTGTCGAGTGTTTTATTGCTAAAATAGGTGTCGTTTTGAACAGACGTGTACATATGTGTGGAACAGCTTTACAAATTTTCAAAAGTGATGGAAGTAAAACGCTTCAAAAAGCACAATTGCTTTGTTTGCCGAACAACTTCATGTTTAGTGAGGACAGAACAAGTAATCTTAATGAAGTAAAGTAAAAAATAAGATATTGTGAGGAACAATTAGGTACTGTTTGTGCGACAAAAAAAAATAAAATAAAATAAATAAAAAAGACTGGAGACAAAATGGCGGACGAGACTCCGGCGTTGTAAAGTCAAAATCATGTAAATTGAGTACGTCGTAACCCGGGGATTACCTGTATAAGTTAACTCAACAAGGTCAGAACTAATCGAGTTCCAAAAAAATAGATTATTAGATGCATCGCGATTCGATTCGATTACGATTCATAAAGGTTAAAAAACGATGATTTTCCCTAATAAATTTCTGACAGCCGCTCGTAGCGGAACGAAATTCAAGACACGTCTGCAGCCCGGATGACTTTGACGGACGCACACACAAGGTTATGATGGATGCTGCCAGTTTCTGAGCGAGAGATTTACTCCTTTTCAAAAGACTGGAAAATACATTTTTTGATTGAGACAGGCTGGGACTCTCCGGTCGCACTTCTGTGCGCAAGTTATTTTTTAGAGCAAGGGAGGGAAGAGAGATAGTTCGTTGCTCCTTGTCATTTACATGTCCAGCAGTAGTTTTAAGTCATGTCAATTGCGTCTATAAGAGGTGAGTACACGAACCCTCTTGTACTGTACTGTTTAGCCTTTATTGTTGTTGTTTTTGAGATGTTAACAGTTAGCAACGAGCGCTAAGCTAATTAGCTAACGTGTATTTCATCTGGAGAATGCGTAAAACCATGATTAAGTACAGCGGTAACACTACAAACATGCAAAATAGTACAGAAATCTGTAAAAACAAAGTACTATATTGGTTAAAAAAAAGTTATTTCTAAAGACACTTAGTTTCCAGAAAATGTGGAATTTATTCCACCTGTGTAAATTCTATTGTGTTGTTGAGAGGAATAAGTACTGCCTTTATAATGGTTAATGTTTTTGCACTTTCTTGTAAAATAAAAAAAAATACTAATATTAAAGCAGCTTAAGGGCAGCTTTTTGTTGTATTGGCATGTTTCCATCGTTCCTGTTGAATCATTGGGATATTTTAAATAAATAATGGACATAAATTTGTTCGGCTACTTTATTACTTAGTAATGTACGATGCATCGACAATCGTGATAATCGTGATAACCGTGATCATCGTCAATACCGTGATCATCGTTCAATCATCGAATCGTAGCATCCTGAAACGTAATCGAATCGAATCGCGGCGTGGCTAAGATGGCAAACCCCTCCTCAGAACTTTTTTAATGTTACATTTCACTCAGTAACATCAAATTTCCTTAATTTTTCATCGGCAGACCCTCAAAAAAGACTAAAGGTCATTTTGGCAACCTCCTAAATTCCTAGTAAAAGTCTTTATAACTCAGCCAGACAAGTTTGGCTGGTCACCAAACATTTCACTTAGCAACATGCAATTTGGTGCACATGCCAGTTTTGCTTGACTCGCAACAAATAATTGAACATATCGGAACAAAAGTAGACACACGAAAACAGTTCCAAGAAGTTAGAAAGTTGATTAACATGTCCATCATGAGTAGACGAAAAAAAAAAATCTCAAAAATGTACGCTTGAGTGTTTAAGCAAATTTTCCTGAAGGTGTATTAACCCTCTATTAGGCACTCATTTAACTCACAGGCTGCCATTGACGGCACTAGAAGTCCAAACCACTCTAACTACTAGAGGCTTGAAGGGATCACAAATTCACACAAATTAAACATTTTAAGCATTTCTTAAAAAATAAAATAAAATAAAATAAAAAAACTTTAAAAAAAAAAATATTTATCTGCAGTTTTATCTTTGACTGAAGCATTTTAAAAATAAATAAAATACAATAAATAACATATACTGTTTTTCTTTTTTGTTTTTAATGAAAAAAGTGTAAATAAACGGTTTTCTTTTTAATGATTGAATAAGAAAAGATTTACTAATAACTCATTACCTCACTACCATGACAACGATAGATGTCCAATTCATTTAAACTGGGAAAACTAGCTGTGAATGTTCCTATTTTCGTGCCATTAACAGCCAAACAAAGACGCTGTCAACCTCCCAGTCAAATAGGATTGGACGTCTAGTTCTGTCAATAGCAACCAATGAGTTCAATGAATAAAGACTTAATACGCGTTAGGAAAATTAGCTTCAACAGTTTGACCTTTTTGTTAGTCTACTCATGATCAATCTTCCCTCAAATTTTTCATGTGTATGAGCAGACACACAAACTCCCTGGGCACACTGTGAGCAACATCAGATGTGTACGCTGTGGCAGCACACCGGTTCAAAACCTACGCTCATTGCAGGTTACATAGCTTATTAAAAGAATGAAATTACAGCAGCAATTTTCATTAGCTTACTGAAAAAGACAAAAATTTCGTTCATGAGATGTGCACTATGTTATATGTGAGAGTCCTGCTTCAACCAAAGGAAAAGTCCTGCTTTGGCCTGGGTAAGGTCGAGTTGTGGCATGGGTGGGTTAATACATATAACATAACGAAAAACCACAATGGGAGTATATAAAAGGTCATGCCACTTACAACTACAGGAAGTCGTACTTGACTTACATGATTTCAACTTTACGACCCAAGCCGTTTTTTTTAGTCGCGGAAACAGTACCTTATTGTTCCTCACAGTATCTTATTTTTCAATTCATTAAAATATGACGTGTTCTGTCCTCACTAAACGTGAAGTTGTTCAGCTTGACAGACAGCAAACAAAGCAAATGTGCTTTTTAAATCGTTTTACTTCCTTCACTTTTGAAAATTTGTAAAGCTGTCCATCCATCCATCCATCCATTATCTTCCGCTTGTTCCGGGGTCGGGTCGCGGGGGCAGCAGCTTTAACAGGGAAGCCCAGACTTCCCTCTCCCCAGCCACTTCAACCAGCTCCTCCGGCGGGATCCCAAGGCGTTCCCAGGCCAGCCGAGAGACATAGTCTCTCCAGCGTGTCCTGGGTCGTCCCCGGGGCCTCCCGCCGGTGGGACACGCCCGGAACACCTCTCCAGGGAGGCGTCCGGGAGGCATCCGAACCAGATGCCCGAGCCACCTCAGCTGGCTCCTCTCTACGCGGAGGAGTAGCGGCTCGACGCCGAGTCCCTCCCGGATGACCGAGCTTCTCACCCTATCTCTAAGGGAGAGCCCGGACACCCTGCGGAGGAAACTCATTTCAACCGCTTGTATCCGGGATCTTGTTCTTTATGTCACGACCCAAAGCTCGTGACCATAGGTGAGGGTAGGAACGTAGATCGACTGGTAAATCGAGAGCTTTGCCTTTCGGCTCAGCTCCTTCTTCACCACTACGGACCGGTGCAGAGTCCGCATTACTGCAGACGCCGCACCGATTCGCCTGTCGATCTCCCGCTCCCTCCTACCGTCACTCGTGAACAAGACCCCAAGATACTTGAACTCCTCCACTTGGGGCAGGATCTCATCCCCGACCCGGAGAGGGCACTCCACCCTTTTCCGACTGAGGACCATGGTCTCAGATTTGGAGGTGCTGATCTTCATCCCAACCGCTTCACACTCAGCTGCGAACCGCTCCAGTGAGAGTTGGAGGTCACGGCTTGATGAAGCCAACAGCACTAAATTATCTGCAAAAAGCAGAGATTCAATGCTGATGTCACCAAACCGGACCCCCTCAACGCTTCGGCTGCGCCTAGAAATTCTGTCCATAAAAATTATGAACAAAATCGGTGACAAAGGGCAGCCTTGGCGGAGTCCAACCCTCACTGGGAATGAATTTGACTTACTGCCGGCAATGCGGACCAGACTCTGACACCGGTCGTACAGGGACCGAACAGCCCTTACCAAGGGGCTCGGTACCCCGTACTCCCGGAGCACCCTCCACAGGATTCCCCTAGGCACACGGTCGAACGCCTTCTCCAAATCCACAAAACACATGTAGACTGGTTGGGCGAACTCCCATGCACCCTCGAGGACCCTGCCGAGGGTGTAGAGCTGGTCCACTGTTCCACGGCCGGGACGAAAACCACACTGCTCCTCCTGAATCCGAGATTCGACTTCCCGACGGACCCTCCTCTCCAGCACCCCTGAATAGACTTTACCGGGGAGGCTGAGGAGTGTGATTCCTCTATAATTGGAATACACCCTCCGGTCCCCCTTTTTAAAAAGGGGGACCACCACCCCGGTCTGCCAATCCAGAGGCACTGTCCCCGATGTCCACGCGATGTTGTAGAGGCGTGTCAGCCATGACAGCCCTACAACATCCAGAGCCTTTAGGAACTCCGGGCGGATCTCATCCACCCCCGGGGCCTTGCCACCGAGGAGCTTGCCAACCGCCTCAGTGACTTCAACCCCAGAGATCGAAGAGCCCACCTCAGAGTCCCCAGACTCTGCTTCCTCAAAGGAAGGCGTGTCGGTGGAATTGAGGAGGGCTTCGAAGTATTCTCCCCACCGACTCACGACGTCCCGAGTCGACGTCAGCAGTACACCATCTTCACTATACACAGTGTTAATAGTGCACTGCTTTCCTCTCCTCAGACGCCGGATGGTGGACCAGAATTTCCTCGAAGCCGTCCGGAAGTCGTTTTCCATGGCCTCACCAAGCTGTAACACACTTATGTACAGTTATGTTCAAGACGGCACTCATTTTAACAATAAAACGCTTGACACAAAACGATTGGTGTTCAAACGTCCATCTAGTCTGATCAAGATGTAAAGTTAGTAGATTAAATTAGCCTAATTTGCCTAACAAAAGTCCGCTAGCTTAAAAGCTATGAATGCAAACGTATTTACAACTTACAACTCTCATATTACAACAAATCGCTCACATGTAACTCCACAAACTGTAGCTCTAAACTTAATTAGAAATGCATACAAAAATATATACCGTATTGGCTCGAATATAAGAAGGCCCTGATTATAAGATGACCCCCTTTTTCAAGACTCAAGTTTGAAAAAAGACTTTTTGAACACCAAATTATTTTTTTATACAGAAAATAATGACAGTACATCCGAAACAAATGATTATAACAATATATTTGAGAGAAAAAGCATGTTATTTTGCCGTATTCAAATCTTAATATCTGAACATTGAAATATGTCAACTAAAGTGCAATCACATTCGTAAATGAATGGCTTCTGGTTTTTGAAATGTCAATAAACCAATCTATTATGACAAAACAACAAAATTGCAATAACTACATTAACCATCAAAGTGAAGTCTAACTGTAACTGTAGTCTTGAAACAAATCTGAATAAGGAAAAACATTGAAATGCATTGAACTAGGCATTAGAAGCCGATTCTTGTGCTCGCGATAGCGATCTCTACTATCGGTTTATTGAATATTTAATGGCTAATTACTGTCGAATGATAACTTTACAATCGATACAGCTGTATCTCTCACCTGTAAAACCGGATATCCGGTCGTATTGGTTTATCGTTCTCAAGCTTAGTTTTTAAAATGATATCTCGATTCTTGCAGGAGCATATCGCTAACCTTTTCGGATACAAAGTATCATGATATATCACCATTTCGATATTTTATCACACCCCTACTTTCTACATTATACCCCCATCGATCACTCTCACTTTTAATTTCCCTGTTGGTTCACCGTAACGCGAACTGACTACCAACGAGGAGGCCGCGACTCTTTCGGGAACAAAAACAATGCACTTTGGGGAACATTCTTAAAACTTAAGAAAGCCTCGCTCTCCCCCCTGGCATTAACATAGCGTCAAGCAATGGTTGCAAAACAACCAAATCAGCAAATGAACCCAGGTCTCCCCCGGGCGGATGAAGAGCTCTTACAGCTGGCAAGTGGGCGGCGTTTCCGCGCACCCCGGTGTGGCCGAGGTCCTCGCACGGCGGCCCCGAGTCATTAATCACCGCCATCCTTTCAGCTGTCGATAGGTACAAACACAAGGACACAATGGTGCTTTTCAAGCACATGTTTCGCCCCCGAGCGGAGGCAAGTAGGGTCCAGTCGGGCCCATTGTTTCCAGCTTTGTTTTATCTGAGCAGTCACTGGCGTACCATCTCAAAATGCATTGACCTCCACCAGGGAGGTTATGTTTGTAAGGGCGTGGGTGGAACTTCCTGACAACACAAATTCTGCCATGAGGGTTAACGTGACTTTTTGGGAGGGAGTTCACATATCGATGACAGGAGAATTCTAAAAATTCTAATTATGTCCCATTGTTTGGCCAAAAAAGCAGGAATTGTAATGTCCCTGCAGAATGGATGTATGAGTTGTTACAGTATTGCAGAGTTGTCCGCAAGTGTTTTTGCATATCTAAACTTATATACATATGAAACTTTGTGTGTTTGTGGTGGGGGGGTACGTGTGTGGAGTGTGTGCATGTGTTGTGTGTGTCTGTTCGTCCCCTAAGGAATGAAACTGCTCGACCGATTTTTAGAAAATTTACACATTTGTACTATTACCGGTGTAATACACCAGGTGTGTCTGCAGCGCGTCGGCAACGGCTGTTAAAGTCAAGCAGCGAGTGCACACCAGTTGCAGAGCGGCTGCATTTCAGATGCGTACCAGAAGCGCTTAAACGCGTCATACCGGAAACTAACGGTAGAATTTATCATTTGCAAGACGCAACCCCCTGTGTCAACTAGGTAGGATTAGGCAGACTGGAAGTCACTCGTGTAAAAATACGGTGGAAGGAAAAACAAAGATTCATTAAAAGGATCCTCTATTTTTAAGACAATTCTTAAAAGATAAATGTTAGTATGCGTTATAATAATTTGATATTAAAACCCCTCTTAATGTTTTTGTTTTAATAAAGTTTGTAAAATTATTTTGAGTGATAGGTCGCCATTCTTGTTATGTCGCAATGCGTGACGTCACCGGGCCTGTTGCCGAAATTCCAGCATGTCACTCGTTAGCTTTCCCAACATGTCGTCGGTTCTACCTTTCCTATTTGAACCAGATCTGAAAAGTGAGGAGAAGGACAGCACTCTCGGTCGTTCACAAGACGAGCTTCAGGGAAAAATGCGTGCAGCAAATACCTGATAAGACAAAAGTTGGGCAAAAGTCTCAATGACAACAGAGCGAGAGAGTGTATGCTGTTGGGAACTCCGGTTTTATTAGCAGATATTCAAGGTAAGCATATTGCGTTTTCAAACTTATCTCAATATAATTATGTAGATTGTTAGCATCCAGAGCTGTCGTGTGCTTACAGTACAGGCCAAAGAGCACACCTTGTGTAATCCATGTCTTGTACATTGTAACGCGTGGTAGGTAGGATACGTGTATAAAAGTACCCAAAAGGGGAGAAGCTTCCACCTATGCAAATTTTATTCACAAAAAATAATATTTCCACCTTGACCATTCCTCACTCGGGAGCTCAGCAGTACGCAAACACGCGTTCCCTGACGAACTCCAACATTGTTGTAAGGTCCATGTCAGAGTCACTGTCCTCACTGTAGCGTGCCATAGTGCTTTGATTATTTGGTATGATTTGGGGAAAAACTCCCACGAAGAATAGTCAACAAAAAAGATAGCAATAGTAATCCAACTCCGCGTTTTTTACTCACTCGAAGATGCAGGAATTAGACCGATCCCATAGCAATGTTGCAGCTGCGATCAGGCCGTCTATTCCACATAATAGACTGATCCGAAAAGCCGCTGTGGGACCAACGAATAAAGAAAAATGGACAGATCCAAAATCAATATTGCAGACGCTGTGGGACCGTCGGATCCAGAAAATAGACTGATCCCTTACTTGACTGAGGTTCCAGGAAAAAGTTCGGGCGCCAGTTGTAACGCGTGGTGGGTAGGATACGTGCATACAGGGACCAAAAAGGGGGAGAAGCTTCCACTTATGCACATTTATTCACTAAAAATAATAATTCCACCTTGACCACTCACTTCACTCCCCTTGTTTCCATTTGACTGGAAATTGCATCCAAAAGCAGCACATCGTGGCATTTTACTTCGCGAGTTTAGGCAGCAATAAGCAGTTGTTGAACACACTACGCATTTGGAAAGATCCCAATGACATCATCACTGCGAGCCCACAAACCATGGCGCCAACTAACGGTCAAAATATGTAGTAAATATTATAAAATATTGCCATTTATTTAACATTTTAGGTGTTTCTAACAACATATTTTAGGACAAGAGAACAATTGTGGTTTATTACAGCCTACATGTATTTAAGGTCGAGGATCACTTTAAGGCATTTTGATATTGAAGATAATTGTTAAAATCTTTCTTTGTCCTCCATCATTTATCTACCTCCTAATCTAGGGTCGGGTCGCGAAGGCAGAAACTTTAGCAGGGAAGCCCAGACTTCCCTCTCCCCAGTCACTTCAACCAGCTCCTCCAGCAGGATCCCAAGGCTCTCCCAGGCCAGCTGAGAGACGTAGTCTTTCTAGCGTGTCCTGGAACACCTCTCCAGGGAGGTGTCCAGGAGGCATCTAAAACAGATGCCCGAGCCACCTCAGCTGGCTTCTCTTAACAGGGAGGAGTTGCGGCTCGACCCTAAATACCCCCCGGATGAAAGAGCTTCTCACATGATCTCTAAAAGATAGCATGGATTGAGCGTGGATGAGATCCACCCAAAGTTCCTAAAACCTCTGGATGTTGTGGGGCAGTCGTGG
Organism: Corythoichthys intestinalis; assembly: GCF_030265065.1. Classification (NCBI taxonomy): domain Eukaryota; kingdom Metazoa; phylum Chordata; class Actinopteri; order Syngnathiformes; family Syngnathidae; genus Corythoichthys; species Corythoichthys intestinalis. Next base: position 348,055 of record NW_026651592.1, on the reverse strand, counting down.
CTGTCATGTCTCTACAACATCGCATGGACATCTGGGACACTGCCTCTGGATTGGCCAACTTGACCTTTGTGAACATTTTTTTCTTTGAAATATAAAGGCAACATCAAATGCATGCAAATTCGGCCAAAATAGGCTTAGGTGTTAAAGGGTTAACTCTTTGCCTGCCGTTGACAGCAATAGACGTTCGCTGCCACCCTCCCACTTCAAATGGATTGGACGTCTACTATTGACAACCTAATTGAAATTCAAAGAGATGATTGGATGTGAAAGAGCTATTATGATTTCATTACAACCTAAATATGTACAAATATACACAAAACAGTCCTAACTTCTGCCAATTTATCGGACTCACTCGGCAATTGTGAGCCGACGACACACGCGATTCGCGAGGTTAAAAAACGAAACTTCTTTTCCCACCACATGACTAATTCCCACTTCTAAGTATCGCACAGCACGAACACCCGATAATAAGCAAACGCTTTGATTTAACTACAGAGCCTTCGCCGGGCGCGTCCGAAAGAGATAGCGGCTCCATTTTTAAAGCGTTATCATCATCATAGGAGCGAGGCGGCTGAGAAACAAGCGACGAGGAAGGTTAATGAGGATACACTCACAAAGACGAGTTATTTACAACCGCCGCTGACAAACGACGTGTCGGTGGCTCGCAGATGAAGATAGCGACCGGGCGCTTTTATTTCCAAAAGTTCTCCCCGCCACCGACGCATTATCTATGCAATGATTCCAAATTGATTGCCAGGGACAAAAGAAATGATGGATGGTCTGTTTTGCTAACTTTTGTTGTTTTTTTCTAATACAACTTGGCAACTCAGCATTTTTCAATAGCATTGTCCGCATTTGCCAAAAGGTTTTGGTCCGAGACAAATAATGTTTAAACATTTCAACTGAACAATGCCTTAAAGTCATTAGATCGCGGTAGATTGCGGCATTGTGCATGTAGAAGCGCGCACAGAGGCAAGCTCATTAAATTATCCACAAAGCACATCTTTAGAGGCGCAGTTAGCATATGTAAGCAATGCTAGCCAACTGGGACTAGGAATGTATTATGTATGCAATATATATAATGGATGTATTATGTATATCCATACAGTACATAATGTAATGTTAAGAAACCGTAGATTAAGATTACCAATAGGAATTGAAGAAAAGATTGATTAAAGATTAGGTTAAAGTTTCATGGGAATTTCAAAAAGTGGCATTGATTGGAATTGTATGCAAATATACAGTGAAGAAAATAAAGTATTTGAACACCCTGCTATTTTTTACCGCTTAGAAATCATTGAGGAGGAGTCTGAAATATTTGTCGTACACTGCTGGCCAAAAATATTGGCATCCCTACAATTCTGTCAGATAATTCTCAATTTCTCCCAGAAAATAATTGCAATTAGGGATGTCCCGATCCAGGTTTCTGCACTTCCGATCTGATACCAATATTGTTTTGCACTTCTGATCCAATACTGGCCAATACCGATACCGGCCTATCTGAGCATGTATTAAAGTTTAAAGTTATTTAGCCTCCATACTTAGTTGTCAGGCTCATTTTGAAAAGTGTTTTAGGACTCTTAATAACAACTAGCCAGCTGAATTAGGTGAGTTTGAATAACACACAACGGTTGGTAACAAGAAACTGACCTGTTTATTCAGTGACAAACACAAAACATTATAAATAACAAACAGAAATGGCATACTCAGTCAGTAAAACGTTCAAATAATATTGTAAACTGTCTGTAAAAAGCAAAACACACAAACAATCTTAGTGGAAAATCCCACAAACCTCCCAAGCTATTAGATGCTTTTAACATTTTAAAACAGTAAATAAAATACTCAAGTCCCTATTCTGTATCAGCAGCTTTAAACTACATTCAATTCATTCAATTTTGTGAATCAACTGTTAAAGTTGTTAAAATTGCTGCCGTTATTCCATAATTTCCCTTCTGTCTACTTTCGACATGTGAAAGTTTTAAAACTGTTTTGAAGATAGATTCAAGTCAAGATCTTGCCGATTTAAAAGTATTTTAGATAAAAAGTTAATTAGGTTCGCTTGGAAGGTTCACAACAGCCTACTAGGAAAGTCTTCTGCTTTAAGATGGCGGCTGTTTAATAACGCATCTAGTTTTCAATACATCCATGTGTCTAACGCAGTCGAGTCTGTCATTTTGCATCTAGTTCTATATACATATGATATCTATTATCTACAGTAAAACGATGTTGACGTAGTTTGTAGCAGCTGTCAGCAGCAGTCAGGTATTCTTGTGTTTTTTATCCAGCGGCATGAGTTGAGCTAAAGATGTGAGTTGAGCATTGGCATTACCCGGGTCTATGACAAGCATGATGTTTACTTTCGTGACGTTTCGCATTGCGTCCCGAAGACCGCGCTGTGTATTAGTTCCGCTTTACTTGACATATTTCAATAATCGGAATTTGGATGTTTGTGAATCATTCCCGAATCTTCCATGGCCGAATCGCTCAAGGATGCAATGATGGCTGGGCATGTTGTACCGTGGTTCTAAGTGTCGGATGGTGCGTCTTTACTCACGAGAGATAATGGCTCGTCATCCAGAATGAATTCTTTGGCAATGACTCTTGTTATTCCCTGGGCTTTGGGACTGTCGAGTGCCAGTTTGTCACGCATAGCAAAAGTTTCTGCCAGTGTTAGTTGCGTAGGACCTTTCTTTTTGTCTTCGGTTTTCTTAACACCCCTTATATTGTTTGTGGTGGTATTTCGCTAAATGCTTGATTAGGTTGGTTGTATTAAAACCTCTTACAGCTTTATCACCACGCTTGACTTTATTGTGGCAAATGTTGCACTCTGCCTCGTCTTTGTCGTCCTTTAAGGTGAAATGATCCCACACAACTGACATTTTTACCGATAAAGTCTCTCAGTAAATTGGGAGACGGTAATGTAGTTTGTTGAAGGTGTGCCGTAAAGTGCGGACCGGATTTTAGGGAAACCGAAGCAAAAACTGGAATGGATTATGTAAATCGGTGCACTGAAAAACCCGGACCGGACTTTCAAAAAAAAAAAAAAAAAAAACTGGATCGGAAGTCTGGATCAGAATTTTTCCGTGTCGGCCAATCCGATACCGATGCACATTTTTTTGCCCATATCGGCGTTCGATCCGATCCAAATATCGGATCGCGACATCTCTAATTGCAATTACAAATTCTTTGGTAGTAATATCTTCTTTTTTTTTTTTTTTTTTTTCTGTGCTTGCAATGAAAAAACACAAAAGAGAATGAAAAAAAAACATCATTATCATTTTACACAAAACTCTAAAAAATGGGCTGGACCAAAGTATTGGCACCCTCAGTCTAATAATTGGTACGAAATAACTGCGAACAACCGCTTCCGGTATCCATCAATGAGTTTCTTACAATGCTCTGCTGAAATTTTAGACCATTCTTCTTTGACCAACTGCTCCAGGTCTCTGAGATTTGAAGGGTGCCTTCTAGGGGTGTGACAAAATATCGAAATGGTGATACAGTGGGGAGAACAAGTATTTGATACACTGCCAACGGGTTTTCCCATTGGCAGTGTATCAAACTTGTTCTCCCCACTGTATATCGTGATACTTTGTATCCCAAAAGGTTATCGATATGCTCCTGCCAAGAATCGAGATGTCGTTTTAAAAAGGTGTCAATGTTTAAAAAAATAAATAAGAATGAATAAGAATTAACCAACAAGTTGAGACTAAAATCTTCCACCATAATAGTGTCACAGTTAACTCTAAAGCCTGAGTTATACTCCCGCGTTGCGGTGACGGCGTAGCGACTACGGCGTCATTCGACATTCGATAGTTCTGCGGTGAGGGAACGCGTTGCTCTGTAATTCACCGCCAAGCCACTAGAGGGATGTGGCGTTATGTTTGTACGGTTTTGGGGCATGCTCGTTTACTTCCGCTAGTCGGAGAAAAAATAAACAATGCAAGATGGAACTCTTGAAAGTAAATATTCTGCTCATCAACACTGAATAAAAATTGAACATACAAATGTTGATGGGCAGGCGACGCAGAAGACGGTTTCGAGGCGGTCTGGCCGACTTTTGATGCCGCACAGAGACTCGGGTGGAGAGAGCTAGCTGTGGCGGCTAGCTTCAAACTGGCGTCGAGCACTGCGTTCAAGGTCTGCAAAGCCCTCCAGCCTGATTTATTTGCCGTGTCCTACAACCAGCCAGTGGGAAGCCATAGCAGATTTCTGGCGTCTAGGGAACTTCCCAAACTGCGTTGGGAGGCTTGATTTTAAGGTTATCATAAAAAGCACCGAGGCACTCTCAATCAGTGATTATGTTTTGTGTGTGTGAACTGTCTGTTATTGAAAATTAAAGATCAAAACAACTCTTTTGACACCAAATCTGTGCTTTATTCTTCATATACTTGAAACATATGTACACAGTAAATGCTGAAGTGCACCAACCAAAAATACGACATAAAGTGATAAAAAGTTGGCAGTTTTTGGCCGACTGTGTCACCGCTTCATGTGGCCACTCGATTCCGACCACCCACGTCTCGGTGGTTCTTCCATTTATTTATTTTTTCGATCGCCGACCTTGCCATTTGGCAGTCACAATAATAATTTCTTGACGAGACTTGCTCTTCGATGATACTCCCGTCGGCTTGGTGCATTTTTGCGTGTAGAAAATAATGTTTGATACTATTCTACAATGGCGGTGTTTTCGCCCGGAAACAACAGTCTGAGCGGACCAATCACAGTCCGTTTTCGCTACGTCTACGCGTCTACGCGACGTGAAGGTTAGAAAAATCGAGAGGTGCGCGTCAGGCTACGGCGTAGGGTCGTAACTCGATTCTTCCTTGACGGCGTAGGTCTGACGCGGAAGTATAACTCGGCCTTAAGGCTGCATTGACGGTGCTCGACGCCCAATCCATTTAGACTGGGAGCAAGGCCGGCCCAGCCCATACGCAGACTATGCTTAGGGCCCCTGACCACTAGGGGGCCCCCAATCTGACAACCTCATTATATGCGTTGTTAATTAAGCATCGTGAATAATGTGGCGTGCATTGCCGTTTATCTATGCAAACATCCATTTTCTTGTCATTACAATCTGGCAAACTGGGGAGTGACATTGAACCTGCTTTGCGATGATGGGTGCTCAAACATGCTTGGAAAATAGATGCACAAATATGTTGAAGAGAATTTATCCTTCTGGAGCAGAGAAACAAAAAATCTGATTAATATACAAAATATGGACATATGGGTTGGATTGCATGTATGGGTTTCACAGTACACTGTGACGAAATGTTGGGCCAAAAATATGGGCCCCTTGGCATTGTTTTGCTTAGTGCCCCCAAATGGCCTGGGCCCGCCCTGACTGGGAAGGTTCATTCTTTCGAAACCAGAGCATTCACAGTCATTCTGTCCGATTTTCAGGGCATTTACAGGTCACTTGATGTTCATTTTATGGCATTTACGGGTCAATTCCTGTTGAGTTTGAGTCACTGCCTATTCATTTGGGTGATTCCCAGGTCATTTCCTGTTCTGTAACGCAAAATAAACAGGAAGTGACCCATAAAATACACCAAAATCAACAGGTAAATGACCTTAAATAGCCCAAAATTACCTAATTGCCTGGCGTTGGCTGGCACTGACGGCCATAGACGTTCAATCCGTTTGAAGTAGTTCATTCGCTGCCACCCTCCCACTTCAAACGGATTAGATGTCTACTAGTGATAAAGTCATTCCAATTCACAGCAAAAGCTTGTTTTTCTGTTTATTAGTTATTTGTAGAATATCCTATAATTATTTCCTGAGCAATGTATCGATAATCGTTGCATCGCCATATCGTACCACTTCTATTGCGCTGAACTATCAACGTCTCTGGAATCCATTTTAAAAGCATTTCACTTACTTTGACAGTAGCAAATGCCACACACGTTTAATTACGCATTTGCCATATTTATTCCGAAAAATCCTACAGACTAATTTGGCTTTGGCAGAGGTCCTGGCTCCAATGAGCGTCACTCCATCTTAAACTGAACTTTGTAAAAACAAGCTTGACCTAAAACAGCTTGTATGTTAAAAAGAGGACTTTTCCCAAAACAGCCTCCAGCGAGCATGTCACTCCCGCGGTGTTAGCCTCTCGCTAATCTGTCAAGCCAATCCAGACGTCAGCCCCCCACCGTGCTCACCGCAGGGACCGCCGAGGCCCAGTGCAAACACCTCTCGCTTATTTTCTGCCCGACTCGTTGTTGCGACTGTTGCTCCGGTATCAGGAGTCACTTAAAAACGCTGTGGAAAGGGGCTGGGAGGTGCCCCGGGGGGAGGTTGGGGGCTATATAAATGCAAATTATTTTGCGCTATCCATCACGCAATTAGCAAGTGTGCTGAGAGTTGCTATTCACCGCATCAACCGATATATCTCACCTTCTCTTTGCCTGCTATAATTAACCGCGTGCTGCACGTGAGAAAAAGCAGGAAAAGACTTCAAGTTAAACACCCAAACAATTAGACTTGTAAGCGTTTGTAAAAGATTTGCCGCGGGTATCCCCAAAATTTGGTGGGGCCAAATAACTCATAGGTTGCCCTGCTAGGAGGACCAAAAGTGCTCTTTTTCCCGGACTAGTCCACTTTTCACGTCCTCTCCGTAACGTCCGGCTGGGTTTATAAATAAATGAAAATGTCCGGTTTTCATGATTTTTCACGGGATCAATTGACAAAAATCCCTCAGACCGCTAGGGGGCGGCGCCTGCCTGCATTGACGTGGCTCCTACTAGTAGGGGGAAAAGGAGTAGGTCTTCTTCTTGTTTTTTGTTGGCAGTTTACCCTTGTATCATGGGGCATTACCGCCATCTGCTGTGTATTGACTGGACTACATTTCCATGGGTCAGCATTATATTTTATTCTTTTTATCATTTTTTTTTTTTTTTCAGTTTTATTGTTTGATTTTTTTTTTTTTTTTTAATAGGTAGAATAAAGCCTGTTGAATAACCTGTAACCTGTTAACTAAAAAAAATATATTTTCATATAGGATATATACTAAATGGCAATATATACAGTGGGGCAAATAAGTATTTAGTCAACCACCAATTGTGTAAGTTCTCCTACTTGAAAAGATTAGAGAGGCCTGCAATTGTCAACATGGGTAAACCTCAACCATGAAAGACAGAATGTGGGAAATAAACAGAAAATCACATTGTTTGATTTTTAAAGAATTTATTTCCAAATTAGAGTGGAAAATAAGTATTTGGTCACCTACAAACAAGCAAGATTTCTGGCTGTCAAACAGGTCTAACTTTTTCTAACAAGGTTTAATGAGGCTCCACTCGTTACTTGCATTAATGGATCCTGTTTTAACTCATTAACGGTATAAAAGACACCTGTCCGCAACCTCAGTCAGTCACACTACAAACTAAACTATGGCCAAGACCAAAGAGCTGTCGAAGGACACCAGAGACAAAATTGTAGACCTGCAATAGGTAAAACGCTTGGTGTAAAGAAATCAACTGTGGGAGCAATTATTAGAAAATGGAAGACATACAAGACCACTGATAATCTCCCTCGATCCTGGGCTCCACGCAAGATCTCACACCGTGGCGTCAAAATGATGACAAGAACGGTGAGCAAAAATCCCAGGACCACACGGGGGGGACCGAGTGAATGACCTCGAGAGCTGGGACCACAGTAACAAAGGCTACTATCAGTAACACAATGCACCGCAATGGACTCAAAGAATGAATGGGGCCATGTATCGAGAGATTTTAAGTGAAAATCTCCTTCCATCAGCAAGTGCATTGAAGATGAGACGTGGCTGGGTCTTTCAGCATGACAGTGATCCCAAACACACAGCCAGGGTAACAAAGGAGTGGCTTCGTAAGAAGCATTTCAAGGTCCTGGAGTGGCCTAGCCACAGATCTCAACCCTATAGAAAATCTGTGGAGGGAGTTAAAAGTCTGTGTTGCCCAACGACAGCCCCAAAACATCACTGCTCTTGAGAAGATCTGCATGGAGGAATGGGCCAAAATACCAGCAACAGTGTGTGAAAAGCTTGTGAAGAGTTACAGAAAACGTTTGGCCTCCGTTTTTGCCAACAAAGGGTACATACTGTAACAAAGTTTGAGAATAACTTTTAGTATTGACCAAATACTTATTTTCCACTCTAATTTGCAAATAAATTCTTTAAAAATCCATAATGTGATTTTCTTTTTTTTTCTCACATTCTGTCTCTCATGTTTGAGGTTTACCCATGTTGACAATTACAGGCCTCTCTAATATTTTCAAGTGGGAGAACTTGCACAATTAGTGGTTGACTAAATACTTATTTGCCCCACTATATATATATATATATGTTTTAATAAAACTGAATTGTTATATCCAGATGGAGGAGGCACACTTTAAATATATTAAAATGATACAAGCATCTTTGAGTGAACGAGTAAAATTTAGGTGACTCCAGGCTGGGCCGAGTGTCCTCTTTTTTTGGAAATCAAAATATGGTCACCCTATGCCTTGCCAACCCTCGCAGTACAACTGGATTGGACGACTATTGTCATCAATGGCAGCCTACGAGTTAATATTTCAAAAAGTGATTTTGTAAATGTCAGAGTCATGTCGGCTCGGGAACAGTGTCGCCCAACATTCCCATACAAATGTTCAGAAATAGAATTAATACCTGCTTCGGCTTTGTACTATTGAATTCACCAACATGGCCACTCTCAAGCAGCCAGCGGCACAACGCGGCGGGTCGTTGGGCAGATATCAGCGACATTGTCTACGAGGACCATTGAAAGCGGAGAAAGCTGCACACAGGCACCACTTACTTGGCCTCTGGAAGTCTTTCAAATAGCGGGCCTCCATTGAAAAGCCTCCTGGCTCCACAGAAAGGTGTGTTTTCAATAGAGACTTTGGCCAAAGAGGCCTGTGTTTGTGTGCGCGCTCAAGGCGGCTAGTTCCGCTGAATGCCTCGCCAAACAAATCGGAATTCAGTCTCAGCCATGCAAGGCTAGAGCGAGGAAGCAGTGGGGGCTGTTTAGGTACTGGGTACTCCTTCCAGGATCAAAAGCTAACGCCTCCAGTGCACCGGTGCATTCAAGTGAAAGCGTAAAAGGGCCTTAACATAAACAGAAGACATCTATGACTGACTGCAGCTGGACTTCACTGCTAATCACTCTCGCACCAAGACGGGGGGGATCGAGTCACTCGGTTGGACAAGTTAGAAGTGAGGTAAAATTATTCATCCTTGGGACTTTACATGACTACAAGCAGCAGTTTCGTAAGCGGTTTCGGGCAGTTAATGTCACTCCCAGCGACCAAAAAAGCTAGACAATAACTCTTTGGTTACCATTGATGGTGATAGATATTCGCCATCAATGTCAAAGAGTTCCAGAGTAAAAATATTTGCCTTAATGATACCGAACAACTCCAAAACCTTAGACCAGGGGTCTCCAAACAATTTCACAAAAGGCTGCAGTGGGTACGAGGACTGGTGTCTTACAAGTGAACATGACAGACGAGCACATAACTGTAGAGTCTACAAAACAGGTGTCAAACAGATTCCAGAAAGGGCCTAGTGGGTGCAGGTTTGCTCTCCAACCAGTGAAGAGGACACCTTTTCACCAATTAGATCTTTTACATGTGTAATCAGTTAAACTTGTCAGGTGCTGTTTGTTTCAGCAGGAAGTTCATTGGTTAAACTCTGCGTGTTATCGGTTGGAACAAAATCCAGCACCCACTAGGCCCTTTCTGGAATCGGTTTGACAACTGTGGTCTACAAGGACATCACCATTTTCATGATGATAATACACACTAAGCAGGAAAACACATTATTTGCAATTAATTAAACTCACCTGGAAACCATGAACTGTATGTATGTTTTCCAAGAGTTTAAGAAGAAGACCCCGCGCTAAATGCTAATGCTAACACGAACACCATGCTAAAGCAAACGCTATGCTGTCACAAAAATTATGTTTCGTGTGTGATGCTCACTCAGCACAGACCTTTAAAGGCTAAAGCTACATGGCATATCAAGCCAAGATAAGAAAGCAAAACTTACCAAGCCGCACCTGACACATATGTTTCACAAAATGAGCTTGGAATGGGCCCAAGTAAGCGTGTATGACTCAGGGGGCGCAGCTTGTCACATGGGTGACACAATCAAACACTGCTAAAAGCGTTCTAACTACACATACAATAAGAAAACACATTGTGAATTTATGATGGAAACTGGCGAATTTTCATCTTTTCTCGTGTCGTCAGACGACAACTGGCATCCATCTTGTCATGTTTTAGTCTCCCAAGACATGTTTTCAGCGCGTCATCGTGACGTCATCGTCATGAAAAAATTTTTCGTCGACGAAATATTTAATTATCGTCATCTTTGACGAAAACAACACTGGGTAGCAGTCTGGTGCTGCATGTTGTAGCAGAAACCTCATTGGTTAAACTGTCTTTGATGGATCGGTTACAAAAACCAGGACCCATAGCAGCCATTGAGGACCGGTTGGAGACCGCTGCCTTAGACCAGGGGTGTCCAAACAATTCCAAATAAGGCCGCAGTGGGGGCTGGATTTGATTCTAACTAAACATGGCCATGTCGACACGTAGCAGGGTATCTCTCAAAAGAAGAACTTTTTCTACGGTTTGGCCTATCAACCACACGCAGATGCACATTTTGGGCATTTAAAAACTCTGACCAAAGTGAAGATTTACAATATTTGCGTTCGATGCGTGGTCATGTTTACAATAATAACTGGAGATTTGCGGGGGGTTTTCACAGTCGAAACGTCACTGCCTGCGACAAAAAATGTTCAAACGTCATATGTGCGACCCGTGTTTACATTCAGAGAATGCGCTTGCACTCACAAAGGACTTTGAATTTTACAAAATCACATCTGCATCGCGAATGTATTGAAGACCTATACGGTAGGGCAAATAAGTATTTAGTCAATCACCAATTGTGAAAGTTCTCCTACTTGAAAAGATTACAGAGGCCTGTAATTGTCAACATGGGTTAACCTCAACCATGAGAGACAATGTGGGAAAAAAACAGAAAATCACATTGTTTGATTTTTAAAGAATTTATTTGCAAATCATGGTAGAAAATAAGTATTTGGTCACCTACAAACAAGCAAGATTTCTGGCTGTCAAAGACGTCTAACTTCTTCTAACGAGGTCTAACGACTCTCCACTGAATTACTAATCCTGTAATTAGTGGCACCTGTTTTAACTCATTATCGGTATAAAAGACACCTGTCCACAAACTCAGTGAGTCACACTCCAAACTCCACTATGGCCAAAACCAAAGAGCTGAAGGACACCAGAGACAAAATTGTAGACCTGCAGCAGGCTGGGAAGACTGAATTGCAATAGGTAAAACGCTTGGTGTAAAGAAATCAACTGTGGGAGCAATAATTAGAAAATGGAAGACATACAAGACCACAGATAATCTCCCTCGAACTGGGGCTCCATGCAAGATCTCACACCGTGGCGTCAAAATGATAACAAGAATGGTGAGCAAAAATCCCAGAACCACACGGGGGGACCTAGTGAATGACTTACAGAGAGCTGGGACCACATTAACAAAGGCTACTATCAGTAACACAATGCGCCGCCAGGGACTCAAAACCTACACTGCCAGACGTGTCCCCCTGCTGAAGAAAGTACACGTCCAGGCCCGTCTGCGGTTCGCTAGAGAGCATTTGGATGATTCAGAAGAGGACTGGGAGAATGTGTTATGGTCAGATAAAACCAAACTAGAACTTTTTGGTAGAAACACAGGTTCTCGTGTTTGGAGGAAAAAGAATACTGAATGGCGTACTGCACGCAGGCTATTTTTAGACCGTGACGTCGCATCGTAAAGCGGAAGTAAAGCCGAAGTGGGACATTATAGACCCGCCCTCGCATAGACTCAACGTAAAAAGTGCTACTTTTCTCCGGTAATCTTTCAAAAACGAACATGCCGATCACGCATTGCTTTTTTAGAACTTGTAGAAACGACTCTAGACATTACGACCATGAAGGATGTTTTCTTCATACGTTCCCGGAAACCAAAAACTCAGGAGGAAAAAATGTGAAGACCGAATCAACTTGCGCGGACTTTAACACCAGCTCGGCGAATCCATTCACGTTTCATATGGAGTAAACATTATGTTGGGTTGACATGGTCTTTCAGAGGACAAAGAGGTAAGCCATTTTTATATTTTTAACTTATTTTTTTAGCGTAACGTTGTGCCGTACTGCTTCTGTCTGACAATGAATGACCTCAAAAGAATTACAATGGTATCTGACTCCCACTGTTACCGTTTCTGTTATATATATATAAAAAAAAAAACTTTAGTAAGGGGGAAGTGTAAATAAATTATAGGATTAAGATGTGTTATCAATGAAAACATTAAAAGTGTTCGTTGGCTGTCACTGAGTAGCATTTGCGATCGCTACACAAAGCTAACTAAATTACCCCCAAGAACGGTAAGAGACGTAGGACAACCAGAGGATATATAAGAAAGACAGGGCTGATGGTAAAGGATAGCTTGTTGAAACAGGAGAATGTCATTGTCAGTCCCGTCGATAAAAAAAGCTAAAGCTACGCTTAGGTCGGCTCGTTTTTTTCTTCTTTTTCAGCCTTCGACACTGAAGCCATCTCTTTAACTGAACATTTTTATATTCTTCCACATCTATGCCAGTCAATTTGGCACCAGGCACATCATTTTCAGAGAGAATTGGTAGGATTAGCTCTGTAAACATCTCCTTCGTACACTATTTCCATTCATTTCCTATTAGGGACAAACGGTGGCTTGTCCTTGCTTAGCAACAGTAGCTAATGTCATGAATATTAATGAACGGAAGTGACGTGTTGCTTGCAGTACGCCATTGCATCCGAAGAACACCATACTCACTGTGAAGCATGGGGGTGGAAACATCATGCTTTGGGGCTGTTTTTCTGCAAAGGGACCAGGACGACTGATCTGTGTAAAGGAAAGAATGAATGGGGCCATGTATCGAGAGATTTTGAGTGAAGATCTCTTTCTATCAGCAAGGGCATTGAAGATGAGACGTGGCTGGGTCTTTCAGCATGACAATGATCCCAAACACACAGCCAGGGCAACAAAGGAGTGGCTTCGTAAGAAGCATTTCAAGGTCCTGGAGTGGCCTAGCCAGTCTCCAGATCTCAACCCCATAGAAAATCTATGGAAAGTCCGTGTTGCCCAACGACAGCCCCAAAACATCACTGCTCTAGAGGAGATCTGCATGGAGGAATGGGCCAAAATACCACCAACAGTGTGTGAAAAGCTTGTTTAGTTACAGAAAACGTTTGGCCTCTGTTATTGCCAACAAAGGGTACATAACAAAGTATTGAGATGAACTTTTGGTATTGACCAAATATTTTCCACCAAGATTTGCAAATAAATTATTTAAAAATCAAACAATGTGATTTTCTGTTTTTTTTCCACATTCTCTCATGGTTGAGGTTTACCCATGTTGACAATTACAGGCCTCTCTTATATTTTCAAGTAGGAGAACTTGTACAATTATTGGTTGACTAAATGCTTATTTGCCCCACTGTATATGTGTACACTGTATTAGATTAGTCGACTAATCGGGAGAAAATTAGTCGTTTGGGACAGCCGAAGTTGTACAGCGTACCGGAACATATTTCCTCCACACCCTTCTCACCTTTTTAGGGTTAGGGTTTTGGCACCCCTGCCTTGGACTAACGTAGAGCAAAGGTGGTATAATGAATAAAGCAGTGGATACTAGCAGTGGATACAAAAATAGTGCAGTAACACATGTAAACAGGCAAGACAAAAATACTCATAATAATAAATGATTCGAAAAACGAATAATATGAGTTGATATGCAATTGGCTGGCAACCAGTTCAGGATGTACTTGACCCCTGCCGATAGTTAGCTGGAATAGGCTCCTGCTTGATCTTTGAGAGTATAAGCGCGACAGAAAATGAGTGAATGAATGACTAATATTAGTGCAAATTATCGACACATTCGTTTGCTATTTAAGGACTTCAATGTCCCCCAAGAACCAAAATATTAGAACAATTCTTTCTGTTACAGTGCAGTTTTATACAGCAAGCCACAATAAATTGATTTTTTTAAAAATACTGTTTTTTTTTAAACCACTCTAAATGTGTCAATCAAAGTCTTATCATCTTTATAAACTCAGCACCGGCAAATGGCTGACCACAATAAGCACAATTATTTATGAACAACACAGTATTATCCCCGGCATGATCAAACTAGCAAGCAGCGTGAAGGCACGCAATTATCCATCCATCACTTGCACCAAATTGGCGCAATTTTCTCTGCTTGTAATGACGCTAAGATGGATTTTAGCAGTGCGATTTGTTTTTTTTCTTTCAAAAATTAAATCAGAAAACAGCGGGGAGGAGGCATTGAGTGCCAGCAACTTTCATATCGCAGTTGTTAGAGAGAATCAAAGCAGCTGCTGTCCGGTATTAACATGGGAAGGATTCTTCCAACTTGGTAGTGATGTCAACTCAAAGGAAGAAAATGCTGGTGCACCAAACACTTCAAAAAACTATTTCCAGCATATTAAAACTGACAAAACAGTACAAAATTGCAATAAAATACAAGCTGTAATACAGATCCCACTGATCTCTCAAAGTCAGGCCTCCCAGTTCAAATCGACTCTATCTCCGTCAGTGGCGGCCAATGATTTAAATCCACCAGCGGCAAAGATGCTTGCCGTCTATCCGTAGGGGTGAGGCGCTGCACCTTGTGATGTATAAATTTAATTCCATCACTAAATGAGGATTGATCGCCACGACTCAAGGCCACAATCACTATTGGTGATCTAATCAGAATCCGGACCAGGACAGAAAGGGATACTTCCATAAATAAAACCGAATAAGAGTCAGCAAGTGCCCATCATAGTCTGATCAATCTGATTAGCTTGCATCTCGACCCATCTCTCTCCTCCACAGGTGTACTTTGAAAGACTCGGGGAATACGCACATCGTTTAGCAGTCGGAAGAAACAACATACAAATACTGCTGACATTTTTCAGGGCTCTCAACTGATTAATTACTACTAATTTATTATTTTCTTTTTCTGACTTTTCACTTTATGCACCATCAACTCCTTACTTTGTCAAAATTTGCTCAAATTTTTCAACCTCTGCGACTGACAACAATACAAGGAAAGTCTGCCGCAGTTGAGATCAGAATTGAAACGAAATGACTCAATAAAAGCAACTGATAGGTCAACTGACCAATTGACAAAAAGATTGACGGACAGACAGACTGGCCGACTGACGAACAGAAAGAAACCCATGGACAGAAAGACTAATCATAAAACTAACCAGGAGACAAATAGATTGCCATATACTGTACATAATAATAATAATAATAATGCATTTTATTTGTAACGCACTTTACATTTGAAAAACAAATCTCAAAGTGCACATTGGCAAAAAAAGAAAATAATAAATAAAATGCAAAAGACTAAGAATAAAACAGTAAAAGCAAAACAGACACAAGCACAGATAAAATCAGATACCAATCAGATAAAAGTAATACAGTCAAATAAAATTAGCTAGAATAAGCTTTTTTTAAAAGGCGAGTTTTTAGTCCTTTTTTAAATGCATCCACCGTCTGTGGGGCTCTGAGATGGTCTGGGAGGGCGTTCCACAGACGGGGAGCAGCGGCTGTAAAGGCCCTGTCGCCCATAGTCTTGAGCCAAGTCCTGGGCGGGAGTAGACGGTGCTGTTGGCCTGACCGGGTTCTGTCTGAAGTATGTGATGTGAGGAGTTCAGTGAGGTAGGTGGGGGCTACACCGTGTAGACAGTGATGGGTGTGAAGGAGGATTTTGAATTCAATACGGAGGTGAACAGGGAGCCAGTGTAGGGTGCGGAGGATGGGGGTGATGTGCTCATGTTTACGCACCCTCATCAGGACCCTGGCAGCGCTGTTTTGGCCTCTGTAGGCTCTTGCCAGGGATCCCGATGAGGAGTGCATTGCAATAGTCCAACCTGGAGGAGATAAAGGCATGTACGAGTCTCTCTGCAGCAGGACGGGAGAGAGATGGCCGGAGTTTGGCAATATTGCGGAGGTGAAAGAAGGAGGTTTTGCAAATGTAATTGATGTGATTGTTAAAGCTAAGATGGGGGTCAAACCTGACTCCCAAATTAGTCACAGAAGGGGAGAGGGAAGATTTGTGGCCGAAAAAGGAGACTGAGGAAATGGGGGCGGAACGGAGCTGGTGAGGGGTACCAATGTGAATGGCTTCTGTTTTGGAACTGTTCAGCTGCAGGAAGTTTTCACTCATCCAAGCCTTTATCTCCTCCAGGCAGGAGTCAAGTTGAGAAACAGAGGAGGAGGGGGTGGAGGACGGAGTGACCTTGAAATATAGTTGTGTGTCGTCAGCATAGCAATGGAATTGTATTCCATGCCTGCTGACGACACGACCGAGGGGTAGTATGTAAATGGTGAAGAGGGTTGGACCGAGCACAGAGCCCTGGGGGACTCCGCAGACAACAGTGTTAGGGCGGGATTTAGCATCCCCCAGGGCTACAAACTCGGTCCTTCCCATGAGGTATGATTTAAACCACTGTAGGGCAGTGCCAGAGATACCTATATCGTGTTGGAGGCAGTGAAGGAGGATGTGATGATCAACAGTATCAAATACATCACCCGACAAACAGACAATAGACAGACTTACCTACTGATAAGAAAGACAGACAGACCTACCAACAAACTGTTCAACAGATAGACTGACCAAAAGACAGACGGACAGATTGACCAATCTACCAAATGACTGACAAGTTCAACAAACAGACTTAACCAACCACCTGACTTTCAGACAAATCCAACAACCAACAACCGAACAGACAGACTGGACAATTTTACAGATAAATCAACTGACAAACATTGAGAGACAGTCTGGCCGGTCAACCAACAAACTGATTTTCAAACGGATTGAAAGAGAGACCAATCATCCGACAGACAGACAGACAGACAGACTGAGCGATATATAGACCGTCAGATAGTCTGACCAGACAAGAACTGACCAACAAAAAAACCCGAAAGACTAGACGACATACAGACTGAAAGATAGACTAGCCAACTGACAAATAGACCAAAAGACAGACAGACCTACCAACAAACAGTTCAACGGATAGACTGACCAAAAGACAGACAGACCGATTGACCAATCTACCAAATGACTGACAAAAAGATCGACAGACAGACTTAACCTACCGCCTTACTTTCAGACAAATCCAAAGATCAACAAACGAACGGACAGACTAGACAATTTCACAGATAAATCAACCGAAAAATAGATTGAGAGACAGCCCAGCCAATCAACCAACAAACTGACTTTCAAACGGATCGACAGAGAGACCAATCATCCGACAGACAGACAGACTGAGCAATAAAAAGACCGAAGGATAGGCCAGCTAGTTGACATCAGATAGTCTGACCAGACAAGAACGGACCAACAAACAAACCGAAAGACCAGACGACATACAGACTGAAAGATAGACTGGCCAACTGACAAATAGACCGAAAGACCTACCAACAAACAGTTCAACAGATAGACCGACCAAAAGACAGACAGATCGATTGACCAAACTTCTAAATGACTGACAAAAAAGACCAATAGACAGACTTAACCTACCACCTGACTTTCAAACAAATCCAACGACTAACAAATGAACTGACAGACTGGACAATTTGACAGATAGATCAACAAACAGATTGAGAGACAGTCCAGCCGATCAACCAACAAACTGACTTTCAGATGGACGGACAGAAAGACCTATCATCCGACAAACAGACAGTCTGAGCAATAAATAGACCAACGGATAGGCCAGCCAGGTGAAAAACAGATAGTCTGTGCTACCGACTTACCAAATAACTGACCCATTGACCTAGAGACAAGAACTGAACAACAAACAAACCGACAGACCAGACGACAAACAGATCGAAAGACAGACAGACAGACAGACCGATCTAACTAATGACTGACAAAAAGATCGACGGACAGACTTAACCTACCACCTGACTTTCAGACAAATCCAACGACCAAAAAAACGAACTGACAGACTGGACAATTTACAGATAGCTCAACAAACAGATTGAGAGACCGTCTGACTGATCAACCAACAAACTGACTTTCAGACAGATAACAGAAAGACCTATCATCCAACAGACAGCCAGACATAGCGATAAATAGACCAATGGATAGGCCAGCCGGTTGTTAGATAGTCTGACCAGACAAGAACTGACCAACAATCAAACCGACAGACCAGACGACAAACTGACTAAAAGATAGACCGACCAACTAACAAACAAATTGAAAGACAGAGATTGACTGCAGATCAGCCAACTGACCACCCAACAGTTCGACCGACCAATCAACAAACTGATAGAACAACCAACCACCAACTGACGAACAAACAGGCCAACTGGCAGGCTCAACCATCTCAAAGTTAATGCAGAACCCTTCTGCCTTTGTACAAGGGCTAGTCACAGCTTAGTCGTCCAGTTATGCTTATTGACCATTAGATCTCTTCAAAATAAGTTGCTTGGGATGTGTGATGTGAGGAGACCATTTGCATTCATGATGCAATAACACTTTGCACTTGCAATTGATTAAAAAAAACTGATGTTTGCACTATTTTGATTTCAACAATATATACAGTGCCTTGCAAAAGTATTCGGCCCCCTTGAACCTTGCAACCTTTCGCCACATTTCAGGCTTCAAACATGAAGATAAAATTTTAATTTTTTAGTCAAGAATCAACAACAAGTGGGACACAATTGTGAAGTGGAACAAAATTTATTGGATAATTTAAACTTTTTTAACAAATAAAAAACTGAAAAGTGGGGCGTGCAATATTATTCGGCCCCCTTGCGTTAATACTTTGTAGCGCCACCTTTTGCTCCAATTACAGCTGCAAGTCGCTTGGGGTATGTTTCTATCAGTTTTGCACATCGAGAGACTGACATTCTTGCCCATTCTTCCTTGCAAAACAGCTCGAGCTCAGTGAGGTTGGATGAAGAATGTTTGTGAACAGCAGTCTTCAGCTCTTTCCACAGATTCTGGATTGGATTCAGGTCTGGACTTTGACTTGGCCATTCTAACACCTGGATACGTTTATTTTTGAACCATTCCATTGTAGATTTGGCTTTATGTTTTGGATCATTGTCCTGTTGGAAGATAAATCTCCATCCCAGTCTCAGGTCTTGTGCAGATACCAACAGGTTTTCTTCCAGAATGTTCCTGTATTTGGCTGCATCCATCTTCCCGTCAATTTTAACCATCTTCCCTGCCCCTGCTGAAGAAAAGCAGGCCCAAACCATGATGCTGCCACCACCATGTTTGACAGTGGGGATGGTGTGTTCAGGGTGATGAGCTGTGTTGCTTTTACGCCAAACATATCGTTTTGCATTGTGGCCAAAAAGTTCAATTTTGGTTTCATCTGACCAGAGCACCTTCTTCCACATGTTTGGTGTGTCTCCCAGGTGGCTTGTGGCAAACTTTAAACGAGACTTTTTATGGATATCTTTGAGAAATGGCTTTCTTCTTGCCACTCTTCCATAAAGGCCAGATTTGTGCAGTGTACGACTGATTGTTGTCCTATGGACAGACTCTCCCACCTCAGCTGTAGATCTCTGCAGTTCATCCAGAGTGATCATGGGCCTCTTGGCTGCATCTCTGATCAGTTTTCTCCTTGTTTGAGAAGAAAGTTTGGAAGGACAGCCGGGTCTTGGTAGATTTGCAGTGGTCTGATGCTCCTTCCATTTCAATATGATGGCTTACACAGTGCTCCTTGAGATGTTTAAAGCTTGGGAAATCTTTTTGTATCCAAATCCGGCTTTAAACTTCTCCACAACAGTATCTCGGACCTGCCTGGTGTGTTCCTTGGTTTTCATAATGCTCTCTGCACTTTAAACAGAACCCTGAGACTATCACAGAGCAGGTGCATTTATACGGAGACTTGATTACACACAGGCGGATTCTATTTATCATCATCGGTCATTTAGGACAACATTGGATCATTCAGAGATCCCCACTGAACTTCTGGAGTGAGTTTGCTGCACTGAAAGTAAAGGGGCCGAATAATATTGCACGCCCCATTTTTCAGTTTTTTATTTGTTAAAAAAGTTTAAATTATCCAATAAATGTTGTTCCACTTCACGATTGTGTCCCACTTGTTGTTGATTCTTGACAAAAAAATTAAATTTCATATCTTTATGTTTGAAGCCTGAAATGTGGCGAAAGGTTGCAAGATTCAAGGGGGCCGAATACTTTTGCAAGGCACTGTATATAGTGGTGCGATATAGGCATTTTTACCATAACTTCAGTTGAAGTTGTTCTCTATTTCTCACACAATGTTTATTTGGAAAACTTTGAAGTTGTTACATTTATCATAGTTAAAGCATCTAATAGGGCATCACAATACAATTAGCCATAATATGTTAAGTTGACGACCTCATATATGGGCTTGATATCGGTATCGGATTTTCGGAGTTGGACGATATCAAGATATTGGTTATCGGTTATAAAGTCATTATCGGACAACTCTATTTTACAACACTCTACCTGCATTATCACGGAGTGATAATCCAGTAAAAAAAATATGTATATACTGTATGGCGGAAAACACAGACGAGACTGAAAAAGCAGTTTCTGCTCTTGCACCCCTCTTTAAAATAAACTGCTGTATTTTAAGCCAAAAGAACTGTTATGTTTGATAGAACAATATGTCTGTATGCCTCCATAGCAGTTTCATGGCACATTAAGCCCCAAACGATTTTTAATTTGTCCGTTTTACCCCGGAAACCCCCGTTTACAGACGTAGCACAACTGCTTTTGTTTCAACCTAGCCATAAAAAGGTAAGTAATCGAATTTATTATTAAAAAATGTCACGTTTTTTAGCTTAGAATCATTAATTGATGTCTAAGTTAAAAAAAAAAAAAAGACTTAAAAAAATTATTCACTCGCATATTTTAAACTTTTAAACAAATTACGTCACAATAAAAAATTAACGTCTGTAAAAAAGTCACGGATATCTATCTCATAACTATTGCTTAATTGTATTTTTTTTCTTACCGTCGCATTTTCCCCAACATTTTAGATGATAAACGAAATCCAAAGACACATTGAAAAAAATGTTTAAAAGGGTAAACATGTGAAAATGAAAATCTTGACCACTCCTTGATGTCTACGATTTCTGCATCGCGACCCTTGTTATACTACCATGTTTCACCCATAAAATCACCCCAAAATCTGGCTGTGGCCATTCACAGCTGTTTCTTGACACTCGGTTATACATGCTACATGGAGTTTTTGGGTCGAAAAGAGGTAAGTACGCGATAATATCTCGTTAAAATCATGGCGTCTTTAATTATGCTCTCGCGTGCTCTCACCTCCCGGTAGGGTTTTGCTGTTTAATTTGTTTTTTTTTAAATGCCCTCCTGTTCAAAAGTTTTCTTCCCCCAGAAAATTGCCATTTTACGCTTTCCAATGATTTATCACACATGCATATAGTACAATTTTGAAATTTGTCTAAATTGGGGGTTTCAGAGTGGGACTTCAAGTCATCTGAGTGTTTTCTGCCATATATTTACATTATTAACACGTCATCCCAGTGGTACTCTGCGTAATGCATTTATTCAAAGAGATGCCTGCGAAAGCAAGCTTCCTATTTTGGTAAACAGACAAGGCAGGCTGACGACAAGTATTTTCCTTCACTGAAAATGCACTCGTGTGGTTGTTTTGAGTGAAAATCAGGTCCGACAAACATGCATCGACAGCTTACAAGAATAGAGATAGACAAGATGGCTGACTCAAGAGTTGAAAGTTAAGGAGATGACAGAAGCATCTTGCATCATTTACTGACACTGCGCAGATACAAAGAGTCTTTTTAAAGGGTGATTACCGTAATTTCCCGAATATTAGGCACACCCGTGTGTAATGCGCACCCCAAATTTACTTGTAAAATCTAGAGGAAATTATTGTACCCATTTATAACGCGCACCCTAATTTTAGCACCAATAAATAGAAGAATACAAGAAAACAGAGCTCGTGTACAGATACAGAAATGTCATTTTACTGAATGGTGAAACACAGCACAAGCATAGCATATTGGTAGTTCAAAACATTACCATAAACTGACAATATTTACGGTAATAATATGATTTGACAACTTCTCCAACTTACCAGAATCTAGGAGAAAACAAAACAGATGTGACTTTTCTTTTAAAGGCTGCTGTATAACTTGCTCGTTTCATCATGATGAATATGAATGATACGGTAAAATGAAAGTGAGAACGTAAGTCAGAAATTTGAGAGAGCTCATCGCTGTCGACACGACAGTAACAAGAGGAAATATTGTTATTTGGGTTTGAGTTTTCCGTGGGACAGATATAGTTGACGGACACACACAGGAAGTTTGTGTTGTTATGTTTGTTATAGTCCGAGTTGCAGAGCTGCAATAAACGTTGACTCTAATGAGTTCAAGAAACTAAACTCTGTACTTTATGAAGAGTGAATAAAGCAGAATTTAACACGGACGAAATCATTCGGCCGATCAGAGTGAAGTATTACTGAAACAAAATGGTGACGTTACGTACCGTAATGGTCGGCAACGGATCGCCGCATACGTTTCTTCAACACAACGTGGCCGTGTCAATAAAAAAAAAAAAAAAATCGGTTTATAATCGGTTTTATATATTTCTGTCTCCATTAAAGATGTCCCGATTGATCGGGACGATCACGTCATTTTCAAAGTATCGGAATCGGCAAAAAAATATCGGCCATACCTTTTTATATATATATATATATATATATATATATATATATATATATATTTTTTTTTTTAATTAAATCGTTTTCTAATTGTATTTAACGTTACAGACATAATATGTTACACTCATCCAGTCTTTAGTTTAGGCTTAAGGTAGAGTTATCAAATTTATCCCGATACCGGTGGTAATTAATTTTTTCAAAAAATGTATCACGTTGTAATAATTAACGCAATTAACGCACGACCCACTCACGCATTGTCGTGCTCAATCTGTAATGGTGCCGTTTCATCTATATAGAGAGATAAAAGGCAGCGTAAAATGAGTAGAGTGAATTTTGGCAGCCTTTGGAGCCTTCTTTTAATTGGCTAAAGCCTTACAATCCCTCTCCCTACGATTAGAAATATCATGGGAAGCAACGTGGGGAAGCAAGGTAGCAATTGATCTTTTTCTTAACACCTTATGTTATTTCCCAACGCAGAGAAAATATATCAATTGGTAGCACTACACACAGTCATGGTTCCACTTCCCATCATGCATTTGGGCATGGCTACAGCATCATTTACTGAAAGCTCAACAAATACACTAGATGGCAATATTTACTCACAGTATACAAAGTCACATTTAGTAACAATATACAGAGTCACAAGTCTTTCTATCTGTGGATCCCTCTCACAGAAAGAATGTTAATAATGTAAATGCCATATTGAGGATTTATTGTCATAATAAACAAATACAGTACTTATGTATTGTATGTTGAATGTATATATTCATCCGAGTTTTATTCATTTTTTTCTTAATGCATTGCCAAAATGTATATGATCAGGAAAAATTATCGAGAATGATTGGAATTGAATCGGGAACAAAAAAAAAAAAAAAAAAAAAAAATCAATCGGATCGGGAAATATCGGGAGCAGCAGATACTCAAACTAAAACGATCGGGAGCAAAAAAACATGATCGGAACAACCCTAGTCTCCATCCATGTACCCATTTATAATGCGCACCATGATTTTACAAGTTGATTTTGGGGGGAAAAAAGTGTGCGTTATATTCGTATACATTAGGGTGACATTATTTTGATTTCCAAAAAAGAGGACACTCAGCCTGGCCTCAAGATACTTGAATTTTACTCGAAGTTCACTCAAAGATGCCTATCTCACTTTAATATATTTAAAGTGTGCCCCCTCACTCTGGGTGGAAAAATGCAGTTTGGAAAAAAAAAAATTTGTAATAATAATAATAATATATATAGAATGCAGACCCATGGAAATGTAGTCCAGTCAATACATATACACACAGTAGGCTATGTGCCAACTAAACATTTTTTATAAATTACTATCACGACAATTTTCCTTGACGAATTGTTATTCCCATTCAATTGATATTCTCATTCAAGGTTCTAAATTGCACACAAACAATAACCGAAATAAACTTGCAAACTATTCAACCAGCATGTTTCCAAACGTAGTAGTTCAAAACTACATTTCCCATAATGCCTAGTGTGGTTTAGCTTACTGATAGCTAGCTGAGGCAAAAATCAAACTTTGCTATAAAAGTTTACAATTATCGGCAGCGCAGCGATGCGACACCAAACGGGATTTTACAGTCAAAGCTCCGACAGAAGTCAACGGTTGCCATTATATACGTATTTATTGCAAAAAATTTAACAACTGGGCAGGCGTTGTGGCCAAATCGTCAACCCAGTAGATGGCGGTAATGCCTCATGATAGGGGTAAACTGCCAAGAAAAACAAGAAGAACTACTCCTTCCCTCCCTACTGCGAGGAGCCATGTCATCGCAGGCAGGCGCTGCCACCCAGCGGCCGGAGGGATTCTCTTCAAAATGGTCCTGTGAAAAATCATAAAAACCAGACATTTTTATGAATTTATAAAACCGAACCGGACGACGAGGATACTACATGAAAGTAGGACTTGTCCGGGCAAAAGAGGATGTTTGGTCACTCTAGTATACATCTACTGTTTGGGCCCTATTAAATATGGTCATTTTTAGGCCTAATTTAAGTTTGGCTAGGTTTGGACCAGTTCTTCATCAACGTGCAGACAGATAGAAGACGACTTATTTTGGCAACACACAAAACAAGACAAACATAAGATGAAGCAAGTCTTTAGCCTGCTTTGACCCTCGAGGTTTGATTTCATTGATGCTATGTAGGCCAAAAACTCACAGAAAAGTCTAAATTTTTAACACACTGTTGCGTTTGTGACAGAGCCAAAGCCTCACACCACCACCTCAATGGGCAGCGGGCAAACAGCAGTCATTTCACAAGGACACAAAGCACTCATGGAGCCGCGAACAGAAGAATGCCTCATAGCTAATACAATGGTGGCATGTCTCACACGCACACATGCAGACCCCCCACCTACCAACATCCAAAACCCACTTACAAATTGCCATTCTTTGGCAAAACGCCACGTAAGTGGACCTCCCAATTTTTGACAACACGACAATATGAGAACTGAAGGTATTCACTGGGAAGAAAATATTTTTCAGTGTTTTGTTTGAGGTTTTGTCACTGAGGCAAACAAAAGCACTCGCGTTGGGGCTCTTTACAGTCATTACTTAGGCATCTGTGGCACGATTTTTTCCACCCATTTTGCTCCAAATACATGTAGAACAAGCAACACACACAAAAAAACAAAGTTTGTAAGAAGTTGTGGTAGAAGAATTGTGAGGAAATCGTAGTGTTAGGGAATGTAACATTTATAGTGCCCTCCATAATTATTGGCACCCCTGAAAAAGATGTGTTTTTTAGCTTCTAATATATTTTTTTTTTATTCAAATAATATGGGACCTTAATGGAAAAAAAGAGAAAAATCCAACCTTCAATACAAGTGCATTCATTCAGTGGGGAAAAAATCCCACATAAAGAAAAAATTATTTCACATCAAATAATGTGTGTCACAATTATTAGCACCCTTGGTGTTAATACTTTGTACAACCCCCTTTTGCCAACATGCATGCTGATAAGCACCTCATACCCACTGTGAAGTATGGGGGTGGGTCAGTGATGCTGTGGGGCTGTTTCGCTTCCAAAGGCCCTGGGAACCTTGTTAGGGTGCATGGCATCATGAAAGCTTTGAAATACCAGGACATTTTGAACCAAAATCTGTTGCCCTCTGCCCGAAATCTGAAGATGGGTCGTCACTGGGTCGTTCAGCAAGACAATGACCCTAAACATATGGCCAAATCTACACAGAAATGGTTCACCAGACACAAAATCAAGCTCCTCCCATGGCCATCTCGGTACCTAGACCTTGTTTTGTTGGCAAAAGGGGGTTGTACAAAGTATTAACACCAGGGGTGCTAATAAATGTGACACACATTATTTGATGTCAAATAAATGTTTCTTTATGTGGGATTTTTTTCCCCACTGAATGAATGCACTTGTATTGAAGGTTGGATTTTTTTCCATTAAGGTCCCATATTATTTGAATTAAAAAAATATATATATTAGAAGCTAAAAAACATCTTTTTCAGAGGTGCCAATAATTATGGAGGGCACTGTATGTTGATAAGTGCTCACTAATTTCTTCCAAAGTGTTGCAGTTGTCAGTGGTGGAATGTAATCTTAATTACATTTTTGTGTATCTGCACTTTACATGAGTACAAACATGAATTGTTAGTTTTTAGTTTTACTTCACTACATTTTACAGCACATATCTGTGCTTTTTAATCCACGACTTTTCAAATTGTCGCCTGTGTTACACGTTACTTTTGCTTGTTCGTATGTTTCTCATTGTAAATAGATAGTTTCGTTTTCATGCCTCCGCGCAACTATACCCTAATTGAGCACCCGAGTCAGCAACATGAGTGCTAGCAAGATTAGGTAGGTGAACAAGATATTGGCAAATAAAAACAGTGAGAGCAGAGCGCTTTCAAATGGGTGCCGTACATTATTGCAGTGTTTTTCAACACTGGTGTGCTGTTTGATTCGGTTAAACTCGTCAAGCGTCGATATACACTAAAGTGTCCTTTCCATTTAATCCATATGTGACTAACGTCAATCCTCCCTCTGTGTTTTATTCCAACACATTGTTGAGGACAGCAAGGTGGCTAATGACTAGAAATATGAGTAGTTCTTGAACGTGACACGAGCTATCCAACCATGGTCAAAGAAGACAAAGTCAAAATGGATTGGACGTCTAGCACCTTCAATGGCAGCCAATGTGTTAATAGTTCAAAATAAGTGCAGAAGTCGATCCATAGAATTTTCATTGTACCCTAGGGTGACCAAACGTCCTCTTTTGCCTGGACAAGTCCTACTTTCACATAGTATCCTCGTTGTCCGGGCGGGTTTTATAAATTAATAAAAAAGAGAATCCCTCCGGCCGCTGGGTGGCAGCACCTGCCTGCGATGACATGGCTCCTAGTAGGAGGGAGTGAAGAAGTAGTTCTTCTTGTTTTTGTTGGCAGTTTACCCCTACCATTAGTAGGGCTGGGCATCGTTTGAAATTGAACGATTCCGGTTCCGATTCCACGTTTCGATTCTGAACGATTCCCGATTCCGATTCTTTTAAGAGGCAGGGTCCCAAAAAAAAAAAAAAAAAAGGTTCCAAAAATTGCATAGTTTATATTAAAGTCTTAACTTCTCGACGTTTTTTGAAATTAAATGAACTTCTCACAGGCCTATATATAACTTGTATATAAATATCAGTCTTTAAACTTGAGCAATTTTTTCCCCGCTCAGTGGTCAGGGCATCGACATAAGGAATTGAAATGTAAAAATTAGAACGATTCCGGGAGCATCGGAGTGTTAGAACCGGCTCCCATCGATGCTCGATTCTTGATGCCCAACCCTAATCATTAGGCATTACCGCCATCTACTGGGTTGACGATTTGGCCACAACGCCTGCCCAATCATGAATTTTTTTTACGATAAATATGTATATAATGGCAACTGTTGACTTCTGTCGGAGCTTTGACTGTAAAATCCCGTTTGGTGTCGCATCGTTGCGCTGCCAATAATTGTAAACTTTTACAGCAATGTTTGATTTTTGCCTCAGCTAGCTATCAGGAAGCTAAACCGCGCTAGGCATTATGGGAAACATAGTTTTTAACTGCAACGTTTGGAAACATGCTGGTTGAATAGTTTGTCAGTTTATTTCGGTTTTTGTTTGTATGCAATCTATAACATTGAATGAGAATATCAATTGAATGGGAATAAAAAATTGTCAAGGACAATTGTCGTGATAGTAACTTATAAAAATGTTTAGTTGGCACATAGCCTACTGTGTGTATGTGTATTGACTGGACTACATTTCTATGGGTCTGCATTTTATATATACAGTGGGGAGAACAAGTATTTGATACACTGTCAATGGGAAAACCCATTGACAGTGTATCATATACTTGTTCTCCCCACTGTATATATATATATATATATATATATATATATATATATATATATATATATATATAGATATAGATATAGATATAGATATAGATATTTTTTTAAAGTCATTATTTCTTTTCAAACTGCATTTTTCCATGCAGAGTGAGGGGCACACTATAAATATATTAAAGTGATATAGGCATCTTTGAGTGAACTTCGAGTAAAATTCAAGTATCTTGAGGCCGGGCTGAGTGTCCTCTTTTTTGGAAATCAAAACACGGTCACCCTATTGTACCCCCCATAGGCGGATGTACTATTCAGGCGAAGTAGACGATCGCCTTAGGCCCCCAACCAGTAGGGGGCCCCCAACCAGCTGCCCTTGCACCAACTAGCAACGGCTTGGGCCACCGTAGCCAGCAGCACCCCCAAATATCCGTCACGTATAATCGTATAATTATGTCAGCATACCAAACAAACAAATAACAAAATAAAAAAGAAAGTCATTTGAATGATGCTGCATTTATACTACCCCCCCCCCCCCCCCCCCCGCGCACTACAATGGACTGTTCCACGACGACGGACTGAGTATCAGTCACTTAGCTTCATTTAGCGCCGCTTAGCATCACTTAGCTTTTTCATGCCAGTAAGCTCGCTATTTTCACAGCTCACTTGCTATACTTTGCACGTCGGCTATCGTTTATTTCGAACACATGAGCTAACGTGCTCTCCATGAGAGCCAAAGTGCAGTGAAGGAGAAGTTGAGAACAGGCCTCTCATGCTTCTTTCTTCTTCTTCTTCACACCGAACATAAAATACACGACAGCACACCCTGTGGCGAAACTATGTAGAACAATTCCAATCAGTCAACAGCTGGTTAACAGCAAAAGCACGTCACGTTCGTCATATAAATAAAAATTTCTGGAGTTAATCCCACATACTTCAGAATTAATATAATAATATGTTGAGTACATACTACATAATACAGATTCTACACTAAGAATAGCTTTCAAATGACACTCTTCATGACAAATATGATTGGCAATGAATAATTATTATAATTATTATACTACTATAATATATAGTCGTATACTATAATAATATTGCTGGAATTTTTTAAAGAATTGTTTGAATAATGTTGGAAGGGCAAAGTCAGTGTTCTGAATCTGATTATTTTCCATTCTTTTGTACTAGTAAATGCTATCAGCATTTAACCTCACTGTTTATTTGTGATTAATTATTGTTATTTACATGATTATTTGTACTTTAATAAAGAATTTAAGTGTTCCAAAATGGTATTGTGAATTACTAAGCGTCAACAAAAATTTCATTGCTACATTAGTAAAAAAAAAAAAAAAATTATTAGTCAATTTATCGTAAAACTAGTCGGCTGACTAATCAGAAGAAAATTTGTCGTTTAGGACAGCCCTAGTGTACCAGAACATATTTCCTCCACACCCTTCTCACCTTTTTAACCCCTGACCCAAGAAGAGGGCCCCTGGATATGTTAGCCTTCGGCCCCTAAATTGCCAAGTCCGCCACTGGTATTCCCTTTATCCTAAACATGCATTTTCAGCAGCATGAACAAGCTGTCAAATTCAGGGAGCTTTTGTGCACGAGAAAGCCCTAAAATGATTTATATACCCTGACAATAACAAGGATAAAAAAAACAAGTATGACTCACTGAACTGTAATATATTTGGCTTATGGCAAACTGGAAATACAAACGAGTTTGTCGGCAAATTATCATCAACGATGAGTGCGGAGAAAAAGGGAACGTCCTTGGTAAACAAAACAGCGCCATAAGCTGTAAAGCTTTGAGAGTTTAGAAAAAAATCATCTGCCTCATCCCCGCGGCTAAAACGGGTATAGACTACATTACCCATAATCCTCTTTGTTTTATCTGCACAGCATTAGGACCGTGGCCTTATTCCAAGTTCTCTCCATTTTCATAACCGACATCTTGCGTATTAAGTGCAACAAGATGAAGAGACCGCAACCTCGGCGACCACCAAGAATAATCTCAAACCACAACGTAAAACTTTCACTATAACAAAACGTTGCCGGGGAAGCGTACACCTTCATGAATTTTGGGTGTGACGTCAATGACTGTCAAAGGCAGCAACTGAGTTAAAGTTAGTTTACTAATTACAAAGTTATTTCAAGTATGTTCAAATTAATCCTGGTCCTGTTCACTCTTTGAAGTTCCGCTTTATTAATCTACTAGACGCCATCGTGCAGTTCCCTTATTAAAATCTTATGTTACGTCCTCAAATAAACTCTCATAGCCCATTGATGAGCTCATGCGTGTTTTTCTTCCTTTTTTCTCTGGCCGCCGTAAACCCAAAAGCGAACACTCGTCAAGATCGGAGGCCGACCAGGACTCCGCTCAAGTGCGCTCATTGTCTGCCATTTAAGTGGGGTCAAGAAAGACCGCGTCCCTCCCCTCCCGGCCCCGAGTTCCCGAGCGGGAAGCGTCGCCAAAAAACATCCACTCTTAACCCATGGCATACCAAGTAGGCTCTCTCGGGTACAAAGGCCGGCTTTGTCCTGGCGCACTCAAGGTGCTCTCGCTCAAAACCTCTCATAAGGTTGACAAATGGGGGGTTGGTTGCAGGGAAGAGGGTGTACCCATAAAAGCTATAGTGGTTTAAAAAAGGAAATGAACCCATTTTTGCGTTAAAAATGAATAAATAAATAAAGCGAGGACAACGTGTCAATCAATGGGTCATTCCAGAATTAGAGGACTTTTGCATTGAAAATAAACGTTTTATGCTAAATATTCAATAATACTAGGCAAACAATAAGTCGTGAGCAGCACAGATTCTGATATAATTTATATTTGGAAAGTATTTGATGCAACTGGCAGGTGCAAATACAAGCGATAACATAGAATCCCTATCTAAAAAATCGTTAAAGGTCTTTGCCAGAAAAAACAGTGTCATGCCATGCCATGCCAGGTTTTTAAAAAGTACAATTTATTGAGCCTTGAGAATGTTAAAATATTTTTAAATGGCTTGTCTAATATACACGGTGTTACTTGGACTTGCCCCACCGCCCATGTGGGACTTAAAAATAATATATTTTACGTCCGAACCATAATTTTTCTCCCATTATGAATTCAAATACCATGTTTTCCGGACTAAAAATCACACCTTTTTTTTTTTTTTTTTTTTTTTTAATAGTTTGGGACTGCGACTTATACTCAAATGCGACTTATATGTTGGTACCAGTGTTGTTAATCTTACTTTAAAAAAATGAATCACAGTTACAAATTACTTCTCCCAAAAAGTAATTGTGTTAGTAACTCAGTTACCTGAATGTCAGAGTAATGAGTTACTTGGGAAAGTAACTGGTGATAATTTTCATGTTTTTTTTTCCCCCAAAAAATTTCTTTTGGCTTCCATAGAAAACGAATGTGAATGTTTTTTTTTTTTTTTTAAATCACTTTTGATTTCGTTTTAGATAAAATTTTAGATAAAAAGTTAATTAGGTTTGCTAGGAAGGTTCTTTACAACAGAGCTTTCCTGAGAAATCTACTGCTTTAAGATGGCGGCTGTTTACTAACGCATCTAGTTCTTTATTATACATGTTGCTAATGCAGCCATGTCCGTCATTTGCATCTAGTTCTGTATATACGTGATATCTACCGAAGCATCATGTGGGGGAAGTTTGTAGGCTATTGGCTACAGTCAGGTATTATTGGAGCCACCTAGCATAGTAGCATCGCGTTTCCCTTGCCTCCTCCCCACTCCTGCTCTGCTCTCTCGTCTCCGTGAGTCCGTCTTTCTCAGACTTTTCTCGCGTCAGTCAACCAACATAGCAACGCACGCCTTTCCCGCCACAGTAACGGTAACGGCGTTACCGAGATGAGAAAAGTAATTAATTAGATTACTCACCACTGAAGAAAATAACGCCGTTTTTAACAACAGTGGTTGGTCTAGTGTATTTTTCGTCAGCAATTACGATAACGAAACTATTTTGTCAGCGAACATTTTTGTCATGACGATGACGAGCTAAAAATGTGGTTTGGGATACCATAACGAGACTGCCCCAATAGCAGGCAACTGTGTGCCGGATCCGGCTTCAGCTTGCCAGATCCGCAGAGCAATCATACCTGCTTAACTCATTTGCTCCCAGAAACGTATAAATACGTTCTATTTTTAGATGCTTCATTGTCCCAAAAA
This sequence comes from Corythoichthys intestinalis, assembly GCF_030265065.1. NCBI lineage: Eukaryota > Metazoa > Chordata > Actinopteri > Syngnathiformes > Syngnathidae > Corythoichthys > Corythoichthys intestinalis. Next base: position 315,759 of record NW_026651592.1, on the reverse strand, counting down.
CGTATTCATACGTCTTTTGCGTTGTTTTTTTCTTTTTTTTGTACAAAAAGCATCTATAGCTTGCGATCTATCTGAGAAACAAAAAACAAGGCTCCAAACCCATTTTAAACCAATAAAACTGCCCACTGGAGGGCAATAGCGCATTATATAAGACCCGCAACCTGATTCAACAGCAGTGAATGGCCGGGCAGCAAGGTCAGAGCGCTGGCGGCATGATGCCAGGCGGCGCTCCGACTGAACAAAACAACAGAGTATGCCTGGGAGGCCAGGTGCTGGACAACCGAGCAAAACGATTGGGACCCCCAGTGCAGCGGCTCGCCGAGCAGACCCCGTAGAGACGCAAAAATAAGCCATCTTTGTAAGACAGAAAACAATGAGGGAAAAGTTTACACGGCTGACGTGGCAACAACGGCGTCATCGCGGTGACAAAGCGTCATCACTCAGTAGTCATGTGTAAATAAATTGTTACTTTGCTATCAAAAGCTCTATTTGTCCAGTGGTTCATGGTATTTTATAAAAGGAAAACATTCAGATGTTTGGGCTGTAACTAATGCAAAAAATAACTTTATAAATAACATATAAATACGTTTTTGGGACACTGAAACAATTAAAAATAGAATTCATTTATACGTTTTTGGGAACAAATGAGTTAATAAAATAAAGTAAAATATAAGAAACTGTGAGGTACAATTATTTACTCTTTACGCTGTAAAGTTTAAACCACGGAAGTCGGGTACGTCCTAACCCTGAGACTACCTGTATGTGTTTTTTTCATCTTCATTGTGCTCTTTTTTGGCTGGTGCAATTTAAAGTATACTCCAGTGCGATTTATAATCCGTAAAATACGATATATATTTTTTCTTAAATGATGCTACCTAATACACTGCAAAATTGAGGACCCCCAAGTTAAAGCTAAAAAATCCCCAGCAATTCAGAATTTTAGATCCCCGGAGCAGAGGACACGCTAAGAGAACTTCCAAATGAGGCGGAAGAAAAAAAGCGAAGGAGCGACTAAAATGCTCAACAAATGAAACTTAATTGAGGTCAGCGTGATTGAAGGCGAGGACGGCTGCCGTATCGCTTCCAGATGGCGAGCTGTTATTCAGACAGGCCCTGCTAATGCGGCATGGATTGGTCGCTTGTAACCTGAGCTTCCCTCGGGTCCCGAGCCTCTGAGAGTGGGGGCTACACGGCAGTTTTGAGGAGACTTCAAACCAGGGTGCTATTTGGATATGGAGGAGGATTGAGGAGTGAAATGTATGTAAGAGTGAGGTGGGGCTTGTGCAGCGGTGCAGGAACAAAGCGTGTTAACACTGTCTCCGTGTTGAACAAGTTGGGAAACAAGCACAGCTTTCCTCCGAATGCTTGTTTAACTGCAGACGGAGAATTCAAGCGTTTTGTTCGACGATTGTGATGTTTAGCGCTCGACTTTTTTTTCTTTTTTTCTTTCATTTGAACTCTGTTTTCCATTTCGTATGGTAATGCAAACATGGTGACCATGAAATGAAAAATTGAGTTCTTTTTTCACCAGAAAAAAAAAAAAACAAGATTTGACGGTTTTCCATTTTACTGTAAAAAAATAAAATCAGTCATCAGTCAAAATTAAAAAACAAAAGCATTTTCTAATGATCTTCCAGTGCTACTGATGATAGATGTCCAATCATGTGGCTCTTAAAAACTAAATTAAAAACTTTAAATGGATTAGACGACTAGGATGAGATAAAAAAAAAAAAGAAAACATTGTCACTGTGAAGTAGAGCTGTTCTAATACATATTTTTTTTATATTTTATTTTGATCTGATCCGAGTTTTCAAGATATGTTTTGCCAATTCTGATCTGATACCAGAATGCAACCAGTAAATGACCTCGACTTATCCGAGTATAGATTTGTAGACGTCGCCTTCTAGTGATTGGCCGCCATTACTGGAGTGTTTGCACACCTATAGCAGCCCAGCGTCAGACCATGTAAACAGTAACGTGAGCTGATGTTGGCTGTGTGCTGCGGGCGTCACACCTCAGCAATGGCAGACGGAGTATTTCCGGTCATTTTGCTCGGATTAGTCTGTAATCCAGTCAAAATGGAAGGATGTCTATCACCGTCAATGGAGGCCAATTAGTCAAGTAACATATTTTGAGTATTCCCAACTCATTTTTATCAATTTAAAGTGGCAAAATTGATTAAATAAGTTCAATTAACTTTTTATTATTTATTTATTTTGTATTCATTTCATTTCAGGCAGTGACATTCATCTCCACGAATTCAGTTCTTTGCTTTCTAGAAACACAGAGAAAAAAAGAAACAAAAACAAAAAAATGCCTGAAAGGGAGTGGGACGAAGAAAATGTATTAACCCCGAGTTCCCAATTATCATCAAAATAAAAAAACTATTTTCCTTACAAGTTAAAGTTACATCGTATACTTCCTTCCCCGACACATGTCAGGGAAGGGGCATAACCCTCAATGTCGATTCCCTCAGTCAGCAATAGAGAAAACAAAGAACAACAAAACAAAAACAAAAACAAAAACAAAAAACAAAACAAAAACAAAATATATATATATATATATATATATATGGCAATATGTGGCAATATTCACCACGTTTTTGCTGAAAAACAATCAAGTGGCTTATCAATGAGATTGGGGTCTAATGTCTTTAAGTGGCATCTTAATTGATCTGGCTTCCGGCTGTCCGCTATAATCATTTTGAGAGAGTAAACAGTGGTTTTTCCTCTTCTCCCACTGTATTAAAAGTCAAAGCCAAAAGGCCCGAAAAAAGCGCATTTTCGGCAGCCGAAGGAGAACCGTAGGTGAGGGCGGTCGTCGTGACGATCCCAAGCCGAAAATGGCACTTCTCGGGCGGACACGTGAGAACCGGAGAAGACAGTGGGTCGCTGCGTGAGTCCGGTCGGAAAATGGCTTTCCAAAACGGCGCACAGCTCTTCTTCATATCTCTTTTCTGCGTGCTCTTGCTTAGTTAAAAAATACTGTGCGCACTCTGAAAATGAGAGCGCCACTGCCACCCACTGAGTGGATGTGCAAGTACACTTTATTCTAGTTCAGCAAAAAAAAAAAAAAAAAAAAAAACATGTTCCCAGAGCTCACATGCACCACCCCTGGCATCGTTCTGATGCCAGAGCCCCACTATTTGAGTACTGCGATACAGTGAGCTAAACTCCGAAATGAAGATGTCAGACACCAATGTGGTTTACTGACTTTATTCAGCTGCTCATGACATCAACACATGCAGAATGTAACTAAAACAAAAAATTAAATCAAATCGGTTTAATCTTCAATAACAGCAATTCCAATTTGTGTTCATAACTAGCTGCTGATAAAGCAATAACAATCAACACAATATAGGGTTGTTCCAGTCATGTTATTTTGCTCCCGATTCGATCCCGATCGTTTTAGTATCTGCCAATCCCAATATTTCCTGATCCGATTGCTTTTTTTTGCTCCCGATTCAATTCAATCATTCCCGATAATTTTACCCGGTCATATACATTTTGGCAATGCATTAAGAAAAAAATTTAAAAACTCGGACGAATATATATATTCAACATACAGCACATAAGTACTGTATTTGTTTATTATGATAATAAATCCTCAAGATGGCATTTACATTATTAACATTCTTTCTGTGAGAGGGATCCACGGATAGAAAGACTTGTGACTCTGTATATTGTTACTAAATATTGCATTCTAGTGTATTTGTTGAGCTTTCAGTAAATGATACTGTAGCCATGTCCAAATGCATGATGGGAAGTGGAACCATGACTGTGCGTAGTGCTACTAATTGATATATCTTCTCTGGGAAATAACATAAGGTGTTAAGAAAAAGATCAGTTGCTACCTTGCTTCCCCACATTACTTCCCGTGATATTTCTAATCGTAGGGTGAGGAACTGTAAGGCTTTAGCCAATTAAAAAAAGGCTCCAAAGGCTGCCAAAATTCACTCTACTGATTTTATGCTGCCTTTGATCTGTCTATATAGGTAAAACGGCTCCATTACAGATTGAGCGCGACAATGCGTGAGTGGGTCGTGCAGCGCATGCATTAACTGCGTTAAATAATTTAACAATTACCGCCGTTA